>NC_142085.1:34364425-34691925 GCF_054644295.1 Miniopterus natalensis | reverse complement strand
TTTGCAAGCGAAGGGGCAGGCCTCCCCAACATGTGCCACTTGGGCAAGTGAATTATTTTGAGCTGAAGGCAATCGAGACCTTTGTGGGCTCACGAGAAACTTTTACCACTCCCTTAAAGAACTAGGGGCCTTCCCCATAAGAAGAGTTATCACCAGAAATAACTTCTTTCTTTAATTCTCATACAAGAATATTTTTTCCATTGCTTTTCAGAGAGAGTGGAAGGGGGAGAGAGAGAGGGAAAAAAACATCGATGTGAAAGAGACATCCATTGGTTGCCTCCCGCACCGAGCCTACAACCAAGGTAGGTGCACTTGACCGGAATCAAACCTGAGACCCTTCATCCCTGGGCTGACGCTCTAACCACTGAGACAAACCGGCTAGGGCCAGAAATAACTCTTTATGACCTAGCTACAGGGCAAGACAAATTTCTAATTACTGAACATTTGCTCTTCTTAGTGTACTGAGAATGACCTTCCCCCCTCAGTAGCCCTCTTAGCTCAGAGGTCATAGATATGTACCTCCTTTTAACTTTCTGTCTCTGAACCTCTTGTGTATGTGGGGTTCCCATAGGTACATGTGTAATGAAATTTGGTTGTTTCCACTTGTTAACCTGCTTCATGTCAATTTATTAGACCAACCAGAAGAACTTAGAAGGGTAGAGCAAAGTTTCTTCTTCCCTACATAAGCTATATGGTCCCTGTCACAACTACTACATCTCTGCCACTGGAGTGCAAAAGCAGCCAGAGACATCACGTACACGAATGAGATCGACTGTATTCCAATGAAACTTTATTTACCAAACAGGTACTAGGATGGATCTGGCCTAAAATGTAAAATTTATTTCCAAATCATTCTACGTTCATTCTAGCTGAACTAAATTAAGTTTGACTAAACGTAACTAAAAACATGTAGCAAAACCAAAGCACAGCCTTTTGAAGGAAGTGTGAGTTTCATTTACTGAACAATTTTCCTTCAGTTTTAAAGAAACAATCTGCTTCAAAATGAGTTTTATGTTTACTCTAGCTCATCAAATACAGCTTGTGCTCATTCACTCTGCCAACAACTAGAGAGAGAGACTGACCTGAAGGCATAAATACTTGGGCAGCTTGTCTTTTAAGCAAACACCTTTCCAGGAAAGAAAATATGTAACTCATCAATGTCATCTGAGTTCTTTCCCCAATATAGTCACTGTTCCATGGGGAAAGCGCTCCCTTAGAAAACCAGCTCTTCGAACGGACTGAGGGTTGCCAGATGGAAGGGGGGTTAAGGGACTGGGTGAAAAAGTGAAGGGAATGAGAAGTACAGATTGGGGTGCAGTCACAAAATAGTCATAGGGATGTAAAGGACAGCACAGGGAATATAGTCAATAATATTGTAATAACTGTGTACGGTGCCAGGTGAGTACTAGAATCATCAGGGGGATTACTTCGTAAATTATATAAATGTCTACCACTATCTGTACACCTGAAACTAATATGAAATAATACTGAATGTCAACTGTAATTTAAAAATAAAAATTTTTTGAATCATTAAAAATAAATAAATATTAACATTTTCAACAAAAAAGAAAACTTGTTCTTTGCCACATGTATTCACTTTCTATTCGTATTAGATGTAAGCCTATTTCAATTAGATTTTTCTAAACAACTTCTAAAGCAGAAATGGAAAAGAAGAACCAGGAGGTATTCTCAGTAATCTCCGAAATTTCTTTATCCCTTTATCCCTAAGTCAGTAGTTGATTGTGAGAGTGTATGTATGGAAATCAATCAGATGAAGGGGGAAAGAGAGAAAACACACTATTTTTACCACCCTCCCAAGAAACATGTTATGACTAGAGTATAAACTGGAGACATGAATTACAAAACCATCTATTCCAGTTACAGAATTTCCCTTCTCTAACCATGAAGCCATCCAACTTGAGAGGGTTTCTATTTTTAACAAACCTGAAGAAAGATGGCATACTACATGACCATTAAAAAGATATTTTTTTAAATGCAGGTGAGTTTCTTTCAACTCTTGCTTCTGGAGTGAAAATAAATAAATGCCAAAAACAACTGAGGTGTAGGATAGATTATTTCTGTTTACACATTTAGAATCATTTTAATTTCACAAAAGTCTGCTTTAGCATTGATATCCACTGTCTGGATTAATTTTTATTTAAAGATGAAGAAAGGGACTGAATTTTTTACATCTACGCATAACAGGATGCTAAAATAGAACTATTTCAGACTCAGTGTTGGCTTTGTCCCCTAAGACAACAGATGGCAACAGCATCCACATTCCAAAGTTAGGTGTAAGACTAGCATGCAGGACTTGTAAAGGAGGTTTCCAAATACTGGTTTTGCAACTCTCAACCAAAAGCATCAAGATGAAAATAAATCAGAAAGGAATTTCAGGAGAAAGCGTTTGATGGGTAGGAGTCACACACACACCAACCCCAAGGATCAGGTAGGCCCTCACTTCAATCCTAGCAAAGTGACTTTGATAGGATAATCCAGAGAGATGGATGTGTGTCCCCGTGAGCATCCTCAAGTTGTCAGTGGGCAGGCATGGACATGCCTAAACACCCTAAAGAGCAAATACTGTACTGACCAGCTGCAGGGACAGCTGAGCTAAGGGAGTGTACTGAGTGGGGTGGTCTGCAACCTGCTGAGGTTCAAAGAGCAAAGAAAGCATGAGCATTTTGCCCCAACAAGATAGGCAAAAAAGAGAGAGCCAGCAGGGGACTGCCTTCTATCATGATCAAAACCAGTCTCTTCAAGGGTAAGGCAACCTCAGGATCTGGAAGCCAGAGGTGGAGTATAGATGCCCAGGAACTGAAGACGGAGCTATGAGCTGCCAGTTGGAGGAGACAGATTCAAAAGCATCAAAGACACTTTGAATGAGAGAGCTTCCAGAGAAGGAAAGAGCTTCTTTCCTTCTAGGGTGCTCTAAAGAACCCACAAAAGAGTTCTAAGAAGGAAAAGTGTTAGTTTTATTTCATTTTGTTCTTGTTAATCCACACCCAAGGATATTTTTTCCATTGCTTTTTAGAGAGAGTGCAAGGGGAAGAGAGAGACAGAAAGAGAGAAAGGGAGAAACACATCAATTGGCTTCCTGCCTCACATGCCCCGGCCAGGGATCAAACCTGAAACCCAGGTACATGCCCTTGACTTGAAATTGAACTCTCAACACTTCTGTGCTCAAGCCAACGCTCTAACCACTGAGCCACACCAGCCATGACGGAAAGGTGCTGCTTTTAAATGCCCACAGGCCTTGAAAGGTCTGATGCCAGATGACAACAGTATTACATTAAAGAACTATATTAGTTGCCTGGCCGGGCGTGGCTCAGGGGTTGAACATCAACCTAGGATCCAGGAGATCGAGGTTCAATTCCGGGTCAGGGCACATGCCTGGGTTTCGGGCTCCATCTCCAGTAGGGGGCGTGCAGGAGGCAGCTGATCAATGACTCCCTCATCACTGATGTTTCTATCTCTCTCTCCCTCTCTCCCTTCATCTCTCTGAAATCAATAAAGATATACTTAAAAAAAAATAACTATATTAATTTGCCATTTCTGTAGGACAAATATTGGCAAACTCATATGACTCATTCTTACAGATCAAGTGAAAATGTTTACCCCTCATCGTCTTCCCTCCACCCAATTCAACCCTGGGGGGTGCCAACTCAGCCCAATGAGTAGGGAGCAAGCAGTCAGACCAAAGAAGACCCAAGCTGAGAGAAAAGGGCACTTAATTTGATTGCCTGGACACATGTAGACTGGTTTGTATGTGGGCATGTAACCAAAAAGTACAGGATCATATATTACCAAAGAAACAGAAAAATGGTGGGATTTTCCCTACAGTTCATTCAAGAATTAGAGTAGAATTGGTCCCAATGAACAGGACTAAATGGCAAAAGAACAACGTGTTTTTACTGTAACCGTCAAGTAATATATGTTCCACCTCATAGTCACACAAAAATTACCAAACTGGGTAACCGTTCATGTTAAGGCTGGAGATACAGACGGTACCCACATTCCTGACTCATAAGACATTTTCCCACTGAAACAGTTACGACTTTATGTATGTTCTTTATTCCCCTGGCATCTGGATTCTGCCTCTACCATTTCACTGGCACAGAAGAGTGCCAAGCAAGTGATGACCACTTGCCTCTGCTAATTGCTCACCATTCCTCTCGGGCCTTGTTGTCCTAGAGGCCCCTGAAAGCATGAAGCACGTGACACTTGGCCACCCTCTTTAAATCTCTTCCCTTCTGCTCTGTGACTGCACTCTCTTGGTTCTCTCCTTCCAAGCCTGGCTTTTCTTTCTCTATTGCTCTCAGTGGCTCCTCTTCTTAGCTCCTGAACATACTGACAGATCAGTCCAAACCTCACCTGCTCAGCTCGCTACCCCAAATTGAGCGTCCAGTTCTGATTTCCTTAGAATTTATAATGGGTGATTCTCCCAAAGACCACACTTGAAATCTGAGTCACCTTTGTTAAAAGATAAACTGAAGCATATTAAAAATTTTACAAGTTTGCTTGAGCAAGAATCAATTGGAATCAGGCAGCGCCAAACCAGAAATGCTTGAGAGCACTCATCCAGCAAGAGCTCAGGGAGAGACTTCTATAGAGAAAATATGGAAGCAAAGTAAGGAAATTATTGATTGGTTAAGCCCAAAGCCTAGTTGGCTGTTTGTAATTGGTTGCCCTTTGCATTTTGATATTATTACCTTAGGCATTTATATGCTTAGGTTTGGGTTTGCTTACTTAGGTCAGCACAGTAGTAGAGCCACATTAGTCTAATGGCCTTCTTGTTTAATTAACACCTTTTACTATTCTTTCACGTTTCAATCACAATCCAATCAGTCACTAAACCTAATGATTCTTCCTTGAATTCATCCATTCCTCTAGTTTTTGCTATTCCCCTATAGCAGCCCCCAATTACCCTCAGACTGGACTGTTATAACCCAACATAGAAGGTAGTCATGCATTTGTTAAACAATGATAGTAACCTCCTGAAAGTCACCCTGATTTCAGTTCCTCTCCCTTTAATCACCCCACATGCTATAATCTTCCCAAAATACTATTCATATCATACTATTGCCTAAAACTTCCTGCAAAAATCAACAAGACAACAAATATTGGTGATTTATTTTGTTTGCAGGTTTATCATGTGTGTCATTCTTTCTGTTGAGTGATGCTTGGGTGTTTTTACTCTGAGCACACCTTAGTTTTAATAATCAGAAGAAAATAATACAAGTGTTATTTTTATATCTTTTCTAATTCGAGGAGCTCATTCGTGCACATTTTTGCTTTCTTTGTCTTCAAAAATCTTATATGAAATTTATAACATTGAAATTCAAAGCACAATAAAAGTTTCCAGAGCCCCCTGCTGTCTACAGAATGAAATCTAAACTTTAGACTGATGCCCAAGACCTTCCAGAGCTTGACTCACAAACTCTTCCAACTTCTTCCTCCACGTCTACTCTCTACAAGGCCTCCATCCAGGCAAGTGCTTGCTCCCAGCGCTACAGCTCTGTCACCAAGCTCTGAGCCTCATTTCACCTCCACCCCCACTGGTCCCCATCCAAGTGCTACAGTGTCCTCTACCTCCATTTAGTTGGAGCATGGAATTTTAAAGATATGAAGAGGCTTACATGTTCTCTGATCCAAGCCCCTCATTTTACATCTTTTCTGTAAAAGACGAAGATAAGGATGAGATGGGTGCCAATGCAGGTAGACGTGTCAATCTGACAGAGGGAGTTAAAGAAATTTCTATCTGATAACTTCTGTTTTCTTTATGAAATAGAAAGGGAGCTTATCTACTGAGAGTGAGGAGTGAGGGACTCCCAAAATCTCCCCATGAAATTCATGGTCCAGCATATAGCTCAGAAGGACATAGATTTTTAACTCATTTTAACTTTCTGTCTCTGAACCTGTCTGTATATGGGGTCTCTGACTCTCTCATGCATGTAGGGTTCCCGAGTGTACATACGTATTAAATTTTATTTTCTCTTGTTAACCTGTCTCATGTCGAATTGATTGTTAGACCAAGTGGGAGAACCTAGAAGGGTAGAAAAAAGTTTCCTCCCTTACCCCTACTATTAAATAAAGCAGTCATCATTTTTGAAACTACACGGATCTCAGCTTGGAAAGATGAAACAAATTCTGGAAAATGATGGTGGTGATGCTTGCACAATGTGAATGTACTTGATGCTACTGACCTGCACACTTAAAAAAGGTTAAAGTGGCAGATTTCACGTTATGTGTATCTTGCCACAATTTTTATAAAAGGAAAAACACTACACTGATCAATAAGTGCAGTAGCAGAGGCGAGCATAAGGGCCCATGGAAAAACAGAGAACGAAGTGCTGACCTCTGCCAGCTGACACGCTAAGAAATAAAATTCTACAACCGATTCCCCCTTTCCTTTCTCACCACACATGGAAGTAAGAACTTGAGGTATTTCCCAAGAAAAGCAGTCTTTTAAGCAGAGGCTAACAGAAGTGTTCTGGAAGCCACAGCCACATTCCAGAGAGGATGCCACTGTTTTCTGACCTGTCACGATTCGCTCCATGCTTTCTGTTAGGCTCTCATCACGGGGGGGGGGGGGGGGGGGGGCGGTGACCAGATGCTACTTGTCAAGTGCTTCAAGGACGAGCACTGTCCAAACAAAGATGTGCTCTTCTGCGAAGGACAACCGGCTCCAGACAAACCTGACAGCAGAAGCAAACTGACCCAGGCAACAGCCGGGCAGCAAGGCCAGGAAGATAAGGAGCTTCAGAAAGGCTAAAATAAGTCTTGACTGCTGGCACCCTGACCCAACCCTTCTACAAAAACCAACTCAAATAGACAGGACTGTCATAAACAAAGGAACAATTTAGAGGAAACAGCTTCTGAATAACATAATAATGTGACACTCACCATGTGTCTACAGGGCTCCAAGAGACACTTCTCAGGCCTAGGAGCTACTGAATTTTTCACCTTCTATTTCTTGTCCCCCACCCCCAGCACTGGCTTCAGGGTGAGATAAGTATTGAAAAACTGCAGTCCCTTGCAACTAGAAGAGACCACAAGATTATCTATAGAGTTCAGTGGATTCCAAGCTGGCTATGTATCTGAATTGCCAGAGAAGCTGTTGTAAAAGTACAGATTACCACCCAAAAACTGATTCAGTAAGTCTAGGGCATCAGGGGGCTTTATGGAGCTACTCATCTGAAGAGGTACAGTAGCTCAGAAACTCACCACCAGGGAGCTCAAGGAATACATCACGATCCTGCCCTCAGTTCTGTACGTTTTCTACTACCCAGCACTGCCGCTCGGAGGAACAGATGGAAATGAAGATGCCTGGCTGTGGGCACATATTCAGCATTCTTCAAAATGGGGTCCCGAAAACAAACAGAAATTCCTAGAGTGCTTACTTAAAATGCAAATTCTTGGGTCTCAGGCTAGCAATCCTCACTTGTGATCTATGGGCAGGGTCTGGCCTACACATCTTTTTTTCCTTTCGTTTTTTTAATTGGGGTGACATTGGTTAATAAAATTATATAGGCTTCAGGGGTACATCATCTGTATATTGTATTGTGTGGTCACTACTCCAAGCCAAGTCTCCTTCCATCACCATTTATGCCCCATTTGCTCTCTCCTATCTCCGCCCCCACCGCCATTTTATCTCTGATAATCAATCACCATGCTATTGTTTGTCTGTGTTTGGTTGTGTTTCAATCACCATACTGAGGTTTTTGTTGTTTGGTTGTGTTTTTTTGTTTTGTTTTTGCTTAATCTCTTAACCTTCTTCACTCAACCCCGATACCCCCTCCCCTATAACAGCTGTCGGGCAGTTCTCTATTTATGAGTCTGTTTCTATTTTGTCTGTTTGTTTATTTTGTTTGATAGATTCCACATATAAGTGCAATCACATGGTATTTGTCTTCCCTGACTGGCTTATTTCACTTAACATAATACTCTCCAGGTCCATCCATACTGTCACAAAAAGTAAGATTTCCTTCTTTTTTACAGCTGAGTAGTATTCCATGGTGTATATGTCCCACAGTTTTTTTATCTATTCATCTATTGGTGGGCACGTGGGCTGCTTTCATATCTTGGCTATTGTAAATAACACTGCAATGAACATAGGGGTGCACATACTTTTTCTAATTAGTGTTCAGGTTTCTTAGGATATATTCCCAGAAGTGGACTCACTGGGTCATAAGGCAGTTCCATTTTTAATTTTTTGAGGTAACTCCATACTGTTCTCCACAGTGGCTGCACCAGTCTGCATTCTAGGCTATGCATCTTGAACAAGCTCCCCAGTCAGTCGATTCTTAGGTACACTGATGTTTAAGAACTACTTGTAACTTCTAGCAGCTAGAGCCTCAGGTGGTAAATTCAGGGACACGAGCCACTCTAAAAGAGAAGGCAGGTTTCTACCCGCCACTGAGGAAAGAGGGCACACGGCTGCAATTATCAAGTGCGAAGGACTAAGGCTCTCCCCTTAGTCTCAGAGGAACATGTTTGCACCAATGCTTGGGTTACACAGAGGCCTGAGCTCTGGGCCAGGGCTGCCCACAAGGAGAGGGCTGGTGTAGCCAGATCCCTCCTGGCTGCCAACATTAGCCTTTCTTTTAAAGAACTTTTAAAATTGCCTTCTAATAACCTGGAATACACTTTTTAAATCATAGATCCAACTAAATCTGGTATATACCTACAAGGGAATATTATTCAATCTTAAAAAAAAAAAGGAAATTCTGAAATATGCCACAATATGGATGAACCTTGATGATACCACACTAAATGAAATGAACCAGTCACAAAAAGACAAATACTGTGCAATTACACTATGTGAGATACCTAGAGTAGTCAAAATCATAGAGACAGAAAGTAGAATGGTGGTTGCCAGAGGCTGGGGGCAGGAGAAATGGGCAGTTATCGTTTATTGGGCAGAGTTCCAGTTTTGCAAGAAGAAGAGAGTTCTGGAGATGGATGATGATGATGGTTGCACAACCATGCAAATATATTTCATATCATTGAACTGCACGCTTAAAAATAGTTAAGAGAATAAATGTTATGTGCATTTACCATAATTTTTTAAATTGGGGGGGAACATTTGCAAGTATTTGGGATGACCAAGGTACCAGTCAAGAGACAGATACCTAGAGAAAAGGTTCCTAGAGCAGTACTGCAAAAAATGAAAATACAGGCAGTGTCTAACTTTTTAAAGAAGTTATCGTCCCAAAGTATATCTGTAAGACGATTATCAAATCAGAGCACATTTCCCCACTTGCCCTATAATGTACCTGAAGTGTGAGGGTTCTGTAAAATATGAGTCTATGGAGAAGTGTTACAGCTAAAATAAACCTCTTCCCTCTGAGGGAGAGGGCTTGGTGGTCCAGGGAGTGGCAAATGGTGGAAAGGGCTGGGAGAGATAGAAGTACAATCCCCAAAGCAGCAAAGAACTACTCACATTCAATGCAGGTACGCAAATTAAGTATATGCATAAGCAGCACCCAAGAAAGTCCGTGTTCTCAATAAATTTTACTAACTTTAAGAGGGCTTGAAAATAATATCAAGAGTTGCTCTGCCATTTAATTAAACTAGGATTGTGAAAAGTACCCCTATGAAGATCTAGAGAACTTACTACGCTCCATCATCAGAGGCTACACAATAAAGGAGGTGCAAAAAAATAAGAATAAAAACCTAGAAATTTTACTAGATTAAAATAATTACTCATAATTAAAAATCCTGAAGGCGAAACGGAATATTTGAAGGTCAAAAGCAATTTAAGTAATCTAGAAAGGTTAACAGTAAATTAAATAACTCATTTACTTACTGTGTAAAGGTACACGTTACATTGTAGAAATGCCAAAGAGCCCAACAACTGTGCTTTGCCTAAAGGATACTTTTCCTGGCCTAGTGGAAAGAGTCATTTTAAAATGCCACTCTGATTATCTCTGCACAGTCACTACAAATCACAGCTCTGATTAAATCCTGTATTTTTAATACATTGTCCTTCAGTAGTAATACTAGGATCACTCCGTATTTTTTCTAGAAACAAAATGGGATTTCAAAACACTCGAAAATAAATATTTTCCCCTCCCTAAGATTAATACTGAAAATAGTCACTGCCTTAGGAAAACAAAAATAGGCTATAATGGTGGACTATTTAAATAATAAATATATTTCCACCACAGTCATTATGAATGTCGTGCAGGAGCCAAGGAAAAATACCAAGGCTAAATTGGGGTTTCCTTCTCATAAACATTTGTTTGATTATACTGACCTCTGGTGGCTGTTGAAGGACTTTTTTTTAATTAGTATGCGCACTAATATTTCATCGCTTGAAGGGGAAATCTTTTCACAATGTATACAAATCACATTGTACATTTTAAATATCCTACAATTTTATTTGTCAATTATACCTCAAAACTGGGAGGGGGGAGGTATTATATCATCAATAATAAGTACTTGATCAACATGTTTGTCTTCAAAAGGATAAGGGTGCTTTATAGAATTATAGAAGAGAGAAAATTATATTTAGTTCAAGACAAATGAATACTCTATAGCTTTTATACATTCACTTAATAAATATTGACTTCCATTTACAAAGTACTAAGTCCCAGAAGTATAGGGGTGAACAAGCCCCATATAATCTATGAAGTACCACCAATTCTAAGTGACCTGAGTGAACCAAGAGAAGCACAGAGTGCTGTGGGAATGTCTAGAGGGGTTAACCCATTTTAGACGATGACTGGAGAACAAAATCAAGTCGCCTGAATAATAGCAGAAAAATAGCTTTCCAGGGAACAGCGCAGGAAGGCTGTGGGATAAGACAGACTGGTGAGTTTAAGAAACTTAAGGAATATATGTCTAAAGCATGGAGTTCAAGGGTAAGGGTAGCACTTAACTAAAGATGAAGGCTAGCCCTAGCCGGTTTGCTCAGTGGTGAAAGCATCAGCTGAAGGGTCCTGGGCTCGATTCCGGCCAAGGGCACATACCTCGGTTGCAGGTTCGATCCCTGGCCCTGGTTGGGGTGCGTGCGGAGGCAACCAATAGATGTGTTTCTCTCACATCAATGTTTCTCTCTCTTTCTCTCTCCCTTCCACTCTCTCTGAAAAGCAATGGAAAAAATATACTCTGGTGAAGATTAAAAAAACAAAACAAAAACATAAAGATGAACACTGAAGAGGTAGGCAAGGGCCAAATCTTGCAAATGTTTTTAACATGTTTTAGTACCTAAATTTCCTTATCTTTTTTTTCCTACCTAAGCCATATGATAGGTCAAGTCCACAAACCATTACATGAGAAACCCTATAGATCCTCCCTACAATCTCACATCTTCCAGAAGTCCTTTTCTACTATTTTATCTTCTTCTCTCCTCTAGTACTTATTCTGTTTACCATTCATTGAACAAATTAATTCCTCAGAGGCCACCACCCACCTGAGACTTCCCTGCCTGGTCATTGTGCAGGGTGGTCTCTGAATGGACTAACTATGGACATCTGACCCAGGGGAAGCCCATCTACCCATGAAGAGGCTTGTTTGTAAGGCTCTAAAGACAACGGTTACTTAGCTGGGCCAATGTGACCAGTCCAGATTTGGACCAGAGACATCTTTAAGGTTGTCAGAAGTGTGAGAAGAAAATGGAGCAGACCATAAGAGACAGAGGGAGTAGCTGCTCCCAAGAACATTGGTGCTCATCTTTACAAAAACCCTCTTGGTCTCAAGTTGGTCTCAATGAGACTCCATCCTTGGAGGCATCTGATGGACCTCGCTGACTCAGCACCTTACCATTCCACTGCCTTCTGTTTTTCTGTCACTGTTGTGTCATTTATATGACATAATATGATAAGTGTTTTCATATTATTTATCTCACCATAGCAATGGTCTTTGAAGACAGAGATCACATGTTTAGCTCCCTTGTATTTATCACAGCACTTTCAGCTCTCAACACATATTAGGTGGGTGGGGGGTGGGGGATGGATGGATGGATGGATGGACGGACAAACAAACAACTGAAGACTTTATAGTGAAATCAAAAAGTGGGAACTGAGAATAAAACCTAACTCCTTAAAACTCACACGATGCTTCCTAATCCTCAAAGCCCATCATTTTCCATACGCTCCAAACTTCTCCCAAATCCCAGGCACATGAGGCTCTCTGCCTCTACACAAATCCTCCTCTCTCCCAAGTCTCACAAATGTCTGCTCTTTCCTCCGTCTCTACAAACTCAGTTGTCTGCTTCCTCCAGTGTCCATCACCCCTGCTCTAGGCTTCCTAGCTCCTTGCACATGCCTCTACACGTTCTCCGTTTCCTATCCGTCTCCCAGTGTGCTCTGCACTTTTATGCACATGCTCAAAAAACAGGTGCTGACTAAGGTGGACTAGTTCTGCTTTTAGGATGTGACTCCAGAAAATGTTAACCAAAGGAAAAATTCTTTAAGTTTTTATTTATTAAGTACTTGGCACTTTTATCTTACCTCAGGGCTAATGCTAATAAATGATTATCTCTTTTAATCCAGTGATTCTCAATGGAGGAGGGGGAGGGTATTTTCCCCCAGGAGACATTTGGCGAGGTCTGGAGACATGTTTGGTTGTCACAATTTGGAGGGAGGGGAGAACCATCACTGGCATCTAGTGGGTAGAGGCCAGAGATACTGCTAAATGTCCTCCCATGCACAGGACAGCACCCACAAGAAAAAATTTTCATCCAAAATGTCAATAGTGAGAAGCCCTGTTCTAATAGAATTATTTTTAAAGCTCTTACTCACAAATTTATTTTAATAAATTCCAAAGAAAAAAATGGGAACATATTCAATGAATCTTCAAACATCACATGGTGATGCACAGGAGAAAATCTGAGGCAGAAACATGGAGGGTGTTTTAATGCCTCTGCCCTATTAGATCTCAAAGCTACATGAGTGAGCAGCAAATAAAGGAAGCAGGTGGAAGAGTTGGGGAGAAAGAAGGACCGGAGAATGGACGATTGATGTGGCTGTTTAAAGTCACTGTGTTTTTTAAAACAAAGATAAAAGTAGGAGTCATTATCCTGAGACATAAAATTTGCCAAATAACAGCTATGTATTCATTACTTAGTTTTAAAATACTCAGTGCATGCAATAAATAAGTAAAATAAACATCATTCAATCAGTTTTATACTAGAATGTGAAGTGTTTTAATGTTGAAACAGTATATTACAGAAAAAGACCATCATTAAAACTCTAATACGTTATAAGGTAAGTTAAGCCATTGAAAAACATAGTAAATTAAAAACAAACCACTTAAATTGTCTAGATGTTCAGATTAATGTTTTTCTGTTCATTGAATAAATGACTTCGGATATATTTCCCCACCTGACCTATTTAAATCATTTTAATGTTCCCCTAAAAATATATTTATACTCACATTCACTTGAACTTGAATGGACCAGTCACCAAGTATCGGATGGGAAGATAATTGAAAAGTTTTAGAAACTACTCCAAGGTCACTTTGTTCTGACAACCACTGTTGGATCAAATTTGACTTGGGATCCTACAATGAAAACCATACATGTTAACTACATAAAAGCTGTGTGCATACACGTCCTATCTAGTTATAAGTGATCCTACTGGCACTCCCAGGCACGCCCAAAATATGGCACAGGGACAGTTTTTGGAAAAGATGTCAGCTTTACTCCCCTAAAAAAAGACAAATCAAAAATTTCTCCTTTGCTCATATTCTCCTGAGAATATCTTGATTCTGCTCCATCTTTTCATCCCTGGCACCGGGTCTCTCCCACATGAAACACTACAATGTGCCCATCAGCAAACCTGTGTTGTTGTTGTTTAAAAAGATTCCACCGGAGAAAGAGCAGGCTCCTGTGTTAAAGACCCACTAGGTGTCAGGCGCTCTGCCTTCTCATTACCATTCATACACCATTCAATCAGGGTAGGGTTATTCTACACAAAGGATAGAGTTTGGAAAGGAAACACTCCTTAGCAGTGTTTCCAAGGCTTAGTAATCTGATCCCCTTTATATTTCTAGGCTCAACTTCCTTCAATCATCCAGATTTGTTTGCATTTTACCCCAAAAGCCCAAGCGATTAAGCCTCTATCATTGCCACACTCAATGCCCTCCCTTCCTTGTCCAGCTGGTAAAATAAGCTCGTGTCTTGCCTTCGATATAAGCGTCGAATAGGCAGAAATGACCACCTCCTGGAGAGCTGCTAGGACATCTGCGGTTTATCCCTCCTGAATCCACCTTACTGTTTGAAAGTATTCATTAGTTATCTCGGGGTGGGGGGTCCCAACTAGACGGTGAGCTCCCAAGAGCAGGGATCAAATGTTTTCCCTTTCATGGTCTCTGTCCTTTGACTAAAAGGTCCAGTTATTAGAAACCAGAAGAAATCTCTCTCCCCAAGTGGGGGAGAACATGAAAATCAGGTAGCAAGCACAATGCTGAGAACTGAGTAGCAAGAAACTGACTGTTCAAATCAAAGACCAAAAGCAAGTCGAGAATGCAGGTCACAGTGCTTAGCAAACTCCTGGGACAGGCACTGTAATCAGCAGCTGGCTCTGCTCTGCCTGCCACAGCATGAGGCCCACGGAGTTTAATGGCTTAAAAACAAAGGAAGAAATACAAATAGCTAATAAATATATGCTGTCTAATAATTTTTTTAAATGCAAATGAAATACCATTTTTCTTCTGTCAGACTGACAAAGACAAAAAAATGTTAACGGTAACTCCCAGTGTTATTGAAAGTGCAAGGGAAAGAAATGACTGTACTCTGCTGAGGTGTTATTTTGGTGAGGGTGCACCTTTCTCCCAGGTGGTGTCATGGCCCTGTGACCAAGGATGTCTGAACTGAAGTATTTGATGACTTTGCACCTGGAGGATTTGGAGGGTTGGGAATGAATGAGATAATTCCTCTGGTTTCCCAAGCCTGTCTTGGACCTAAGCGTAACTGTCACCAACAGGAAGACATAGAGAATGCAGAAACACCAGAAGTCTTTGCAGAGCATCTCAGGACTTGAGCAGGCCATGCATGGTGGCATCACAGCAGAACCCACCATTTGCAAGTGGTCACCTCCTGCTGGGACACACACAGGACAGCCATGTAAAATGTGAACAGTGTCACTGTCACAGCCAGAACAGGTGCATGAGGGGATGCTAGAAAAGCAGCCCTCATGCCCTTTGAGTAACCTCTGCATAGGTCTGGCTCTGTCAGCTGCTGCAGCACAGTCAGTACCAGCTGCCTGTGCCAGGCTATCCTGAGCAGTGCACTCCCTGGCTGAAAAATGTGTCTGCAAGGAGTATTTCTGCCACTCCCTTGAGTCCTGGATTATGCAGTGTCCATCCAGCATGCAGAATTAGAGAAATCGAATCACTTAAACAAGATGGTGCCCTCACCTGGCCAGAAATGAGGTTCTGGTTTAACCGCTGCTGTTCCAGGCCAGGATGTCAGGGCACAGTCAGGATATATCCCCATGCCAACACCTGTTCCCCCGTAAGGCCATTCAACTGTACCAAGAGTAACAACTTCTTCAAGAATGAAGGTCAAGGTAGAAGGCAGCTGTGCCAGCTGCCATCAATGTGTTGGAGGCACTGGTTTCAATAGTGTCAGGTCAGATTGGCTGGAAGGGGCCAAAACTGGGGCAGAATCAGATATGTTTCTTTCACGGCTGAAAGGCCTCTGAAACCCCTTTCCTTCCTGAAAAGATCAGTTACTGGGACAGAAAAAATGAATAAACCCAATGATTTTTAAAAAATTTTAAAAACACACACTAAACTCCCCTAAATATGCTGTGACATTCAATATAGCTACAGTCATTCTTAGCTGGACAAGATGGGCCCCAAAAAGTCAGCCATCAGGTGCATTTCTCCATGTTAGCCTGCAGCTGCTTCTGTGTTAGGGAAATACAACTTTGTCCAAGTCAGTGGCTCTTGTTAAACTAAGTCCCACCTTTTTCTGGAAAATTTTTCCAAGAAACCAACTATTCCACACTGAAAGATGTAAGAAACATCACCGTCTGGTGAAGCCCGGCCCAAAGGAGTGTTTTCAGATGGAGGAGTACATATTTCTCCCAGATGGTGTCATGGGTGTGGGCTTTCGCATCAGCGCTATGACTTGATCTCTGCAAGTTACAAGATAGGAAGGAAGCAGTAGACCTGAGCTCATATCTCAGCCTCACTGCCTGGATGCAGAGAGCAGAGTATGGCCACCCCCCATTCACTGTTCCCAAATACTTTGCATTCCAGGTGACATTTAAGTCTAAATTCCACTCCCCTGGCCAAGAGGGCTGCATGTGGGCCAAGCCAGTAGGATCCCTTAGGACCAGAGGTGGCGAGAGGAAGGTCTGTCTCTCTGAGTGCTTCTGGGAAAGCTAAAAGCAGCAGGCTCCACTCAAAATTGGAAAGAACACAAAGAATCTACAAACCAAAGGTTTCAAAGGCAGATGCTAGAGCAGAATATAGGCAAAATTATTAAAACGCACAGAGCAGCCTTCCAGGGTCAGCTGGGTTAGTTCCAGGTTAATGCCTCAAACAGGCATTTTACTCAGTGCTGACTTTTATTCACCTAAGGCAGGAAGCGGCAAATTGGATGTAAACAGCCAAAGACAAGCAGACATTTACTCCTAAGTCGTCGGCTTTCCCATGGTTTCTGGCATATAGTAAGTTTTCAGTGTATGTGGATAAACGAAAAAGGATGGTGTGAATGGAATCCACAAAGCCCTGCCCAGAGAGTCACATGAATTTAGAAATGCTACTCACTATGGCAACCTACTTTATAGACTCTCCAAGACACAGCAGGGGCAGAAACTACAGAGCCACCAACTCTGAAGTAATCTTAGTTTAATCCAATAAATATGCACTGAGCACCATGCCAACCAACGTGGTATTTACTACAAACACACCACAGCTTGAGGTTATATGTACACGCTTGTTTGCTTGATTTTTGTTTGTTCATTTAATTAATAACAAAGAAACTAAAAATAGGAAGAGACTGAACTAAAAGTCTGACTTTACCTCCCATTCTGTTATTCATCAGAGCATTGCGGGTGACCGATGTCCCGGACTGAAGGGGTTCCTGGGACCAGGGACTTTCAGTTTTAAAGTCAAGAGAGTCCCAGACCAACTGGGATGAGTTGTTTGCCTTATTTCCATGTTATAATTTAATGTCTAGCATTCTCCTCGGCTTAAATGTAGAAACCACTTCCAGCTGGGTCTCTACTGTCTTCAACTTGGTTCTCACAGGAAAGTCCTTTGTCTGCTAACCATGCTGCCTCCAGATCATCAGAGTGTTCAAGCAGCAGAGGCCAAATGACTCCCTGCCAAAGGAGGTTCCTACAATAATAACAGCTAATGTTTAGTGAGCATGTACTATGCGGCAGGCACAGTTCTAAATGCTTTACTTGAATTATCTAATTTAATCCTCACAAAAAGTTTCTGAGATATTATTACACATTTTACAGATAAGGAAACTAAGGCTCAGAGAGCTTAATTAATTTTCTCAAGATCATACAGCTAGATCTATTCTTACAGCAGACAGTGATCCTTTTAAGATGTTATGTCAGATCACATTATGCCTCTCCTCAGAATTCCCCAGTGAATTCTTATTTCACTCAGAATAAAATCCAAAGTCCATATAATAGCCAACAAGACCCTTGTATGACAACTCCTCCAGCCCACCTACCTGTATCTCCTAAAACTGTCTCCTCACTCCGAGCTCCAGCACAATGTCAGCTGGTGGTTCTCCCAATGCACCTAACAAGTTCCCACCTCAAGGCCTTTGCATGTGCTGTTCCCTCTGCTTGTGTGAGCTCATTCGTTTATTTCCTTTAGGTCTCTGCTCAAATAGGATTTCCCTAACAACCCAATAGGAAATAGCAATCTCTCCCTCTCTCTCTTGCTTTCTCTCTCTCTCTCTCACACACACACACAAATATATACATATCTACCTAAATATGTGTGTGTATTTATATATTGTCTGTCTCCCCACTACCCACTGAAATATAAGCTAGATGTGAACAGGGGACTAACCTATTGTGTTCACTGCCTTATCCCAGTACTTGGAACAGAAATTCAATAAATAGTTAACAAATTAATAAAGCAAAGCAGCAGCGAGGACTGGAATCCCAGCTCCCTTCCCAGAGAAAGAATTCCGTATTGGGAGGGGAGCTTGTCCATGGCAAATTCTAAGATAACATGTGCAAAACTTACAAGAGAGCTTCAGGAAGAGGGCTTCAACTCCTTGCTTCATTTCTCTCTGGCACTTACCTTAATTAGAATGTTTAAAGAGGTTTTGCAAGGTTTAAAATCTGCGAAGAGTGTCACAATACGAAACTTCACTTCTTGCTTTGGCTTGTACAGGGGTTTGTCTGTTTGAATGAAGACAGTCATTCTCTTGGTCTCAAATGATAAACGTGTACTGTTAGAGAATAAAATCTCATCCTGTGCACGTCCAGTTACACGGAGCTCATAAATCTCATTGGTACTGTTCAGAGGTAGCTGGGAAAAAAAGAGATCAGACATATCAGGATCTCATTATTTTACCTCAAAAATGTTTTCAATTATAAGTAGAATAAAAAATGTAAACACAGTATTATCAAAAGTAACTGCAATGTTAAAAAAAAAAAAAAAGTAATTGCAACATTGAAAAATTTCCTCCTAGGCACCTAAGTTAAACAATTTGCTTTCCTTTTTTTAACACCCTGTAGTTTGCTCTCCAATTAAATCACAGGGTTTCTGGAATGTGAAACACATCCCACAGCTCACTCTCAGCTGCAGTCACCTTGTCATTTCCTATTCCAAGTGCAAATTTTCCCTCACTGCCAGTCATTGTGGGTCAGAATATCTAATATCCTGCAACATTCTTTTGCATGCCCTGCCCAATCTGAGGCCATCAGTCGGTGAAAGGCAAGACTTATCGAGATTTGGGGTTTTTGCTGTACCCTCTCGAGCTCTGTTCTACGATGCACCCTCTTCCTGCACCTTGTGCACTATGTGTCACAGTCCTGGTGAGGAGGATGAGCTACCGCTTCTACTATTTCTAGTAAAAGAAATCCCACCTTCCAGCATGAACAGACCAGAAGCCACACTCAGCAGTTTGTACGTTCTGTCATTTTACCTCACATCAATCCTTCAGGTGGGTGCTCTTACTAATATGATTTTACAAACGAGGAAACTGAGGCTTGGAGGAGGTTAAGGAAGTAGCTCCAGATCACTAGATAAGATTCAAACCCAAGAGGAGCTATGCTACTCTTAAGAGCCTTTCATGTGGTGGTTTCAAAATATGGCCAAAAATTCTCTGACCGTCTTCCCTTAAAAAGATAGACACGAATTCCCCAGATTCGGTGGCTTGCTTCTCGAGAACAGAATGAGTCAGCATCACGAAAAGGATAGTTTCTGCCTGGTTCTCTCTTTCTTTGATTCCTTGCTCTGCTGGACACCACATGCTGAGGATACTCAAGAAGCCCACATAGGGTGGAACTGAAGCCTCCCACCAACACCCACCACCAACCTGCCAGCTGTGTGAACAGAGGATCCCAGCCCCAGTGAAGCCATTGGATGACTACAGCTCTGGTTGACATCTTGATGGCATTCTCGTGAGACCCCCAAATCAGAACTGCCTGACTATGTGGTTCCCAAATTCCTGACCCATAGAAACTGTGAGAAGTAGTAAAAGTTTACTCTTCTTATATTACAACAAAGTTTTGGGATAATAGGTTACACAATAGATAATTAGCACACCTGACTTTTAGTTTATTTTCAGATCAATAAACCAGAGGTTCTAAAGCTACATTCTGACTCCTTTTTGCAAATAAGTTTTATCCATAGAATTCTGAGAAGAGATTTTTCAGTAACGGCAGCCACCATACAGCTAGGAACATGGGTAAGAATGTGATGGAAATGTAACAAACCACCAATAAAATGGTCAGCAGGAAATATTTAGGGAGAAAATAGTGATGTCTGCAATTTACTTGGAAATGCGTTTTAAAAATAAGATGAATGAGTGGATGGAGAGATGGGTAGATAGACATGTGATAGAGCAAATGTGATAAAATGTGAATGGCAGATTCTAAGTGGTGGGTATAAGAGTGTTCACTATGAAATTCAAGTTTTTTATACATTTAAAAATTTCGTAATAAAATATGAGGAAAAAGAATCAGTAAAATCACCTTCAAATCACCTCTAGTATTTTGGGTTTTTTTGCTTTTCTTCAATAAATATTTATTGAGCACCTTCTAGCTCCAAGCTGTTCTAAGCCCTTAGGATACATCATGATGAACCAAAGATGTGTGTCCTGGTGAGGCTGAGATTCTAGTCTGAAACTTACTGCTTATATTCTGTTTTCTCAAGTGACACTTCAGTCCTCAAATTTTTTAAAGCAAATTCCTTAATACTAGAAGCAGGAAAATATACATGCCAGGAACCAGTACATCATATGCTTATACATGGAAAAGATTTATAAATATCTCATATTAAAAATTAGATATTTGATGAGATTTCTCTTTATAATCTGGATTAATTTGATCATTTTTAGTGGCCTAGGTGCTGATCCCAGTGCTGGAAAGTCAGAGATGACAGTATGAACTTGGCACATCAAGAAACCTATGTCTCTGTGAACCTGGGACATCGCCACACAGCCTAGGGGCAGCTCCGCGGACTCCAGGTGGCACAACAGATCCTGAGCTGTAGGTACAGAACTTGGCCCTTCACTGTTAACAGTAGAGGGGCATACTGAGAAGGAGACTGAAAAAAATATGCTGGATTTTTAAAACATTTCATCAAAATTTCTGAAATCAATAAAGATATATTTAAAAAAAAAAAAAAAATTCTGAACCAGATCTGGAATAAGTATAACCTGCTTCCCACTGTGGAGAGGACACCAGAAGGTAATAAAGGTTCCTGAATCTCTGTTGGTCAAATGCCCTCTGGCTTCTTGGGGCCATAACTACTGAGAAGGTTCCCAGAATTGGTAATAAAGAGGTTCCTTCATAAGAAACTTTCATATCTCTTATACAAGAGCCAATGATTTACCCACAGAGATTCTGGATCCTAAGTGTTGAGCTGCGGGCACAGGGCTAGAGAAAGATGCAGTTCCCACAGTTGGACACTGTCTGGCTGCAGGACAAGAATCTGGGTGTGTATAGTATCAAGGGGCTTTGATCAACCAAATATCAATCACCATCTGAGTTGGGCATGGTTGATTCTCAGTTATGCTAGGTCTGTTTTGTGTGTCTATAAATACACATTCTCTAAGTAAATGACAGCTCTCTGCCCAGAGTACAAAAGGAAGGCACACTCAAAAAGGTCCATGACAGACAATAAATGGGTTTCTTATTCTAATCTGGGCTGTCTAAAGCCATTTCACCTTCTCTGAAAGATCAATCATCTTATGGAAACTGAGACAACATAACAGCATTTCTCCTACTTTATTTCATTAATATCAGCAGTTACTAAGAGCAGTGGAAATTTGAAATAATTTTCAAAATAAAAGTGAGAAATGTAAGATAGTTTCTACTAAAAACATATTAGTGCCCGGCGGGGCATGGCTCAGCGGCTGAGCATCGACCTAGGATCCAGGCAATCGGGGTTTGATTCCCGGTCAGGGCACATGCCCGGGTTGCGGGCTCGATCCCCAGTCAGGGTCGTGCAGGAGGCAGCCGATCTATGACTCTCTCATCATTGATGTTTCTATCTCTCTCTCTCCTTCTCCTTTCCTCTCTTTGAAATCAATAAAGATATAAAAAATAATAATAATAAAAATAAATAAATAAAAATATATTAGTAATTTTACCTAACATAAACTTTAAAATCATTTCTAATTTTTAAAAATCACTCCCTTAAGTTGAATTTATTTACAAAAAGAATAAATGAAATTTTTTCTAGCATATTTTGTACAAAAAGTAATCTTTGTATTAAGCATTAATTTTTTATTTACTCCTTATTAAAGGCTCACTGTAGTATATCAAAAGTAGAAACAATGAGTAACCAGATGTTATAACACATGTTTTAATACATTCAAATATTCACATTTAACAGCAAAAAATTCACGAAGGCTTTAAAAAACAATTTAGAATATTGCATTTACAAACATCAGAATGCAAGTGCACTCTGAAAGTTGGGTCTATTTTTACTGAAAACTCATATAAATGCAGAACCTTCTATTTTTGCCTAGTGTTATCAAATTTTCCCAGACATTTTATGACTAAGTCTTTAAGATTGTTTTAATAAAAAGGGTAAGTCCTAAATATAACCTCTAGTAAAGCTTTCAATAAATATTGCTATAACTACAACAGAAATAGCATAATATTAAAGACACATATAGGATGTTGGACTTAGTATTTCATATAGTTAAGACATAAGAGAATACTAGTAGCCAAGTTTCCAGCTAATGATAGTTTGGATGAGTACAGTGTACACTAGCACTGTTGGAATAAGCCCAAGGGCCCTTGTCCTGTCTATCTGCCTTCTCTTTTCAGCCTTTACCGACTTCTGGCCTGTGCCGCTGCAGACTTCTTTGAGGACACTGGGTAGTTATTGTGCTTTAAGCTGTAATTCCTAAACTTAAATCCCACCCCTTCCTGTTGTAGGACAATTATATTACATGAATTTATTTCCATCTTCTCGTTGGAATGCTCTTTCAGCAGTGCTATATACACAGGCTCTGGCGGCCGGTATCTAATGTTTTAGGTTACATTAATGCAACCCAATGTTTATTGTCACCAAGATTGATTGATTCCCCCCTCCCTACTTTTGCCTGCTATGTCCTCCCCCCTCGCTTTATTTACTACTAGAAAACATCAATAATACTGATGTAAGGAAAACACAAACATAAATAGCTAAGAAACATAATAGCTATGGAATATGAGTAACTTTTATAAGGTACTGATTGGGAGTACTCTGTCCTTTAGGAGCCCCTCAAAATGAATGTGGTTTCTGAGTATGCTTGACAACTAGCCTTCAAGAGGTAATGGGGGAGCCGAGCTCATCAAGTAATGCTGACCCTACATAAGTACGTGATATGCCAGGGTCAAAGTCATTAGTCATCTATTCTCAGAAAAGTATACCAAATCGTACCTCTTGCTGGATGCTGTGATCTACTCTATTGCACATTAAATGTCTGAAGCTCCAAAACAAAACAGAGTAATAAAAGTACAAACTTCCAAATCAAAGCCATGGGAATTAGGATTAAATCACAAACAACATTTAATAATCAGATTCTATGACTCTCTCAACAAAATAACCCCTTTGCATTTTTGTATCAAATTTTACAGCACTTTGCAATCTCATTTCACCTCCAGGGTACTGGCACCATTACGAAATGGAAACAATGTCTTATCCCCTTTTCCAGGGCCGGGGTCTGTGGTGACATGAGTGAGGTGCTTGCCTCAGGAACAAAATTTAAGGGAGTTCCAAAAAAACTCAGTAATCAAGATAAATAGCATTATTTTAAATAGTTTAAAATATCAAAAAATAATGCAAATAAATTATGAACAAAAAATTAAAATTTTAAACAAAGACAGGGTCAGTATTGTTAATGTTTCCTTTTGACTCAGACTCCGATGTGGCTCAGCATGACCCTGCCCTTTTCCAGGACAAGGAGACTAAGGGATGGAGTGTTAACTACACACCCAAGACTGCAGGGCTCATTAAGGCAGAAGCAGGACTAAACCGGCCCAGGCTCCTGTACTATTAGCCTGGGCCAGTTTCCCTCAGTGAAGTTCTCTATTTTACAAGAACATATCTCTGCTATGAGTTTGAAAGGCCTAATAAGCAATCTCCCTGAAGGAATATTATTCTTTAAAAAAAGGGGGGGGAGGGTTTCAGAATATACAAAAGAGGTCAGCCTAGTGTCTGACTAAGGCAAGGGTGGGGCAGGAATATTATTCTTAAATAGTCTGAAGATGGAACTGAACTCAAGCAAAATTCACAAGAAATTTAAATTGATACAAAAACCAATAAAATGTTAATTTATTTAGTTCACTGATGCAGTGTAATTTCTGAAACCAATTTTTTTTTTTCATATATTTTTATTAATTTCAGAGAGAGGAAGGGAGAGAGGAGAGAGATAGAAACATCAATGGTGAGAGAGTTGTCCCTGACTGGCCACCTCCTGCACGCTCCCCACTGGGGATCGAGGCCAAACCCCAGGAATGTGACCTGACCGGGAATCGAACTGCTATCTCCTGGATCATAGGTCGATGCTCAACCGCTGAGCCACTCTGGCCACGCAAGAAACCAAATTTTTTTAATGGATACTTACTGATGGAAGAATAAGTGTCTTGAAAGAGCCTAAAAGGAAAAGGAGGGGAGAAAAAGAGTCATAATTTGAACCTGATAATATAACACAGAACTCACAAGACTCCCCTAATACTCTTGGATGTGCAGGGAATAATAAACTTATTTGGTCAACCCAAAACAATTCTATTAATGCCCAGAACACTTGAGAGATTACATATCCTTGTGCCAAAAAATTAAGGAAAACTGGGCCAGACATAAAAGGGTATCGGTAGAGGAATCTCCCCAAAAAATAAGTTCTCCTTCTCTTCTCCGTTATCATTTCTGTTGTCACAGACGCTGCTGCTCTTGTTGCTGTTATAAGGTCATGCACAGAGAGAACCTACAGAAGGAATCTGAGGTTTAGTTCTTATGTTCTCATAGCCTCGTGATAAAGCAAGAAAAGGAAGGCATTAGTCATGTCAGTGGTGAGCTGGGACTCATAACTGGCTCATTAGTATTAGAGTAATGCAGACTTTTTTTTCATGTAAAGTTTCTAAACATAGGAACTGCTAATTCAACTCATGTCCATTTCTCAACCAATCCATTTACTTCAAGGGAAAAAGTGTTTCATGTTAAAAATAAAAAGAGTACTTATTCAAAGTTCCCATTTAAGTGACATGAATTCAGAGATGGTGACAGACCCTCAGTTCATTCATTTAAGAAATATTTATTAAGGGAACCACAATGAACAAAACAAACATGGTTCCTCTCCTCCTGGAGGCCACGTGTGTCTATCCCATGGGAATAGACAGGCACACAGCCCAGTATGGGGTAAGGGTTAAGTGAGGGGCCTCTGGAATCAGAGCATATGGGTTCTATCCTGAATCAGCCACATACTTGACCAAGTTATCTGATTCTCTAGGGTCAGTTTTTTCATCCATAAAATGAGGATGCTAACAATCATACCAATTTATAAGGCAGTTGCAAGGAACAAGTATGTAGATGCCTGTCAAGGGGATAGAACAATGCCTGGCACATAGGAAACACTTAAGAATTATCCACTGAGAATGTCAGCGTTCCTCTATAGCAGTGGTCTTCAAATTTTTGTGATGAAGCATTCAATCAATAAACTATTTAGTACACATTATCCATGTCAATTTAGATATATAAAGTTATATACATGCACTTTCTCAAACAAAATATTAAATATTAGAAAACCTTAACTTCTTAGTTTTGCTCGGTAAAATTATAGAAATAAAAGTTAGCATGTGTTCTATCTACACCCTTATAAATGGGCTTAAGCACTCCCAGATGTGTGTACACTCACTCTGAAGATCACTGCCCCAGTGGGCCTCAATGAAATACAAATATTTCTTCAGAAGCTGATAAGCATTTCAGCAAAATCTCTTACCCTACCCAGGACAGATCAGTTTATCCAATAACTGTCAGCATAGGAAGCAAAGAGCAGGAGTCTTAAAAGTAACAGGACATTGGACAAAAAATGTTTTTGAAAAGGTAAAGAAGGGAGGGGAAATTAAACAAGGGCTGCAATAGGGGGAGGGCAGGGAGCACATCAGAGGGATCAAGAGAAAGTACCTAGAGAAAACGATGCCAGAGTCTTAGGATAGGAGAAATTAGCCAGGTGGGGAAGGAGAGGAAGAGTTTCCAGGCACAGTAGCAGGAAATGCAAAGGAGTAGAACATGAGTTTACCAAAGCAAAGATCTGGGTGAGACAAGACCACAGGCAGGGAGAGGGTGGTAGAGTTGAGGACCAGATCATGAGAGGCCTTTTAGACATGGTGAGCCCTCTGCACGATTGTCCCAGATTACACTGTCATCCTGGCACCATGATTTAGCATTTTTGCTGGGTCTGTCTTTGTTTAGCAAAATATTGATATGAGATGGGTTTAATTTGCACAAGCTGTAACTTTGTAAGCATGCTTTGGAAATATTTCAACTTCCCATTAGTTCTTATTTTTAATGAAATAGACATATTCTATACTGAATTGATGTGAAATTGAGAAGCCCTATGACATTGCAGCAACTAAATTTGGTGAAACAGTCAAAAGAACCACAGAGACAATTCACTTGACAAGTTTTGTCTTATAAAAATATTTGTCAAAATGAGTCATGGTAGTCTTCAGGCAAAAAGACAGGCCATATGAAATATTTGGACTGAAACACTTAAACATTTCAATATGGAAATAATTTTAAATTGAGACTATTCACCATATAGCAGAATTTGCTCTAATCTTACCAGGTACCTCAGCACACGTGGAGAGAGTGTTTTCTCAATTAAAAATATTAAGGTCACTATATACCAACACTAAACAAGTGGAACTTGAAATTAAAAACAATACCATTTACATTAGCACTTATACTTAGGGTATAAATCTAACAAAATATGTACAAGATCTATATGAGGAAAACTACAAAACTCTGGTAAACAAAATCAAAGAACTAAATAAATGAAGAGATATACCATGTTCACAGATAGACTCAACATTGTCAACTTGTCAGTTCTTCCCAACTTTATCTATAGAGTCAATACAATCACAATCAAAATCCCAGAAAGTTATTTTATGAACATTGACAAATTGACAAACTGATTCTAAAGTTTGTATGGACAGAAAAAAGATCCAGCATAGCCAACTCAATATTGAAGGGAAAAAAACAAAGTTGGAAGAATGAAACTCTCTGATGTAAAGACTTACTATGAAGCTACAGTAATCAAGAGAGTGTTTTATTGGGGTGAGGGGAGGGGAGCAGACAAACAGATCAATGGAGGGAAACAGAGAGCCCAGAAATATAGTCAGTTGATCTTTGACAAAGCAGCAAAGGCAATACAATGGAGCAAAGACAGTCTCTTCAACAAATGATGCTAGAACAATTGGACATCCACATGCAACAAATATAAATCTAGTCACAGACCTTACATCCTTTACAAAATTTAACTCAAAATGGATCATAGGCTTAAAGGTAAAATGCAATACTATAAAATTCTTAGAAGACAACATAAGGAAAAAAAACCTAGATGACCTTGGGTATGATGATGCCTTTTAGATACAACCACCAAAGACACGATCCATAAAAGAAATAATTGATAAGCTAGACTTCATTACAATTAAAAACTCCTTGCAAAAGACAAGGTCAAGAGACCTAAGAAGAAAAGCCACAGACTAGAAGAAAAGATTTGCAAAAGACACATCTAACAAAGGATTGTTATCCAAAATATACAAAGTACTCTTAATAAAACTCAACAATAAAAATGCCTCTATTAAAAAACTCAACAATAAAATATACCTCTATTAAAAAATAGGTCAGCCTGGCTGGCATGGCTCAGCGGTTGAGCATTGACCTAGGATCCAGGAGATGGCGGTTCAATTCCCAGTCAGGACACATGCCCGGGCTTCGGGCTCAATCCCCAGTGGGGGGCATTCAGGAGGCAGCCGATCAATGACTCATCATTGATGTTTCTCTCTCTCTTTCTCTCTCTCCCTCTCCCTTCCTCTCTCTGAAAGCAATAAAGGTATTAAGAAAAAGTTCTTTCCCATAGAATTCCAACTAATAAATGTAGAAGGAATCCTGGAATTAGAAAATGTAAGAAATGACTCAGCCAATAATTACCAATCTTATGTGTACAAGCTAGGTGAGACTCGTGAGAAATAATAAACCATTGTTGTTTTAAGCCACTAAGTTTTGAAGTTGGTTCATTCACAGTAATAGATAACTGGAACACTTTCGACATAAAAAAAGGTTAACTAGCAAATCTCTAAAGCTGCAGAGTCCAATATAACAGCCTCTAACCACAAGTGGCTATTGAACAACTGAAATACGCTGCAAGTGTAAAATACACCCCATATTCCTAAGACTTAAAACAACGAAAAAGAATGTAAACTAGCTCAGTAATTTTTATAGCGATTTACATGTTGAACTGATAATATTCATGAATTACTGGGTTAAATTAAATATATTATTAAAATTAATTTTATCTGTTTCTTTTTACTTTTTTAATGTGGTTACTAGAAAATGCTATATTACCTAGGTAGTACCGTTATGCCTTTATTGGACAGTGCTGGCTTGAGGATAGAAGACGTAAGGCTTTTCCCCGAAGCAATAAAACCACCAACAGCTCTGACTGCATATAATATTTTTAATTTTGTGAATAAAATAACAATATGGATACTATTAAGAGTGTTCTAAAACCGTTACAAACATTAACTGGTTTAATACTCCCTCATCATGATCGTATTAAGTACTATTATTCTTATTTTACAAATGAGAACGCTGAGTCACAGAGACATTAAGTGACTTGCCCAAGGTCACACAGAAAAGAAGTAAGGCAGCCAAGATTCTAACCCAGGCAGCCTGGCTCGTGGATCCCATCTCTAAACCACTACTCTGAACTGTAGTTGTACTTCTGCTCTTTTATTCACTTACCTCTGATTATTGCAAAAGTTCCACAACCTGGAAGGCGCTGGTGTATGCTGGTATCGCCCCATGTCATTCACAGAGATTCAAAACCTCAATCAGCGCAGATTCCTTTCTCCCCTCAGCTCTATGTCAGTTGTCACCAGAACCTAAGGTTTCTTCTTCCATAATGTTTCTCCCAACCCTTACAGTTATACTATAAGCAATGCAGCAACAAAACTAATTTTAAAATAGCTCGTGTTAGACAACAACTTCCGAAAAGGACATATGATGAGAAAATTTCCCAACTCTTGTTATCAGTTCTTCACACTACACAGTTATGATACATTGGAAGTTAGTTTCAAGATCTGAAAGATCCCTCTTCACAAGCAAAGTAAAACAATACCCACATCTAAGGCGGGTTCCAACTCCGAGGTGGTGAATCCAGTGCAAGAGGTTTTGTAGGGAGTGTCTTGGGGTGGGCACCTGGAGAAGGGAAGGCAAGGGAAGGAGACAGGACTAGGGAGAAGAAGGGGGAAGGAGAGAGCTGTAGGCTCGAGAGGCATCCCCAACGGGCACTCAGAAGCAGCATGACCCTTGGGAGTTGTCCAGAGTTGGCTGGACCTCCACCCAAGGAGGGGTGCCCCTAGACAAGGCGACCCTGTTCAGCTGATGCAATCCCCGGAGGGCGCTGGCTCTGAGAGCAGTCTGTGGCAACACTCCCAGGGCTTGAGGCAGTGAGTCCTTCATCCCTGAAGGGCTGTATCTGGGGTGGTATGGCAAGGCATCCACAATAACGTCCCAGATTGGAATAAAACCAAAAAAATTAAACTGCAGTGAGCTGAACCCCAACAAACGTGCACCCTCGATCATTGAGAGTTACTTCTTTTTCATTACTTTAGGATAAATCATCGGGGCTGACTATTTTGACAGCCTAATGACTGGAGGAAACAATATGCTTCCTTTCTATCACACGCAACCTACCTCCCACCACTGGCAAATTTACGAAGACTAAGCTGGGGGGTGGGGCATGTAATTTATGTTTATCTAAGTGACACCAAGCAAGGAGAAAGTTAAAAACAGCTCTGGGTCTACAAACCAAATAAATAGTAGTTTGATTAATTGGAGGGCAAGCATTTTAGCAATCAAAACCAGCTACCCAGATTTGAAGTGCAGGAAATTCCATTTCATAGAACTTTTTAATGTATCTCTTAATAGAGTCAAACCTTTGACAGGTTTTGTCACTAGCTAGAAACTGGAACTACATGCCTGGGTCCTGCTGCTCTGACACATAACCATGTCCATTCAGAGACCCAGAAAAGACAGAGCTAGAAACAGAAGTTGTCCCCAAAAGCTCAAGTATAGGGGCAGAGTTGCCTACCCACCCCTGATTCTTGCTGGATTCAGGGAGTGACTCAAGGATGAGTAGAGAGATCCCATTCAAGGCCCACCCACTGGTCTCATGAGTCCTTATAAAAAGGTCAACTTTCAGTACTTGACATTTTTTTCAACTTGTCTTCCCTCTAAATTTACAAACGCAACTTGGAATCTCCTAGGCAATTACTAAGTCTTATTTGAAAGTCCTAACATTCTAGCAATAATTTACACTACCAAAACATAAAAAGGGGGGTGGTGTAGTGGGAGTGTAGACAAGGAATAGTAATCTCTTTCTCTGCTGTTGCTAGGCTGAAGATGAAACACGTAGTATTTACAAGTTGTTGTGAACTTTCCTGTCTGTTTCTGCAAGGCTCCACTCAGACACGGGAAATAGTCCCCGCCTCATGAAACCCTGCATGGCTCTCTTTTAAATCACCGTGTAAAGATACACTCTGCTGTGTAAAGTCCTTCTTAACCTTACTGCAGGTAACTGTAAAACTCAGATCATTCCTGTGTATAACCAGAGAAAGTCGATCTTAAAACCCTTCGATGCTTCCTCCTTCCCAGGGCCACTAAGTCACTCAAAGAAACCTTGTTTTAAGGCTTCACCCTTGGCACAGGCCTGAGAGCTGGCCTTTTGATTTACAAATAGAGTCAAAGCTATTTTTAAGTTGTGTAATAAGCATACACAAAAACTAACCTTTCCTTAACTTTTTAAACACACTCTATAACACCATACGCCGCCTCTTCTGACATCTGTGCTCACAAAATAGCCCTGTAGAGAATCACTGAAAGGAAGGAGTAGTGTGTAATTGGAAATCCACGAGGTCCAGAAATATCCTCTATGGAAAAAAAAAAAGATTTCCTACAATATATATGCCTGACTTAGTATTTACTGCTTAATTATTTTTGGCAGCTCTCTGCTATTCAGTAATATACTGTATAGTAATAAACTTAGGTATATCACTTTTGAGACCAAAATGCTGACCTCTTTACCAAGCATTAAATATTCTCTCATTATTCAGCAATTTCTTTCAGTGTGATGGACAAAGTGAAAAATGGAGTTTTCCACCAAAATCCGTGGAAGACAAAACCTTAAAATATAATATTTCTGCTCCACAATTTAATGTCACTTTAAAAGATAAGTAACTCTTCAGTTAATTCAATCTATGCAGGAAACACAAGTATTTCAATCCAAACAAACCAAAAAAAAAATCTCCTCTGGTCCCTTACATACTCTAATTTCTTTCTCTCCTGCCTCCCTTGTTTACAAATATCTCAATAAATATGAGTTTCATAAATAACGTTTTGTTCCATTTAGACTGCTGAGTGTAAACTGGGTCAAACAAAAACCCACTAAAAGTAAAATAAATAAAAGGGTACAGTATAAACAAGAGGTTAGGCTCAATACAAATGAAAAACCAAGAGTCAAGCAAAGCTCGGGGCTGCTATATGAATAGGTTAGTTATTACGACAGGGGCAGTAATCTATGGCCCCTGGGCCAAATCTGGCCACACCTGTTTTTCTACAGTTCATGAACTAAAGATGATTTTGCATTTTTAAATAGCTGGAAAAAATAAAACGAACAATATTTCATGACCCATGGAAATTATAGAAACTCTGAATTCAAGTTCCATAAATAAAGTTCCAGTGGTACACACAAGCACACTCACTTGCTGTGCGCTGTCTATGGCTGCTTTTGCCACCAAGACAAAGCTGACTAGCTGCCACAAAGACCATAAGGCCACCACAACCTACAACGTTTACCATCTGGCCCTTTACACCCTTACAGTATGGTTCTCTTTTGAGGGAGACTTCTTCCTTCCTCAAGGGATACAGAACAAGGTTGAAGGCCTACTTGAGTCAGAATCAAACAGCCATGAACAGAGAGCCTGACCCCAGGCCACAGGCTTGAGGGAGGCATCAGTACTAATATCTAATACCGGGAAATGGGAGGTATACAAGCTGACACTCAAAGTGTTTCTCTGTGCCAGGCACTATGATAAACGTTGTAAGGCAGTACACTAAACAAAGAAAAAAGAAATGGGTTAGTCCAGCCGGTGTGGCTCAGTGGTTGAGTGTCAACCCATGAACCAAGAGGTCACCAATTCAATTCCAAGTCAGGGTACATGCCTAGATTTCGGGCTCGATCCCCAGTAGGGGGTGTGCAGGAGGCAGCCAGTCGATGATCTTTTCTCATCAATGTTTCTATCTATCCCTCTCCCTTCCTCTCTCTCTAAAAAAATCAATAAAAACATATTTTTTTAAAAAAGAAATGGGTGAAATTATTTTTAATAACATATTTTATTTAACCCAATATATCAAAAATCTAACCACTGAATATGTAATCAATATAAAAATTGTTGAGTTTTGTTGCATTTTTGGTAATGAGTATTTAAAATCAGTGTGTATTTCACACACACAGCCCATCTCAATTTGTGCAAGTCACATTTCAAGTGCTCAAAAACTATATTGGCAAGTGGCTACCATATTGGACAGTGCAGTTTTAAAGCATTGTTTCATTTAATTCTCACAACAATGTTCTGAGGTAGGTACTATTATTATTACCATTACAGAAATAAAGAAACTGAGACTAAATGAGATGAAGTGACTTGCCCCAAGGTCACATAGGTAGTAACAGGTAGTGCTAAGGGTTCGATTCCAATGTGCCTCCAGAGGCCCCATTCCGATCCACTGTGTCTCCCAAACTGTACAAGACAGACCCTGCTGTTTCTTCCAAAATATTAATCCAAACAAAATCTCATAACCTCTCCCTGTCCCTCCTCTGTAGCTTAGTGCACTCCGGTGTTAGTATTGCACACATCCACTCTTCCATCCTTTCTCTCTCACCCATGTTGCTGTTACCCCTGTCCCCTACGTAGCCCTGTAGGCAATCATTCCTCCTCAACCCAACAGGCTCACCTGCAGGCTTCATACCGTAGTCCCCATTCTCATGCCCAAGGAAGACACAGCTAATCCATCTACTCTCTATTCCAGTAAACCCAGACTTGATCTTGAAACTATCATCAGCACAGCACTCCAAGCAGCCTCTATCAACTCAAATTGCCACATGAAATGAAACCTATGTTGCTTCCCTATGGGAGCATAAGGACAAGAACTCTGTGTGGTCACCGAACATTTATGCTATCCAGTATTGTGCCATATACAATTTGATGCCTAATAAATGTTGGGAATTCTCAAAATAGTAAATGTCCTGTCTTAACTAACTATATTCTTGAGGAGATTTAACACATATTTCAGTGGAAGTTAAATTTATTATACTAAATCATTTCTGCCAGTTACATTTTCATAAATGTAAGTTCTTAACATCGCCCTTCCAAAAGAAAGCTACCAGGTGTTCTTTAAAAAAACAAACAAAACCCTCCTCATTTACTTCCAAGCTCTTTACCTCTCTGGTTTTCAGATTTTAATTCATTTCTTGAGAACTAAAGACCTACAGACCTGCCCACTCCCTCCCTCTAGCAGATCATCTTTGACCAATTTCATTCTCGCCCTTGCAAGACAAGAAAGTCAAATCACGGAATTTTCCTAAGGAAGTAAAGAGTAGAAGAGAGCAAGACCAGAACCCATTATAATTATTTCCTTCTCAAGTTTTGTCACTGCACCTTTGGTGTGATGGTCATCTTAGCCCAGACCAAGATGATGGTGAGTTACAATTCCGCTTCTTACTCACACGGACAACCATGGAAACAATAAAATACCTCTACTCCAAGCCCTAAGCTTCAAGTGAGGCATACTACTGAGAGGAAGTATAATTTGTCACCCAAAATACACCTTTTGGGATATTGATTATGTTAAGCTGGTTATTTTTAAGAACAAAAGACTCAGAAACTTCAACCTCCCACCTAACTGCCTAAAAGAATTTAGATGGAGGAGCTGCTCCTGAAAGGGAGCTATCATCACAGATAGCTATATTTTAATATGTACTAAGTGTGACAGACAGGAAGGGACCTACCTAGGCCCATTTGATCAAAGTCCTCTCTATCCCATTGTTAAAGATAGCCCAGCAAACATTTACTTACCAATCATTTTCTTTTCTATCTCTATGTGAATTGCCCCTCTGCCCTTTGAAGGCCCCCCACACTATCCTTAGCTCAAGATGGCATATAAACCTTAACTGCCTGATCTGTATGCAGGCCTCATATTCTTATGGAACCCTCGTATGTACATATGTAATAAATTTGGTATTTTCTCCTGTTAATCTGTCTCATCTCCATTTGATTATTAGTCCAGCCAGAAGAACTTAGAAAGGTAGGAAGGAAAATTATTTTTCCTCCCCCACACCGCCACCATAAACAGCTCCTTTCTCTTCTCCCTTCTGTGTTCCTTCCCCCATATCAATTCAAGTATCAGCCTTTGCATTCCAAAACCCCAAAATCCAGCAGGGGCCCAGGTTAGGGCACCACCAGGGAATATCTCCAATCTGTGCTTCTCTCTCCAATGGGCCCCTACGTTAACATGTTTATTCCTGCTTCCAAAAAAGAGATGGCCAATCTGTACAATTTAGAAGCAGAAAGATTAACTATGGCAAAGTTTTCTTCTTCATCTCAAGTTCATACCTCAAAATATTTCTTTCCTTTCTCATTCTCTTCTATTTCTTTCTTACATCAAAGAAAAAATACTTTTTTAACGATCATCTACTCACCTGAATTCCTGATCCTGACCCCACCACCTCTCATGCATAAATTATCTACCCCTCACTTTTACATCAACAACTTTACCTCTCTACTGTGCCTTTTAACAGACCTCTCTCTTTTCAATTGTCAAACTTTTGCAAAGAGTGATCTACGCTCTCCACTTATATTTTCTCACCACCCATTACTTGAAACTTGGCTTTTCCTCCCAGCACTGGACTGAAAACCATTCACTTAAGGATCACCGATGCGATTTTCTTCCTCCGTATCTTCTCTCACCTTCTGGGACTCCTGGCACTATTAAAACCTTTGTGACTCTCTCTTCGCTTGGTTTCTGAGGCATCTCACCACCTTCAACCTATCCCTGTCTCTGGCTGCTCTCTGGCCGTCCATCCCACTGAGTTATTTTCTTCCTCCCAAGCTTCTGTCATCAGTCTTGTTCTTTCCATAAGCACTGTCTCTCCTGTGCCTCTCATGCATTCCCACCAAGACTTCAAATATTGTCTGCCTCTGAAAACAATGCCTTAAACTCTCTCCCTAACTACAATTTCAAAACTATCTGCTGGACGCCTATCTAAAGCAGAATGTAACATCTTTTCAGAAAAAACACACACAAACCTCTATTCCCTCATGACTCCACTCCCAGCCATTGGCTCTTTCCTCTGGCATATCCTTCCCTTCTCTAGTATGGGAAATAACTGTTCCCACTAAATGCCAAATACGTCAGCAGAGGTGGGACATATGAATAGACATTTGTATAGCTCTGGATGTAAAAGGTAAAACAGTACCATGCACAGGGTTACACGTAAGAAGCACTATTTACAAACCACACTGAATTTTTTATACAAACAAAAAATAAAAACTCTCCGGCCTCCTGCACTTTTAATATTATATGTTATCCTTCTGAAACCTCTGAAGTTCCTCTGATGCCTTCCTTCCTCTTATTCCCCACCCCTCCCTCAATCATGTTTCACATACAGCAAATAATAAATAATAAATTAATGGGGAGAAATGTCCTCGGGAAAACAATTAGTTTCAGCATCGCAAAGCCCCCTTAACAACATAAAGCAGTAATTTTCAACCGATGTGCTGCAAGAACTTTTAAAACTTGCAAGACCTAACTATTTAGTCAGGGGCACTGACCTCTTTCCCTAAGATTGTCAAATCAAAAAAAATGACAATAGCCATCTGATGTGAATGAATCAAAATTAAACCTATTTCTTTGTAGGATCAGCAAAAAATATAGTATTTGTGTGTGTGTTGCAAAATTTTAGTAATTAGTTTATGTGTGCCATGAGATTTTTAAAAAATAGAAAATCGCTGACATAAAAGATCAAACAGTAACAGCCCAAATCCTTTCTGTTTCCACCAAAACCCTCAGTGAGTCACCGGGACAGTGACTCATTCTGTGTTAGAAGAGGAGCTGCAAATGTTTAACTTGGAGTTTAAAGAATCAGTATGTTCACCTTCAACTTCACTCAATCACTGATTCATAATCAAACCCAAGTTTCTCCGGTGCTTAAAATTAACACCAATGCTTAGGCTTGGGGGCTGCTTGAAAGGCAAATTCGGAAGTCTGGGAGGGGCCTTCTCTCAGCTGTCTTGAATCACCATCAACTTGCAAAGGCACGCCTCTCCTCTCAGGATTTCTGGTCAACAACAATTCTTCCGATACTAAAGGGCGGTCGTTCTCATTTTGAGTTTCTAAGAATCACTTGCGTAAAATAAAGTTTAGGTTCCTAGATCTTACCCATGCCTTGAAGGAGTGGCCGCAAATCTGCATTTTTAATACTACTCGAACTTTGAAACACAGCCACAGAATTTAATGTTAGAAAGATCTATGAGGCTCCTGGCCCCGCCCCCACCCCATGCAGAGCCATTAGTCCGCAAAGAGCAACTCCACCTTGAGCTGAAATAAGAAGCCTGCACAAAAATGCAGGTAAGCATTTTTAAACTCCTTAGTTAGCCTTATTTCCTTCCGTATCAAAAAAAAAATCTACATTTGCAAATATATCCTCGGTCTTACACACAGTTCTCCATAAGTTAGGAAAGTTTCCTAGAGTATAATGGGAATGGCACTAGACTGCAAATTTGGGGACCTGCAATCGGTATCCACCAATAAGCAATTTCACCTTGGGCAAGTCACACAACACCGCACCTCAGCCTCCTCAGCCATAAATTAGGTGATTGAAATGACTTATCTCTGGGGTCCCATCCAACTCCCACTCTATGAAGTTCAAAGTAAATTAGGAGGAGAGCTAGCATTGCATCTTCAGATGCAGATTATATTTCATTAGATCCAGGACTAAACTCCAACCAGCAAACATGAAAATGATTTTAAACGAAGATGACTGAAACAGCATTGCATTGAAATGCCAAAGTAAAGCAAACAAAAACTATTTCATGCTTTTCCAGGCAGCAGAAAGCCTTCAAAGTCAGAACCAACAGAACGAACTTCAAATTCAGGCTTTACCATTTACTGTGCTAAGTCAGAAAAATTAATTGTTCTCTCTCAGCCTCAGTGTAGTGCCTTTTTCACTAGGGCTACTAAAGTTAAATATTGTGCAAAAAGTCCCTGGCACAATGGGGAACGCAATAATTAACACATTAAATCACTTCCCATTTTCTCCTAGTGATGTGCCTTTTATAGAGTTCCCAGTTCAAGATCATCCCAATAAGTGATTAATAATTGCCTCTGACATAATTGTTGCAATTCTCTTCTAATAACAACAGCTACCATTTTCTTAAATAATTCCTATGTGTTAAGTGCTTTAAACATGTTAGCTCACTTAATCCTCACAATAACTGTGTAATTGTAAAAGTCAGGAACCATCATTCTTCAGATGATAAAACTGAAGCCTGTTGAGATCATGACTGCCCACAGCCACACAACCACTAATGAAGGGGCATTCAGGTAGCCTGGCTTCAGAGCCCAAGCACATCATGATTACTCTATGTTCCTTTATCTTCTGGTACCACCTACCTACTTATACAAATCACACACAATAGCAAAGACATGTGAATGAAGAACCCACACTCTTTAAAAATAATTCTCACGTAACTACAAGTTTAGACTGAGCTCTACCGGCAAAGCTGCAGGTGAAAACCTGCCCTGGGAGCTCTGCCCACACACTACACTCATTAATCTACTCTCATAAAAACCATGAGGCTGATTTTGATCTACGAGTTATGAAATGTGTGATCGGGAGCTTTGTTTCCACCAGAAAGCCATCCTGAATTGGATGAATTTTTCTGAAGTTTTCGGCTACTATATCAATTTAAGAACTATTGATTTCCTACCCTCATCGGGATGGAAAATAACATTGAATAATAATCCATGTGGAAAAGATAGCAACAATAAAGGACAAAGAAGAATTTTTAATTCTTAAAAAACAGAAGGTAAACACCCGATTAACTCGCTAAGATTTTAGGGCAAAAAGAAAAAGCGAGTTATTAAAGGTTACAGACCAGCAGGCACTCACCAGGAGATGTCCTATTCTTTGATACAATGGAAGATAAGATCATGAACCTAGTTCTATTCACTGTAGAGATGATGATGGTGAGATTGATAATGATGGTAGTGATGATGTTGGTGGTGGTGATAGTGACAAGTACACTTGAATGCCTGAATCTCACCACTAAAGAGGCATTAATACATCTTTATAGAGAACTATACAAAGTTTAGTAGAAACACTTTTCCTAAAGGGCTATTGTTAAAAAAATAAAATAATTGACCCCCAATAAATGTAGACTAGATTAAAAATGAATAAATGAACTATAATGTAATCAATGCTGCTGGCCTCAGGGATAAAAATGCAAACAAAATTTTCCCTATGTCAGTCAAACAAATAAGTAAATTCTTCCTTGAGGACAAGCCATACTTTTTTGCTTTTATTGAGGTATGTCCTATGATTCGAATCCTTTAGCTATTACTATTTCTGACACAAATTAAGTGAGAAATGTATTCTGGTCATGGTGAAACACTACCCTGCCCCAGGAATTTCTAAGACTAGGGCTGCTAGAAACAGCCACTCAGAAACAATCCCCTTCCTTACCCAGCTCTGCTAGAAGATTAATCTTTATTAAAATCAACCTTTCCTCAGAGGGCCAGAAAAGGAAGTGATGAAATAATCAGACCTAAAATGTATGTATTTGTGTTTATATGGTTAAGAATAAAAATGAATCCTAGAAAGATGCAGACCCCCATTGATTTAGAAGTCCTGTTTTATCTACATATAGTTACAAATGGAGAAGTCAGATAAAGCAAAGGATGTGAATACAAGAAGGGAGAAATGTCCTGATCCTTAACTCCTCACATTCCAGGAAGCATCTGCTCTGAGAACAATGACTCACAGTTTCAGATAACAGAATAACATTCTCTTTTCAGAGAGGAATCGTGTTCCCAGCAACGGTATTTTCAGTGAAACTGTATCAACAGAGTCAAAAACTACCCCTAAAAGAAGCATATTTTCTCTTTCAAAGATCCACTGGGCAACCAGGATAGTATTGTCGCACCCAGTCTTGAGTGCTTTAGCCTTCTCAGAGGCATGTGACAGACTCTCTTCCCAAAAGAAAAATCTAAGAATAAAGTTAAAAACCAAGAGACAATAACATGCACCCCAGGTGCTGGCAATAACTGCAGAAAAAAGGAGACTGGCAACGGAAATTGCAGAAAAGATAACGCAGGGGAAGTTCTAGAATAAGAGTATGCAAACATCTAAGCAAAGCCTAAATATTTATCAAAATCATCCAAATCTGCATTACAGAAAAACTGTCACACATGTAGAGCCAAAATAATAATTCTTAGTAAATAATAATTAATGTGGAACTACCTTAAATATTGTCTGCTGTGACTTAGTATTTCAATATTTTCTTTAGCCATAATCGTAAGACCAGGATTCATTCATTTTTAAAATAATGGTTCAGCCCAGGCCGGGCGTGGCTCAGTGGTTGAGCATCAACCTATGATGCAGGAGATGGAGGTTCGATTCCCAGTCAGGGCACATGCCCGGGTTTCGGGTTCCATGCCCCGTAGGAGGTGTGCAGGAGGCAGCTGATCAATGACTCTCTCATCATTCTCTCTCTCTCTCTCCCTCTCCCTTCCTCTCTCTGAAATCAATAAAAATACATGATTTTTTTTTTATTAAAAAATAAAATAATAAAATTAAATAAGAGGTTCAATAATGAAAGTAGAGGTCTGCCTCCATGTAAAAAGGAAATGATGCCTACTGCATCTTCTTCAGTACAGTGGTACCTCGGTTTTTTAATGCAATCTGTTCCGATGACCGTTCAAGTTCTGAAACTCAAAAACCGAGGAAATCTGAGGGACCCACAGCCGACAGCCGGGCCTCAGGATCTTGCCCTCAGCGGAAGCTGTGTGGCGTGTTCAAGTTCCGAGGCGGTTCAAAAACTGAAGCATTTACTTTGGGGTTTACGGCGTTTGTAAACCAAAATATTCATCAACGGAGACGTTCGAAAACCACAGCACCACTATATTATTACATTATATATTACTTACAATATTAACAGTTGTTTATCGAGTGCCTAGTAGGTGCTAGATACTGATTTTAACTTGATAACTACTTTGGGAATTAAATTTCATTATCCCCATTACAGATGAGGAAATTGAGGCTCAGAGCAGTTAAGTAACCTGTTCAAGATCACACAACTAGTGCTAAGACTCAATTGCAGATCTTAAGCACTAACCAACACTTCCTTTTCCAGGGAAACAAGGCTTCCCTTTTTCCTGGCATTCTCCTATGAAAGACAAAGTGGCCTGGCCCCTGCACACATTACCTCTTCCGGACTCCTCTCCCAAACATATCCACCCAGTCAATCAACTTCCAGCAGAGAAAAAACCGTGAATATGGATCAACTTTGATTTTATCTCATTTCGTGATGGTAATAATTCTTGTAGTAATTAATGCTGGTAGAGAATAAATATTTATACAATGAACTGTTGTGAAATCCTACCCATCCTTTATTATGTGCCCTACATTTTTTAATATCACTCTTAACATTATAGGTAGTTGTGCCTCAATTTCTGGCCTCTGACTAAATTTAAACATGCTTCTGGTTAAGTGTTTATAGTTGGGTGGTTGGATTATGGGTGATTTAGGTTTATTTCCTTTACTCCCAGTGTTTATCACCTATCTATCACGTGATAAGCACTAACCATATATTACTCTTTCAATTAGAAAAATATACAATAAATGTTATTTTGATGAAAAAATGTTTCAGTATTTACCCACCCCCCAAAAAAATTATTATTTTCCCTTAGTACTGGAAAAGAAGACATTCATTAACCCAATTTAATCCTGGGCCAGGTAAGAACACAAACTTGAAATAAGAGATGAAGTTTCTCTTATAAATGGCTCCCACTTTTACATTATCTTTGTTACTTTAAAAACTAAGAAATGTTTCATGAAACTGGATTTTAACTATTGCTCTTCTTTTCCTTCCCACAGGTCTATTTAGTAAAATATTCTATACCCAATAAATATGGTTTTGTGTCAGACTGTTAACCACACCCATTTCCTCTCCAGGGCAAACATTCACCTACATTTCCCATCCTCCTTTGCAACTAAATGTGATCATTGAAAAAGAAGCAGGAATGATATGAGACACTTCTATGTCTAGCCCATAAAAATCACCCACATGAGAAACTCCAGGCTCTTCTCCAGCAGTCTTGGAAGCTAAGTGTTGATGATAATGGAGCCACAAAATGGAAGGAACCTGGGTCTCTGAATCACCACTTAGAACACCCAAGAACATCGTTTTGAAATTTACAGGAGTAAAAATTAAAAGTATATTATGTAAGCCATTCCAAATTTGAGGTTTCTCTGTTACCCTACCTAACACATGGCTTTATTAACATATTCCATTTATTACAGCAGAAGGGTAAAGCTCTATGCTGTTTATCTTACCTTTTTCAAAGACTCCTTCTGCTTCCAGGACAGAGATGGTAAGGTTTGCAGCAGTCTTGACCAGCTCCACCTTCACTGTGACCTGTGAGGGGCTGTGTTCCAGGAGCTGCACCCCAATAGTCACATTTCCTCCAGGCCTGATCATCCCAGGAGCTGTCACCAGAAATCTGGGCATAAAGAATTCCCAACAAGGGAAAACCAAAGTCTTTTATCCTCACATCTCCATTCTTTTGTGATCCTTAAATGTTATAGACAATGAGATAAAACTCTTCTATTGTTCAACTGCAACAGTTCCAATTAATATTGCCCTGTTGCTCCATTTAGCAAGTACATTGAAGTACCATTGAAACAATAATTCCCATAAATCAATGTTAATATAGTAGTTCATGTACCACTAGAGTAGAGCCTGTATTATTACTTCCATTTTATAAACTACAAACAGCACAAGATGAGCTTCAGTGTGGATGGCTTACACTGGGGTGTGCAGAAGTTACTGGCAGCGTGCAAGCCTCTAAACTTCTTTTACAGATGACCTCACCCCAGTGTGATTTTTTTTTCTCTCTTGGCTTAAACACATACACACACACACACACACACACACAGAGGGAGAGAAAGCGATTTTGCCTGTTTCTTATTCTAACCTTTGAGTTTGGGCATTTGCCCAAGAAAAGATTGTCTAACCAATACCACTGATTGAAATATACCATCAGACATTAAACTATCAGTGGTGAAATTTCCAGGTGTAGCAGGGCATAAAAGTCGCTAAAACAGCATTTTCTCTGCCCAAGCTAGGGACCAGGACTCAACTGCAAAAACCTTCAGGAGTGGGGCACTTTCCAGCGCTTGGGTGCCCCTGTAGTTACCTTTCCACAGTGTCTGCACCTGAACCACGCTGCAGCTCCCTAAGCCACCCTCTGCCCATGCCAAAGCTGAGACATCTTGTTTAGAAAAACTAGTATCCTGTGTCTTGGCGTGAAGAAGGCAGGCACGCCGCTTGGGAGCAAACAGCTGAGAAAATGCAGAGGCAACATGGACTAAAAAGAAAAGGAGTCTCTTTAGAAGGTAGTTACGGCCACAGAGACGCTTCAGCAACTTCAAGGGTGAAGAGAATAACTGTCTCATGGGGAACCACGCTGAAGCGACACATGGTCAAACGGCCAGGCCGGTGCAGGTAGCGGCCGCCGCGGCGGGTCCGCTTCCCACCCGCGGCCGCCTCCCGCAGCCCGGGCCCCGGTGGACAGCGCGCCCCGCGCGCCCCGCGCTCCTACCTCGGGGCTGCGGCCAGCGCCGCGGTCCACACGCAGACGAGGTGGGCGGCGGTCAGCAGCCGTGGGCCCCGCATCTCTGCAGCGTCTGCCCGGGAGACCGCGGGCTCCTGGGGGTACTGCCGGGCAGCGCGGGGTGTGGCTTTCCGCCTCCTCCCTGAATCTCCCCGACCCGCGAGCTCGGCCGTCTGAAACGGGCGCGCCCGAAAGCGGAGCGATCTAAATTGAGACGGGACTCGGTGGCTCCACCCCTCCGAGCGGGATCACAATGGCGCTTCTCGCAGCTCTGGCAAACATCGCAAATCCAGGCGGGTGGGAAATCGGCCTCTGAGGCGGGGAGCCCACCCCGGCCCCCGCGTCCCTGCGCCCCGCGGAGCACACAGGCGCCCGCCGCCGCCCACCGGGTTCCCCCGCTGTTTACACTAGTGCCCGACCCGCGGTGCCCCGAGTGAGTAAACAGGCGCGTTCTTGTGAGGAGAAATTCAGAGCAGCTATGTGGAGCTGGGAAAAATCATTTTCTTCAGACTGTAAGTCAGGATGTTAGAGAAATGGCAAACACACACACGCACACGCCAAACGGGTGCATTTTACTGGGAAGGTGTTTAATGTATATGAATGTGCACCAGAGAAAACTTTACTATTACCTTAAAACAAGAATCGAGGTATATTTTTTGATTCACCAGGAAAATGTGGTTTCTCAGCTGGCACATGCAAGAGTTAGGTGTTGCTGTTTGGGACTCTGAGAAACAATCGGGGAGATGCTTTATACTTTGGGCTGTGTCTGAACACACTTGTCACAGGCAGGTATTCGTTAGAGCTGGAAAGCGTGCAGCAATCTGTATTAACACAGCTAGGCCTGGGGTAGCTCTCCTGTGCCAAAGAAGGCCAGTGGCCCTGGCGCCCAGGGATACTGGTCTCCAGCTCCTCACTGTCCTGGCTTGTCAGCAGCTCCTTCCCCAGCTCCTTGGCACTGCCACCATGTTCAGATGACTCAAGTTTCACCATGACTACACCATAAAGGCAAGGAACTGCCAAAAACTGTTGAAAAACAGGCACATTGAGCCCCAGACAACTTAAAGTCTCTAGTTCATGGAGAAAAGTTTTAGATGGTGACTTTTTAATAGAGGGCAAAATGAGAAAGTAAAAGAGGTCAGCGAGCAGATGTCTTATGACAAAGTTATGTGCTAAAAAGGGGGAAAGTAGCACCTAGACAAACTGTGGTTTTTGGAATCCAGGAACTTGCTTTCCTCCCTTTCCTGTTCCACCCTTTTTCACCCTGCTGAACAACTTTCGGAGGTCCCTCATGTCCTCATGTCTCCTACAGGCAGCCTATCTTTAGTGGCTGACTTCCTGTGCAGGCAGGGCTTGGATATGGGGAAAAGTATATAAGTGGATCCTTGGGTTCAGATCCTGTCTCTGAAACAGCTGTTACTGCTAGTCTGGTCGCTTTATCTCTGTTCAGAAAGAAGGGCCGGGGACAATTGTGAGCCAAGTATCAAAGTCTAACAGTGCTTCTCAAACTCTTCTGTGTATGAGAATCACATTAAAATGCAAACTGATTCAGCAGGTCTGAGACAAGGACTGAGATTCTGCTTCACCTCAGCTTTCAGTGGGTCACAGAGTATCTACAGGTAGAGGCCATTCGGGGGCACTTTGATGAGAAAAGGAAGTTGGAGAAAATCTTTTCAAGCTTCACTTTATAAGATGGATCAATAAATTCAGGTTTATTCTAGGCAAACGTAAAACGGACTCCAAAAGATTCGTTGATAATGTTGCATTTCCAGAAGACTTTTAGAAAGGCTGAGAACCACCTAGTTGTTTTATAGAATTAAATGTGTGCAGATTTTAGATTGATGCAACCTCCCTGTTTACGCCTGCCTTCTCACAAAACACGTTTATTGAAAAGCTTAATTAACCATGCTGAAATTTAGCCACGTGGATTTGCACAGGGATGAAGTTATTACATGCCTGGCACAGAGTAACTACTCAATAAAAGTTTGTTAAAAGAATTAATGATCTCAGACAAGAAAGGGATGAAAGAGTTCATCACAAGCAACCAGTATTACAAAAAATGTTAGAGGGACTTGGAGGAAGAGGAGGAGGGGAGAGGAGAAGAAGAGAGGAGGAGAAGAAAGGAGGAGGGGAGGGGAGGAGGAGGGGAGGAAGAAGAAACCAAAATATGAATAATAAAATGGCACTAACTCCATACCTAGCAATAATTGCTTTAAATGTAAATGGATTAAATGCTGTAATCAAAAGACATAGGATGGCTGAATGAATAAGAAAATAAGACCCATACACATGATGCCTACGAGAGACCCACCTCAGATCAAAAGGCACACACAAACTGAAAGTAAAGGGATGGAAAAAGATATTGTGTGTAAATGGGAATGGAAAATAAAATGCTAGGGTAGCAAACCATAAGACAAAATAAACTTTAAAACAAAAGCTATATAACAAGAGTCAAGGAAGGGCCCAGTAATTTCACTTTGGGGTATTTATCTGAAAAACCCAAAACACCAGTTCAAAAGACATATGCATCCATATGTTCATTGCAGCGTTATTTTCAATAGCCAAGATATGGAAGCAACCTAAGTGTCTGTCAATACACAAATGGATAAAGAAGATGTGACATATACAGGGTGTCCCAAAAAAATGTATACACACTTTGAATAATTATAAAGGCAGTGTTTATTAAAATACATTTCATTTTCAAAATGTAATAGAAATCAGCTGTTAAAGTGTGTATACATTTTTGGGAGACACCCTGTATATAAAATGGAATATTAGCCATAAAGAGTGAAACTTTGCCATTTGCAATGACATGGACAGACCTAAAGGGTACTATGCTAAGTGAAATAAGTCAGACAGAAAAAGACAAATACCATATGATTTCACTTATATGTGGAATCTAAAAAACAGAATAAATGAACAAACAAAACAAAAACAAACTCATAGATACAGAGGACGACTGATGGTTGCCAGATGGGAGGAGGGCTGAGGGGATGGGTGAAAAGAGGGAAAGGATTAAGAAGTACAAATTGGTAATTACAGAGTAGTCACGGGATGTAAAGAACAGCATAGGGAATATTATAATATTGTAGTAACTATGTATGGTGTCAGATGGGTACTAGACTTATCGGGGTGATCACTTTGTAAGTTATATGAATGTCTAATCACTATGTTGTACACCTGAAACTAATATAATATTGTATGTCAACTGTAATTGAAAAGTAAATTACTTTAAAGAGTAAACATTTTTTAAGGGTTAAAAATTAATAAAAACTGAAAATAGTCTGAGAGTAATAACAGATTGGATTAAATAATTATGGTATACTTATGCAACAGAATGCTATAAAGTAATTATAAATTGTGTTCTTGAATTGGAGACTAGTTGTTTAGAGTTAAATATTTATGATATGCTGTTGGGGGAAGACTGTTTTATAAAACGGAATTTAAATGTGATTCCATTTTTATAAAACTAAAGTATGTTTATGTGTACACACATAAATATTATAGATATATGCATTAAAGAAAGACTTGAAGGATGGTCACCAAAATGTCATCAATATCCTGGTGAGTACCTATATCTGCCAAGTTTTCTACAATAAGTATATATATCATTTTTCCTTAAGAAGGAAACAACAAAAATGGTATTGTTTTGGTAAATAGTCTTTAAGGGAGCATCTTGGAATAAAATCCATGAATTCAGATACCAAAAAAATTATATATCTGCCTCCCATAAAAACTGACCTTTGGCATATGAGCTCCACTCTGTTCCCATGTCCCTTCTGACCTGTCTTTAGGGTGTTGTTCAGTGAGAAAAGCAGAACCACCATGAGACCAATTCTATGCAATTGTGGGAGCTATGGAGCAGCCATTGCCCCTGCTTCTGGTGTTGAGCCTAAAGTCACCCTAAGTCAGCCAGGGGAGAAAAGCTAAAAGTGAATGAGAGCAAGGAAACATGAGGGAGAATTGGAACCCATGTCTCTACTCCACCTCCAGCTTTGATGTCATGGGTAACATGCAGAAGAAACTAATATCTTTCACCCTGAGCTGCATATGCGCTGTGCCCAGAATTCAGGAAGCTCAAGGAGGAGATCCTCTGAAAACTAGAGAAGCTACAGGCCCCATTGCCACCCCACACCCACCAAGTCAGCTAGCAGATCAGTAACAATATGGACAGCAGCCTACCTGCCCCGCACACTGCACTGACCTTCAGAGAGTAAAAAATACAGCTCTACTATGCTGCTCACTTGAAAATTCACATAAAATATCTCTTACAGACAACATGAATTCAGAACCATATAGAGAGAGGAATTCTGAGAAATTTAACTCCATCTTAGATAAGTCAGCACAGTACAAAGCTACCAAAGCCTATGCCTCATCAACGTGGCATCTCTATATACCCCTTTAAGCCACACTTAACTTCAAAAGAAGACAATAAAAAAATCATGCTTTCACTTAACATGATGCAACTATCCCTCATAGAACCAAAAACAACCTAACCTGTCTCCAAAAGGATACAAATTCCCTTTAACCATCTTTGGACATTCATGTCTCTTTCATATCCTGTAACTTCAGTACTGAGGTATAAGGTTAACTATGATTAACACATGTTAGAGGGTAGAGAAATGCGTGGCAGAAGGAAAAATATTGGTTAATATATACACAAATGTATATCAAAACAAGAAGGAAATGCAAATAACTATTACAGTCCTTATTTCTGCTACTGGTGGCATGATAGTAGATGGTATTTATAATGACCTTCTTCCACTACCTATTTCTCTGCCCTCAGTAAGCAACTAAGCTAGTCATGGTTCTTCACATGGTAGGGTAACCCAAATCTTTATTCCTGAAGGGTCTGAGTCATTAGCGGTCTTCCTGGTATTATATTATTTTTTTCTATTAATTTTAATCACAGGATGGAGGAAAAGTAAAAGATGTCCAAATAAGCATATCTTCTGCATTCCAGAAATACTCCTTACTTCCTTTCTTTAGTGGCAACTCCTTGACAATCAAGATCATTCAGTCACTCCAGCCAGTAGAGTAACCCCTTCTTTGGCTATTCATTCACTGACGTGAAGAGCCCCAAGTGACCAGGTAGCAACCTCAACTGCCAGTTTAACTGAACCATCACAGTATCCCCAGTGGAAGAGTTCCTCTCTTGGGAACTGAGACCTCTAAACCAGCAGAGCCCGATGTTGTGGGAACGGGAAACAAACTGGAGTTGTGGGTCACTGGGGATAATAGAGGAACCACTCTTACTTCTACTGCCTTAGTCTCAGACCAGTTAAACTGGGAGAAACACTGAGAGAAACATTTATTACTGATTTAGAGCATATACCACATCCTAGCTTCCATTGTTTAATTTTTACACATTCAGATTTTGCAACATTTCAGAAATATTATGTGTGAAGTTAATGTCTATTTACATTCATCTCTGTTTGAGAACTATTTAGATAAAATCCTACACAGAACACCAGACTACTCTCTGAGAATCTTTTATACCTTATCCAAAGGCAGAGGAGGAAATCCCTGTCCACTGAAAGACAACAGATAATGTTGAACTTAACAAGGAATAATAAGAATGAAACTTGTCCTTAACTTTCTCTGTGAGTACAAAATTTAAAATTACAATTCTCTATCTAACCAAACTATCAAAGGAGTGAATATAGAATAAAAACATTTTCAGAAATGGAATAGCCCAGAAACTTTGCCTTCCACAAATTCTTTTCAGGAAGTGACTTTAGAAGGACATATTTAGCAAACCAATGAAATAAAGCAAGAAAAAGGAAGATATAAGATTCCGGGAAATGAAAGAGAGCAATGAAGAGAGAAGTTCCAACAGTAAGAAGAATTCAAGGAACAGGCCTCAAGGGGCAAAAAGGAATTGTAGTAGAATAAACGTGATATAGACCCGGGGAGAAAACTGAGACTATAATGATGTAAAGTGGTGCAATGAAAGGGAAAGGAACTTAAAAACTCAAGGGAAAATAAAAAATAGTGTAACCATAATTCATTAGTTGGCTCTACGGTAAACAATAATTATATAATTATATTGGCATAAGCGTGGTTTATTAGTTTATAACTTATAGAATCAGTCTCATTAAAAGAATGAACTCCATCCCGACCTTCCAACATGAACTGTATCACTGGTGACCAAATAGTAGATATGGGGAAATTTACCTTTATAGAAGTTTTCCAGCTAGTAAATGTAAAATCAATCTTAGAAATACAATAGCACCATATCACAACCCTTAATGAATTAATAGATCTAGAAAAGTATTGTCCAATAGAACTTTCTGTGCTGATGGAAATGTCCTATATTTACCCTAACACAGTAGCCATGAGCAACATGAGGTTATTGAGCATCTGACATGTGGCTAGTGCAACTGGAAACTGAATTTTTAATTTATTTAATTTGAATTTGACAAGACCACTTAGGTGGTGCTGTGCTCCATCAGGAGACTTATAGTATCTGGATGTCTCCTTTTGTGATACTAGCAGTCACTATGATCATTGTTTTATTTATTTAATTCTTCTAGCAACATGTGACTAATAGTTACCATATTAGATCACATGGATCTAAACAATGAACATAAATTCATTGTGTAGAGCATCGACCCTACACCTACGGTTGCAGGTTCGATCCCCAGTCAGGGCATATTCAGGACTCAACCAATGAATACATAATTAAGTGGAACAACAAATCAATGTTTCTCTCTCTCTCCCTTTCTCTTTCCCTCTAAAATCAATCAAAAAAATTTGTTTTAAAGATTCTTAGCCCGGCCGGCATGGCTTGGTAGTTGAGCATTGACCCATGAACCAGGAGGTCATAGTTCGATTCCCAGTCAGGGCATATGCCCAGGTTGCAGGCTCGATCCCTAATAGGGAGGAGATCAATGACTCTCTCGTTATGGATGTTTTTATCTCTCCCTCTCCTTTCCTCTCTCTAAAATCAATAAAAACATTTTTAAAAGATTCTTATTAAAATAATAATAATAATACAGGAACCAATTTAGACCTATTAGGATGGCTGTCATTTTTTTTAAAAAAGCATAAAATAAGTGTTGTAGAGAGTGTGGAAAAATGAAACCCTTATGTATTGCTGGTAGGAATGTTAAATGATGCAGCCACTGTGGAAAACAGTATGGCAGTTCCTCAAAAAATTAAACATAGAACTACCATATGATCCAGCAACTCCACTTCCGGATATATACCCAACAGAATTAAAAGCAGCGACTCAAATAGATATTTTTACACTCATGTTCATAAAAACATTATTCAGCCAAAAGGTGAAAGTAACCTAAGTGTCCCTTGACAGATGAGTGGATAAACAAAATGTGGCCTATACATGCAATGGGATATTAATCAGCCTTAAAAAGGAAAGAAATTTTGACACATGCTATAATGTTTGAACCTTGAAGACATTATGCTAAGTAAAATAAGCGAGTCACAAAAGGGCAAATATTGTATGATTCCATTTATACGAGGTACTTAGAGTAGTCAGATTCATAGAGGTAGAAAGTGCCTTTTAGTGGTGGTTCCCAGGGGCTGGGGAGAAACTTGACTAGAGTTACTGTTTAATGAGTAGGGAGTTTCATTTTGGGAAGATTAAAAAGTTCTCTGGATGATAGTGATGGTTGCACCAGAATGAGAATATATTTAATTCCACAGAACTGTACACTTAAAAGTGGTTAAAATAGTAAATTTTATGTTCTGTATCTTTTACTATTAATAATAATAATAATAATAATGCAGGAGGGGACAAGCATGTGGGGCAGAGATGGACTTACATGGCTGTGGTTTGATGACTGTTGAAGCTGGGTGATGGGGGTACATGGGGATTCATTGTACTCTTCTCTCTACTTCTCTATATAGTTGAAATGCTCCATAACAAAAATATTTTTGTACCAAAACAAGATTTATACAAAGATACAGGAAAATTCAGTTTAAAAGAAAAAAAGAAAAACTAAAACAGAAAAATGGCTAATAATACCAGAAAAATGTTATCACAGAGACGATGACAATTATAACCAAAAATTTTGTCCGGAATTACCACAGCCGCAGAAAGATATCTAGTTAGGACCTTAATGAAGAGGTGGAGAGCCGATGGAAAAGATAAGTCTTGAGCTAGAAATGCCAAAAAAGAAAATTCTCAGTTTAAAAGGGCTTCCTCTGGAAACAGGCCATTGAAGGTGAAGGGGACTGCTGGTGTTTCTTTTGGTTTTCTAAGTCTTGTAGAATTACTTGAGTCTTTAAACTGTGTTTATATGGAATTTTTTAAGCACTAAATTTAAATTTCAAATGTGTGTTTTTTAAAGGAGGCAGAGCCAAGACTGTGTGTCAAGATTTCAAAACCCGGCCAACATTATGTAGACACCAACAGTTAATTGTCACATTGACCTAATACTTTTGCTTTGCTCTGTCACCCGCATTTTAACTTCATGGTTTCTCTTTTCATTGTTCACTTTTGGTTTGGGGGCACCTGTGGAGCCCCTACTTGCCTTAGAAATGAGCGCTGTAGATTCTACTGCCTCCCTCTGCCATATATTCCTTTGTCGAGAGAGGCTGGAAAGCTAAAGTATGCCTTTCCAGGCTCAATCCAGCGAGATGTGGCGATGTGATATAACTGCACAATGAGACTGCAGGGAGAGCATTCTCTCCCTAAATAAAAAGGCAACACCTCCAGAGGGAGGGCCCTTGGCTCTTCCACTTCCATTTTGCCCAACACAGGCATCAGACCTTGCAGCTCAAGGTGAAAGCCCCAGAGGAATGCAGAATAGAAAGAAAGGTTGAGAGCACCTGAGGTCCCTGAGTGCACAAGCAAGCAGCTCTAGCAGCCCGGGGCTGCTCCAGGTGCCTGCCTTCCCCACTGACCCACCTCCTTGTTGGGAGGGAACTCCTGAGTCAGTGCCAGGCTCTACCCTGGGAGAAGCCTGGCAAGTTACTGTTCCCTCAAAGCTGTCTACTGCCACTTCCCTCTCACCGCCTACCCAGAACACAAAAGCTGCTCTTTTACATCCTGTCTGCCCCCACAAAATACAACACACCCTTGAGGTCAGTGATTTCCACCAAAGTTAAGCCTTATTGGCACAGAAGGCAATTTTCCCACCCATTCTTCAATAGATTTTGTTTTTGAGTAACGCATACTCTTCCACTGTCATATTTTGGTCATAAGTATTACCCGGTCAAGCCTCAGGAGCTGTTACAAGAGTATATTTACCTCCAGATGCTAAAATGTGTTTGCTTGTTGAACTTCTATCAAGTTACAGATTTTTGCAAACAGAAATTGTAAAATGAAAAAAGAATAAAAATATACATGTAATTAAATAAATCTGTATATATTTATATACCTGTATAATATATTTAGAATATAAGCCATAATATATTTAGAATATAAGCCAAATAGTCAACGTATAAAAATAAAAAGGACTTGAAACAGAAATAAACAAAATAGAAATGAATCATGAACACACCCAAATCCCTGGGTTGTGGCCCCAGTTTTACTCTCTTTGGTTACCCACCTCTGGACTTCAGACTTAATTCTGATATCGCATCCAACCTGGTTTAATTTCCTTTTCCATGCAATCCCCACTTCAAGACTCACCCTAAGCCTGTGTTCATTCATTCACATTCCGCTCATTCTGGCTTCTGCTCCCCTCCCAGGGTGAGCTCATCCCAGGCACACAGTTGCTTTTCTCAGCTCCTTGCTTTCACAGGAGCCAAATGTACACTTTGGTTCCAGAGGGCCTGTCACCCCACCACCTACTACCAAACTAGTCTTTAGTGTGGTCCCTCAGAGAGAGATGATGCTTTCATCTCTCTAGATATGTTAAGAAATCAGATATTAGTGAGGACTTCATTTCAGGTGCATCTTTCAATTACTGAAATAATTTATTACTGCATACTGCCTTTTTTCTTTTTAATTTTTTCCCCTTTATTTTTTACAATTATAGATCAAGGATCATCAGAATTTTACCTGATGACCATCTTTATCAAGAATTCCTGGGCTTTGCCCTGGCCAGCGTGGGCATTATCCTGTGCACAGAAAGGTTGCTGGTTCGGTTCCCAGTCAGGGCATATGCCCAGGTTTTGGGCTCCATCCCGATGTTTCTCTCCCCCTCTCCCCTTGCTCCCTTTCTCTCTAAAAATCAATTTTTAAAAAAATATATTTAAAAAAAGAAAGAAAGAATTCCTGGTGTTAACCCAGAGGACAGCCTGCCAAGAGAGAAAATAAAGTGACTCAGGTATCCTGTCTCCTCCCCAGAGTCTGAGAGTAACAGAGCTTATAGAAGATGTTGGGGGAAAGGCCACACTCCCTTTTTGCAGGACTAGAGGATGAGCAGGGGTCCTCTTCAAAACAAGGTGGGATTCCTGTGTTTCCCTTTACAGAGATACGATGGCAAAGGAAAGAGAACGAGCGCCACAGGGCTTCTGCGCAAAAGGTGGGCCACCCGCCTCAGCCACGACCTTGCAGGGCCGGGACTGTGCAGCCTTCAGGGAGGGGAGGAGCTGGGACGCTCTGCAGACGGGTGGAGGCCAGGCTCAGCGGGCCCCACCTGAGAGTGCACAAATGAAGTTGGGAAAAGCCTTACTGAGAGGCCTTTGTGGCTTGGGTTTGTCCCTTCGTGTGTTTTTTAACTTCAGGACTGGGAGCTCTATAACAAGTTAAATTCCCCCTTGTTCTCTCCTCCAGTCCTATTCCTCTCCCTCACTAGGTAGTTGATACTGTCTTCCAGAAGCCACCATCGCTGTGATGGAGAAGGCATCCTTCCACTCAGGATTTTTACCAGTAAGGCAGACTGTATCTGCATGTACTCAATGTCATTCTATTTTCATCATCCATAAATTGCTTCATGAGATCTTTCATCCACTTTGTATTAGGTGGTTTTTATTGTTACAGATTCGTAGAAGCTTGACATGTTACAAATTACAAAATGTTGTCTTAACATAAGTTACAAATATCTTCCTCAGTCTCTTGGTTTTGTTTACTCTATCTTTTCGTGGGACAGAAAGTTTTAATTATGATGTGGACAAATTTATCAGACTTTTCCTTAATGAGTTGTGCTTTATGGGTCTTCTGTTTTTAAAAAAACCATCTCTTCCTATTGTGAAGTCATAAAGATATTCTTGTTTTCTTCAAGCCTTCTTAAAGTTTTATGTTTTACATTTAGGTGTTAATCTATTTCAATTTTTCCTTTATGTACAATGTGAGGAAGGTATCTAATTTTCTTTTTCCATATGAATCTGCTGTCCCAACACGTCTTAAATAATGAAGCTTTCTTCCACTGATTTGCAGTGCCAGCTGAGCAGAATTTCTAGTTCTTCAGTATCCTTTCTCCATTTCCTTCTACAGTAACAGAATTTTTATCCAGAAACATGGACATCCAGAGTTAATTGCATTTTCCAGCCTTACTTGCAGCTGGGTGTGGTCATGTTCTGGCCAGTGAGTTGTTAGTAAAGGTAGTGTGTGCACCCTTCAGGAAATGTCCCCAAAGGGAAGAGACATGCCTTTTCCCATTCTTAGCCTCTTTCCTTCTGGTGGAACACAGACATGTTGGCTAGCACTGGAGAGGCCATCCTGAGCCCTTAGCTGAGTTTAAAAAAGTAGGCCATGCACAGTTGTACAAGGAGATAGAAGTCTAGGTCCCTGAGTTCCTCTGGACTAATAGGTGAGAGAGAAATAAACATCTATCTTGTTTAAGCCATCGCTATTCTGCGTTGTCACTCACTGAAATTCTAATACATATCACATTTATATCAATTTGCCATAAATGCCTCAGTCTATTTGTGAGTTCTCATTTCTCTTCTATTGATTTGTCTATCTTAGCCAGGCACCATATGCTTTAATTAAAACAGTTTTGTATCATTTTGACATCTAATAGGTAAAGTGCTTCTCCTAGTTCCTTTTCAGAATTGTTTTTGGCTGTTCTTTGACTATTTAACTCTTCCATATGAACTTTAGAATTTGTCTAGTTTCAGGGGGGAAAGCATGATGGCATTTTTGTTTTCATTTCATTTAACTTATAGATTAATATAGGGAGCATCAAAACCTTTATGAAATTGAATGTTTCCATACATGGGCATGGCATGTTTTAGGTTCCACAATAACATTCTGTACTTTTTCTCCATAAAGATCTGCATGTCCTTTGTCAGATCTATAGTCCTTGCTGTTCTTATAAATGCTATTTTTATTGCATTACCTAATGGATTACGGATGGTATAAAAGATACCATTAATTTTTGTATATTCATCTTGTATTCAGCAACCCTGCTAAACTCTTTTTGGTTCTGAGAGTTTGTCTGTAGGGTCTCTTGAATTTTCTGTTAATTAGTTTCCATTAAGAAAACAAAAGTAAAGTTGAACTGACTTGATGGTGACAGCACCAAGAGTCTTGAAACAGAAGAAGAGTAGTACAGGTGAGAAGTCTGGGTGCTAGTAGTAGAGCCTAATCAGTAACATGGTGACAGGACTTACAAGGCAGAGTTGGAATTCTGCACAAGGATATAAGCTAGCACACCTCAGGGAGATATACTAGCATGGAGCATGGAGTCAGAGGTAGGGCCATGAAACAAGAGCTGGGTGGAGCGAGGGAGCATAGTGTTGGGTCTGGGAAAATTCAAGCATCAGCGGCAGTAACTGAACCAAACAACATCACTCCCCTAGAGATCATTTAAGGCAGATCAGTTTGAGCCAAAAATAGATTTTGTCCAGTCTGAAGAAATATGGGAGCAAAAGTTGTTTTATCTTAGCTGAGACACTGGATGCCACTATTGGAGTCAATATCACTGCAAAGCGGGAAAGAGTATGGTGAAAGAGGAAAGAACTGGGTCCCAACTAGAGATGGACCACTGGAAGCCAATTTAGACTGAAACCTTTTAACTTCTCATAAACACTGAAAAGGGAGGTAATGGGGGGGGGGGGGCACTGCAGTATCTTTCCAGGGACTTGAGTTAATAAACCCTTCTTTACAATTCCTATCACCACTCCCGCGGTTTTAAAATTTTCATTACAGGGCTCTATGAGTTTTCCAAAAGGACTAAAATTTTTAGACTCTTACTCCTATGAGTTCTAGATGTCTATCTAGGGGGCCCTGGGATCTTATTAAGATAGTGAGGAAATAGCCCTACTATCTGAGATAGCATTCTTAGTCTTTTGTGTTTGAAGGTCTAAAAGCAGAAATGGGGAGGAATGGTAATTGGGGCTATAGGTCCATAGGTGACAGATGCTAGATTCATCCGGCTCGCATTGTGAACCCAGGAAACGCCTGCTGCAAATGGTTTTATCATTACGCTTGTGGGTGCTGCCATTCTGCACCAGCCTGCCACCTGGTGGTCACAGCAATTGTTGCAATATGTTGCTTGGAGTCACCACATGATCCACACCCTGTCATGTGCCACTTAAGGAACGTTCTGAGAAACCCATGGTTAGGCGATTTCATCCTTGTATGAACACCATAGAGTGTATTTACACAAACCTAGATAGTACTGTGGTAGGCAGTTAGACAGACATGAGCAGAGCAAGGATGATGGGCCAGGGATAGTAGGTCACTAGGGTGGAAAGCCCTGGATGCCTAGCAAAGGATAATTGTAGGGTGGGACTTCATCCCCAGGGTGACCTTTCCGCCCCTAGCATATCGTTGGTCACACGGTTTGACCTTCTTCTCCCCCCCCCCCCCCCCGTTATCTTTCATCCTTAGAGATAACATCTAGGCTCAATTGTACTTCAGCTCCAAGCCCAGAAAAGCAGCAAAACCAAACAAGCAACACCACAGCCAAGGCTGACCTCAGGACCAGCTGCATTGAATCAATCAGTAGAGACCCCCGATCCTGAAAGGACACACCTGGAAAGCTAATGGGTAGTCTATTGAACTCTTCCCCTGGGACCTCCCCTAAAATCTCTACCCTTAAAATCTTTAGGACATAGGACCCAGCTGCTCTCCCTCCCGGGAGCATGCCCTTGAATTTCCTTTCCCCCTATTAGAATGACTGACCCCCAAACACTCCAGAGGATGTAGGGCAACAAGAACTCTCATTCATTGCTGGTGGGAATGTAATATGGTACAGCCATTTTAGAAGACAATTCGTTTGTTTCTTACAAAATTAAACAGCCTCTTACCATGTGATCCAATGTCGTACTCCCAGGTATTTACCCAAATGAGTTGAAGACTTATGTCCACACAAAAACCTGTGCACAAATGTTCATAACAGCTTTATTCATAATTGCCAAAACCTGGAAGCAACCAAGATGTCCTTCAGTAGGTAAATGTATAAATAGTCATAAACCCATGCAATAGAATAATATTCAACCACAAAAGAATGAGTTATGAAGCCACCCAAAAACACAAAGGAAACTTAATACTTTTTTAAAAAACCAAAAAACTGTGTTTTTATTGACTTCAGAAAGAGAGGGAGAGGGGGAGAGAGAAACATCAATCAATTGCCTCCTGTACTGGGGATCAAACCCTGGCACGTGCCCTGACCAGGAATTGTACCAGCAACCTTTCAGTGCATAGGTTGGTGTAGCTCAACCAGCTAAGCTACACCAGCCAGGATTTAAATGCTTATTGTTAAGAGAAGGAAGTCAGTGTGAAAAGCTACATACTATATAACTTCAAATATATGGCATTCTGGAAAAGGCAAAACTATAGAGACCGTAAAAAGGCCATTGTTTGCCAGGGTGGGAGGAAGAGATAGGTGGAGTATGTGGGATTTTTAGGGCAGAGAAACTATTCTGCATGATACTGTAATTTTGGGTACATGGCATCATGCTTTTGGCAAAACCCATAGAGCTGTACAGTATAAAGAGTGTAATGTAAGCTATGGACTTTAGTTGTTAGAAATATATCAATATTGGTTCATCAGTTATAACAAATGTACCACACCGATGCACCAATGCAAGATGTTAATAACGTGGGACACTGGGGGGGGGGGGGGGGGGGGGGGGCGCGGCAGATAAGATGGGAACTGTCTATACTTTCTATTCAATTTTTCTGTAAACCTAAAACTGCTCTAGGAAATAAGATCTATTAATGTTTTTTAAAAAGAGAGACAGCCCTGGCAGGTGTTGCTCAGTGGTTAGAGCATTGGCCTGCACACTAATTCCCAGTCAAGGGCATGTACATGGGTTGCAGGTTCACTCCCCACCCCTGATGGAGGTGCATGCAGGAGTCAACCAGTAAATGTGTCTCTCTCACATTAATGTTTCTCTCTCTCTCTTTCCCTCCTTCTCTTTCTCTCCCCCCCCCCTTTCCAGTCTCTCTGAAAAGCAATGGAAAAAAATATCCTCAAGTGAGGATTAACAAAAAGAAAAAAAGTGACAATTAGAGACATATCAACCAATTTAGATTGAGCCTATTTGGGGTCCTGATTCTAACAAATTAGCTGTAAAAAGATATATTTGAGACAACTGGGGAAATCTGAATATGGATGAATAATAGGTAATATTGGAGAATTATTGTGCAACTTGTTTGGTTTGATAATGGCATCATTATTTTTTAAGCCCTTACCTGAAATGTATGAAATGATGTCTGGAATTTGCTATAACATAGTCCAGTGGTGGTTGTGGCAGAAGGGGGAACCATATAGAATGGGAGGTGGGTGAAACAAATTTGGCAAAATATTGATAATCATCAGGGTCAAGTAAACAGTCAACAGTGCTTTATTATTCTATTCACTCTACTTTATGCACGTTTGAAATTTTTCATAATGAAAAGTTTTTTCTAAGGCATGTGCTTTGAAATGTTTCTAAAGGATTGTGCTGATCTGTTTCCCTCGTGACTAAAAGCCATAAGAAACTGGATCAGAACACAGTTTAGGTTTTCAGGTAGGACCACCTGTTGCACAGCAATGAAGGGGACAGTGTGGGGAATGACTGGATTTTAACTGGGTAATAACTAGAATTTTTTTTTTTTAATGTTGTACTGGCAATCTGATCCAAAAGTAGGGTAATTTCCTTAAATCTGCATCATAGCATTCAATTTACAAATCCCCTAAGAAATCAGAAAAACAGTCAACAGTGAGAAACAATGACTCTGAGACACAACTGAAGCTATCACTGAAAGTCTCTCCCAAGATTTGCAAAGGTATGACAGCTATAACTTCCTTACACCTTCATAATAGCATTCAACTTATTCATTTCTTTCCCCAAGTAATCAGAAAACATCAACAAGGAGACACGATGAAAGTTATCAGAAGTAGTGAGGCCAGCAGAGCCTACCCCAGTCCAAATGGGCACCACTTTTGGACAGCCCTGTAAGTATATGGACTGGGACTGAGTTTTGTTTTCCAGAACTCAGGCCATTTGGCACTTTTCCCAGGCCATTTGGAACTTTTTAGGACAAAGTGTCATCTTAAGCTTTTTTATCCTTGTTTTTTGGCATGCCGTGCCTACCTGCCTTCTAACCCTCTTGGGGTCCCCATTTACAACCCTTTGCCAGGCCCTTGGACTTGATAGGATCTGGCCTCCTTAGTTCTAACTCTATGCACTCTCCAGCATACCAATTAGCTCTCCTCTTCAAACTCTTCTCGTTGATGGTGGGTTTAGATGGCGGACCAGCACTTAAGCCAAGCAAAGTTTAGCACTCTATGAATGAGGAATTACATAGGTGACCTACTGGAAGGCAGCAAGGAAAGAAGGTGGGGTTTGAAATAAGACAAACACACACTTTCGAATCCTTGTGCTTAATCAAGTTACTCTGGGCTCAGGTTTCCTTAGCTATAAAATGAGAATAATTATACCTAGACCTGTAGATGCTTTGAGAATTAAATAATGTGTGTTTACCATGGCATCCGACACATAACAGGTTCTGCGTCCAATGTGTCCTACTGCATTGGACAAAGTGATGGTGGGTGGGTTTTTACCACGAGGTAATAGCTTGCAGGCACTGTCGGCAGAGAGTTATTTTAAGAAGTTAATAACCTTCATTCCTGGCCCTCCTGTGATCACCTCTTCTGCTTCAGGTAAAAGTCCTCCCCACCTTGTAGTTCCCATAAAAGACAGCTTTTTCCTTAACAGCTCACTGATGTTCTTTTCCATGAAAAGGTTGTATGGCGTCCGCCTCTGTTAACATCACTGTAGCTAAGCTTAGCTATATGAGAGACAATAATGTGATGATAAAGCAATAGACAACTAGGGATTTTTTTCAAACAAATTAATGAAAAAGAGAATGAAAACTTTAACAGACTAAATACCTTTTTTTCCAATTTCTATCCCTCGGAATACTTTTAGAACTTTCCTCCTAAAACTCTCTCAAAGGCCAAATTCTTAAATCTCTCTTTCACACAATCTCATTATTTTATTGCCACATTTTGTAAGTTAAAACTGAGACCTAGTTTAAGTACTTTCCTTTATATGTAATAATGTCACTACATGGCATCATTAGTTGTGTATCTTGCTGTTGGTTTCTCTTTGGGGTTGGGGGCTGTTGATGAATCACATTCTGCAGATTGAGTTTTGTTGTTGGGTTTTTGTTCTTTGGTGTTTGTTTGTTTGTAGACAGACAAAAAGGGGTCTATTGATGGTGATTGGAATCATCTCACCAACTGCTGTGACCAGTTCTGATGGAATGTTTAAAAATAGAAAGGAATACAGCCACGGCTCAGTTGGTTGGAGCATCATCTAGTGCTCCAAAAGACTGCGGTTCGATTCCCAGTCAGGGCACATACCTAGGTTGCAGGTTTGATCCCTGGTTGGGATGGGTATGGGAGGAAAATGATTGCTGTATCTTTTACATTGATGTTTCTCTCTCTCCCTCCCTTCCTTTCTCTAAAAACAACAAAAAAATCAATAAAAAAATAAAAGAAGAAAGGCCCCGGCCGGCATGCTCAGTGGTTAGAGTGTCGGCCCATGCACCGAAGGGTGGGGGTTCAATTCCCGGACAAGGGCATATACCTGGGTTGCAGGTTTGATCCCCAGTCCCAATTGGGGCACGTACAGGAGGCAGCCAATTAATGTGTCTCTCTCACATCAATGTTTGTCTCTCTCTCTCTCCCCCTTCCCTCCCTCACTTCCACTCTCTCTAAAAATCAATGGAAAAATATTCTCAGGTGAGGATTAACAACAACAAAAATAGAAAGGAATAAATTTCAATATTCCGATTTATTTTCATTGTAACTAATGATTTATAAGATTGGTAACATTGCAATTTTCATTCTAGAGGACCTCAAAAAGAGAACCTAAACATAACTTTTCTTTTTACTTAAACTACTGGGAGAGAAAACCAGTGTAAATGTGCCCTATTAAAAGAATACCTAAAAATGAAAATTAAGCTATCCCTCTACAATAGGATTAATAATACCTTCTCTAAAAAATCACAAACTCTCATGTGTCATCTTAAATATGGTTGAATTTATATAAAGCTTTAAGAATACATCTATTGAGGAAATAAGGTGTCACTGAATTAATCGTCAGGTTATCATGATGCTGTAGCACTTTTTAATATCAAGATTCCATTGATCTCATTATGTTTTCTGTTATAAAATAACAATTTGTTCTGAGCCAGTATATCTTCCGTTTGTCAGAAAATATGAATGTATATGTAGAGAAAATTCTGGCCTAAAAGGATTTTCAGGAAGGGCTGACTCAACAGCACTGTAGTTTCTCATATTAGAGTCGATTTGGACCTTAATCGTCTAATCTGTGTGAGTCATTCAGTTCTGAGTTACTTTGCACGCACTTTTCGCTTATTTCTGAAGGTCATTTTGTGTCTTGTGTTTCTTGTGTGATTTTCACAGCTGATTTGCTATCTGCTCCACTAATATTTCACAACATTTGCAAAAAAAATGATTTGTTTTAAACACCCTGAAGTTGAAGAGATAAAACTATGACATCTTAAATTTTTCAGTGTATTCAAATTTTACATATCCATCTCTTCCAGGCTTTACACAGAGGCAACATTACTTATATCTTTTTTTAATGTGGCTGTTTTTCAGCTCCCTTATAACAAGTAAATAAAAGAAAATTGGTCTGGCTGGGTAGCTCAGCTGGGTTGAGTGTTATCCCGATATGCCAAGGTTACAGGTTCAATCCCCAGTCAGGGCACGTACAAAAATCAACCAATGATTGAATACATAAGTAGAACAACAAATCGATGTTTCCCTCTCTCCCTTCCTCCCTCTATAAAATCAATCAGTAAAATTTTTTTTAAAAGAAAATTGACCAAAAAAAGAAATATCATTTGTAATCAGTAACTGACTACAAATATTATATACTTATCATTGAAATGACTTCCAAGACTAAACAGAATTGTACTCAAAAGTTTTAAGATGCAATTGAGGAAACTTAAACTTTACTATTAAAATATTGAGAGCATATAAACATGACAGAAAACTGTGCACATTTACCTATCTTATTTTGTTTATATTTTGATCACTGAGAACATCTGACAGTACAGCTGCCTGAAGGAAATAGGATATGGGAAAGTATATCTAGACTATCCATTTTTGAAATTCCTTCCTAAAATATTATCGCTCTTTCTCTGGAATACATTAATCAGATATCACTTGCTCTCTAGAAAATATAAATAAAAAACATTTCCATATGTCCTCTAGCTTTCATAATTGTCAGAGAAATATTTATACTTCCCTTGCACAGTAGTTAAGAAATATTTCCTTAGAAGTGCATTTTACTTATAAATTCCTTGATGATAGAAACCATGTTTATGCATTGTGATTCTCAGAGCAACCAGAACAGGGCCTCACACATAAAATAAGGCTCCATAAATATTTCTTAAGCTGTTCTGTTTAGAGCTGGGAATGGAAGATAATTACAGTAAGTCAAGGTTCCTGTTCTCAAGGAAAGACTCATAAACTATTAAACTGTCTTGGGTAACTGTGCTGTCCAATATGGTAGCCCAAGAACCTTGAAATGTGGCTGTTCCTAATGAAGATGTGCTGTAAGTATAAAATACACGCAAGGTTTCAAAGATTTAATACCAAAAAAAGAATGCAACATATCTCATGAAGAGTTTTATATTGATTAGGTGTTGAATTAATAAAAGACTTTAAAATTTCTGTTTAATTTATTGGTTGGAGAGAGAGACAGGGACAGAGACAGAGACAGACATTGATTTAGGCATTCCACTTATTTACGCATTCCTTGGTTGCTTCTTATATGTGCCCTGACCAGAAGTTGAATCTGCAACCTTGGCATATCTGGATGATGCTCTAACCAACTGAGCTACCCAGCCAGGGATAATAAAATATTTTATATGTCAGGTTATATAATGTATATTAAAAAATTCATTTCACCTTTTTTTGGGGGGGTTAAGTTTTTGATGTGGCTACTAGAAAATTTAAAATTACATATGTGGCCTGCATCATATTTCTATTCAACAGCACTGGTTTAGAATGTTGGTAAAGGAAGAAATTGCCAACCGAAGAACAAATAACATCAACAATAATCTTTTACAGTAGTGAGCAGTCAGGAAGTAAATGCCAGATATAAGGAAGAAAATGGTGTTATCATATACTTTTTAAAAAATCCTCTTGGGAAGATTATAAAAAAAAAAAGAAAGTACCTCTCCTCTGAGCCTAGAATCAATGATAATGCTGTAGCAAGAAGTACATCAGGCGCCCATCTTGGTTCCTAATATCATTCACCTTGAACAAAAGGCAGGAGCAGAGATTATATAGGATGAACCTGGAATATCTTAATATACCATATAGTAAGGTAGTGCTCAAAAAGCACAATAGGGGTATGTAAAAGGGACACAGAAGTCAGCTGAAAGAGCTCACAATCACCAAAGCTGGAACAATTTGAGCAAGAAAATAACATAGTGTTGGATTATAACCCAAAGTATAATATAAATAAGCATGAGTCCATACCAATATTAATAAATGATTGAATAAATAAATGGGAGAGAAAAGACAAGTCCCCCTATGAAAGAATGCTGCCCCTCAAAGAGGTGAAGCATAACTCCCTACCCCTTAAGTAGAGGCTGTACATACTCACTTCATTCCAAAGAGAAAAATATGGAAAGGAAGGGAAAGAAAACAGTAACTTTATAGGGGGAGGAACCTGACATACACTATCTCAGGCATGTGATGAAGTTTAATGTCACCAGTGATAACCATCAGTGATAAGTCATACGGACTGCACATTCTCTTGCAATTATATAATGAGAATACCACCTCTGCAGTCTCCAACACATAACCCCAGTCTAATTATAATAAAAACATCAAACAAACCCAAACTGAGAGACTTTCTACAAAACCTACCAGTACTGTACAAAATTGTCAAGGTCAACAAAATAGGGAAAGTCTGAGAAACTATCACAGAGGAGCCTGAGGAGACACAAATGCTAAATGTAATGTAACATCCTAGATGGGACCCTAGGACAGAAAAAAAAAATAAGTAAAAACTAAAGAAATCTGCCCTAGCTGGGTTTGCTCAGTGGTTAGAGCATCAGTCTGTGGACTGAAGGGTCCCAGATTCAATTCCAGCCAAGAGCACGTACCTTGGTTGCAGGCTTGATCCCCAGCCCGGGTAGGGGCTCATGCAGGAGGCAATCAGTCGGTGTGTCTCTCTCACATTGATGTTTCTCTCTCCCATTCTCTCTGAAAAGCAATGGAAAAAATATCCTCGCATGAGGATTAAAAAAAAAACTATACAAATCTAAATAAAGTATGAACTGCAGTTAATAATAACCTATCAATATATGCTAATCAGTTGTGACCAATAGTAATGTAAGATCTTAACAGATCAGACTAGGCAAAGGGTATGGAGAACTCTCTATGCTATCTCTGCAACTTTTCTATAAACCTAAAACATCTAAAATAAAAAGTGTATATTTTTTAATATTTTATTGATTTCAGAGAGAGGAAGGGAGAGGGAGAGAGAGAAACATCAATGATGACAGAGTCACTGATCGACTGCCTCCTGCATGCCCCCTACTGGGGATTGAGCCCCCAACCTGGGCATGTACCCTGACTGGGAATCCAACCACGATCTCCTGGATCCTAGGTCAGTGCTCAACTGCTGAGTCACATGGCCGGGCAAAAAGTTTATTTTTAAAAAAGGATCTTCTCTGGTTTGAAATCTTTCAGATCTCTTGGAATCTTTCTTTATTCTCTGGTCCAAGTCCTCTATAACCTAGTTATTCAAAGTGTGGTCATGTGTGAACAATACAGAATCTCAGGCCCACCCCAGATATACCAGTCAGGGTTTCTAGAGAAACAGAACCTATTCGATGTAGGTGTGTGAAAAGTTGTTATAAGGAATTGGCTCATGCAATTATGAAGCCTGCCAAATCCAAATCTACAATGTGGGCCAGCAGCTTGGAACTCAAGAAGAGCCCCTGGTGCAAATGACATCTGAAAATAGTCTGCTTAGAGAATGCCCCCTTGCTCAGGGCATTGGCCTTTTTCTTCTGTCCAGGCCTTCGACTGAATAAAGTCTACCCAAATTAAGGAAAGCAATCTGCTGTACCCAGAACTCACCAATTTAAATCCAAAAGCACCCTCCAAGTTGACATAAAATTCACTGTCACACCAGACCTGATAAATCTGAATCTGCGTTCTAAAAGGATCTGCCAGGTGATTTCACGCACGTTCAAGTTGAGCAGAGTTTAAAATCTCCTTGGTAATTTCAGTAACTCAGAAACAAGGCCTGATTTGTCGTTTTAACTTGATAACTTTCCTAGCATTTACTGATGGGGAGATTAGGGATACCTTCAGAAATCCCAGCCCTCCTTTTGGGGGGGGGGGGTGACTCTCCCATTTGTTCCCCACGTGGCCCGCCCCAAACCTCCGACCTGCCTTATTGAATTATTGGCTTGTGAGTCTTCCCGGGCCACAGTGAACTCCCCGGGGGCATCTGCCACGTGCTTTTTCCTTTTACTTCCATATCTTTATTATGCACAATAACTGATGAGCTGAAGCCTTTGGTCAGCACAGAGGGCCCCCCCCCGTGCCCCCCACGCCAGCCGGTCCTTTCCCCTAGTTCCTCTTTCTGAGTCAGCAATTACCCCGAGGCACCGTTTCCAACATTAGACCTGTGGGGACATCACACACATCAGAGGATTCTTCTATAGGTGGCGTCACATGCAACTGCCGATATTGGGTTATTCTGACCTACAAAATCGGCAATTTCATGGGACCCAACAGCATGTTTCCATTTACTGTTTTTCCTTCCCAAAAGCTATTTCGGGGGCAATGTGCGATCACCGGTAGCTAGCGCCAGGGTTGCTAAGATTCACGGCAATTTACCACCGATACATGAAAGTCACCACCCGCCTCCCAAGTTCGACCCAAACCCCCTCCTTAATCACGCGCCCCTCGAGCGCCCTCGGCCCGCCTCCAGGCGCCCCCGCATCAGCGGTCGGGGGCACCCTGGGCTCCCCGGTGAGCGCGGACTAGAGCATTGTTCGTCAGCACCCGCGGGCCGCGGACGGCCGGGGACCACGCCCACCGCGCCAGAACTCCCAGAATTCCGCCGTCCGCGTTCCAGAAGCGCCCACAGCTAAGATGGCGGCGGGGGCGGAGTCAGCGGGGCAGAGAGGCGTCGCCCGGCCGGGGGCGGCCCTGGGGCTACGGCTGTCCGGCCGGAGTGTTCCTCTGAGCCGGTAAATCGCATACCTGTTCCCAGGAGGCGTCATGAAGTCTCCGGTTCCGGACCAGTCCCCAACTGATGGCGAGAAGGTCTCAGACAGTACACCGCTCCTGCCGGGCTCCCCGCAGGCGGAAGCCGGTGAGCGGCGGAGCGATCCGGGGGCTTCGGGAGGGCGGCTGTCCCGGTGGAAGGGCGGCTGTCCCGGTGGCAGGGCGGCTGTCCCGGAGCCGGGGTGGCCGGACTACCCGCGCCCCCCGGCCTATGGGGCCAGAGCTGCTTAGACCGAGGGTCGGGCGGGGCTTGAGGAGCGAAGGCGCGAGAAGAATCGAGGAAAGAGGCCATTGAGGGCCCCACCGAGCCCCCGCAGCTCCGGTGCCCAGACGCCGCGCCGGGACCCCGAGGGCGGGTGAGGACCGCGAGGCCAGGCTCGGCCGGGGACACGGGTGGGACCTCGGCAAGTGCAGCCCCGCGGGGCCTGGACGGGGAACTGCTGGGTGCCGCTGGCACTGGGCTCCTGGCGATTTTCGGTAGTATCGAGCGGGAGACCCCATGGGAGAAAGATCTGGGGGAGAATCTATAAATCAATGAAATCAATAGGCAAAGGGCCGGACGGAGTGCCGCGAGTAAGAGCGAACTGGGGCAGAAACCTGCAAATGGACCGGCTGGACAGAGCCGCTGGCTCCTCCTCCCTGTCACCTCCGGGTTTCTGCAGCTGCGTGTCCGCCGGCTTGTGATCTGGTAGCTCCTTGGATAAGGATGGGAGACAAAAAAAGGGCTGAGGTTTACATTCGTGAGTATGCGGATGGAAATTATTGCATAACCAGCGAGTATCTTGAAATTGTGCAGTAAGAGATTAAAAGTGCTGCGCACTGTTTTTTACGTCGTGTGACTTAAGTTAGGAAACAGTTTGGTTATCCTCAGGATATATCTATAAAGTTCTAAGGTGACTTGCCAAAGGTCTTGCCACAAATAGAAAAGGGGGTAATGCATCCTCCCTGAGTGGGGGGAAATTGAAATATTTTGTTACTTGATATTTTTGTAATGTAACTTCTTTAAAAGTAATTAAAACTAAACAAAACGGTGCGTGCATTCTGTAGTTGCAAAGATGTGGGCATAAAAACCAGAGTTGAATTAGGAATTTGACTTTTCCTGACCAAGAACAGTATAGTCCTTTGGTGTCTTTTTTTATTTAACATTACCAGATGGCAGCAATAGAGGTGGCAAATTATAGCTCCACCTGGCAGCTGGGAGCTTGTTTTGGTGGACGCTCATGTAAATACTGTACCACGGTGATGTTTTACCTGGGAGTTGGACTTAGTTCCATAAACTGAACATTTTCTATGGCATACAGTGTTAGATTTCTATAGTTTTCTTCTGTAAAATAATCTAGTATGGAAATACAGAAACAAATGTCATAATAAAGATATTCCCTAGAGACTACTAAAGTCTGTTGCAATTTGGGGGGAGATGTGTGTGTGTGTGCATATTATATACATATAATTTTAGCTCAAATATTAAACATCATTAGTTGTCAAGAAAATGCAGATTAAAACCACAATGAGTTGTGTCACCCACTAGAATGGCTAAAATTTAAAAGGCTGAAGATACCAAGTGTATGAAGATATGGAGGATAGAAAGATATGGAAAAATTAGACCTCTCATTTTGCTGGTAAGAGTGTAAAATGGTACAACTACTTTGGAAACTGGCAATTTAAACATACATTACCATAATATAGCAGTTTTATTTATAATAAAAAGAAAAGCTGGCAATAACCTAGGTATCCATCAACAGGTGAATATATAAACAAATGGTGGTATGTCCATACAGTGAAATACTACTCAGTAATAAAAAGAAACTACTGATACACATGCTAAACAATAACCTTCCAGGCCAAAAGTTTTTCTGAAGGGTTTATTGAGCAATATGCTAGCCGGGAAAAGGACCAGGTCCTGGGACATACAGTCTAAACCATCAGCAACAGGGCTAGATGGAAAGGACAGACATGTCCCATCCTGGCATTGACAGGGCTCCTTTGTGCAGTGAGTCTGGGGAAGAAAGATGTAAGTTGTTTTGAAAGAATTTACGTTGGCTGTAGATAAAGGGGTGGGGGAGGGGGGTGAAGCAGGACTAGTTTGGGGATAGGTATATAGTCCATGAGGAAGAAGTATTTACTGCTTTTGGATTGGGTGTGGGCAACAGTCCAGAAAGTTTATGCATAAGCAGGATCCACATTATCTGGTGGTGGACTATCTTTTTAGATAAGAGATGAAATAGCCACATAGAAGTTGATTCATAGTTTCAAATACATTTAGGAATATGTACAGCCTTTTGTTGGTATCTTGCCCTCAATTCTATTAACTGATTAGCCTCCCTTGTCTCCTCCAGCCTAGTGTAATTTAGGGCACCTCAGAATTTTTCTCTTGTCACACATAACAATCTGGACAAATCTCAAAAACACTGAACAAGAGAAGCTACCATATTAACGTATACGTCCATCAGCATGAAGTTCTGGAACAAGCAAAACTAATCTGTAATATCAGAAAGTAGATCAGTAGTTGCCTGGAGGCTATAGGAAGAAAGGAACTGATTGCAGAAAGGCACAGGGTACTTCTTGGGGTGATAGAAAAGTTCTACCCTTGCCCGGCCGGCCGTGGCTCAGCAGTTGAGCGTCGACCTAGGATCCAGGCAATCAGGGTTCGATTCCCGGTCAGGGCACATGCCCGGGTTGCGGGCTCGATCAATGACTCTCATCATTGATGTTTCTATCTCTCTCTCTCTCCCTCTCCTTTGCTCTCTCTGAAATCAATAAAGATATATTAAAAAAAAAAAAAAGAAAGAAAAGTTCTACATCTTGATTGGAGTGCACAGATATATACATTTATCAAAACTTACCAAACTGTGTGCTTGAAATTGGTGTATTTTATTTTATGTAAATTATACCTCAGTAAAGTTGGTGGGAAAGGAAAGAAGCTAACTCATAGCATTGCTTTTAAAAACAATCCCAATTTGATTTATGGGTTGAGTGTATAGATCTTAGCCCTGTTCCTCCTGACTTGAGGTGACTGTCTTCATTATGAAAATGTCCCTTTCTAAAAATTTTTATTTATTTATTGATCTGAGAGAGAGATCAATTTGTTGTTCCACTTATTTATGCATTCATTGGTTGATTCTTATATGTGCCCTGATCGGGGATCAAACCCCCAGCCTTGGTGTATCAGGATAATAATCTAACCAACTGAGCTACCCAACCAGGGCCAACAATTTTCCTTCTTATTTTTACTCTTTCCATACCCACTGGAGAGCAAAAATGAAGTAAAAATAGCAGTAACATTTTTTGGCTGTTTAAAATATGGTAAAAGTTTTAGAGAAGAGAAACCTACAGTGATAGGGCATTGCATTAGTCCACAGTATTTTAAATTATGTTCTGTGTCTGGGATGCTGTGGCAGGAGGACAAGGGAGGAGCACCAGGAGAAAAGAGATAGAAGAGGTAAAGATGAATGTAACAACATTATAAGAAACACCAGGGGCCTCCTTTTACTCTCATTCTCAGTGGTACCCCCTGTCCTGGCCTTAGTAGTAATATCTACCATGTACAACCTAATAGAAACAAAATAACCCTTAGTTATATTTTACATTTTAAAAAAATTATTAAAGTTATTGGGGCGACATTAGTTAACAAAATTATATAGGTTTCAAGGGCACAATTCTATAATGCATCATCTGTATAGTGCATTGTATGTTTACCACCCAAAGTCAAATCTCCATTTGTCACCATATATTTGACCCCCTTTACGCTTTACTGCCTCCCCAATCTCCCTTTCCGTCTGGTAACCATCATACTATGATGTCTATGAGTTTTTGTTTGTTTGTCTTATTTGTTCATATGTTACTTTCAGTTTTGTATCTTACATGTGAGTGAAATCATATGGTTCTTGAATTTTTTCATCTGACTTCACTTAGCATAATATTCTCAAGATCCATCCATTTGTCGCAAATGGCAGTAATTTGCCCTTTCTTATGGCTGAGTAGTATTCCATTGTATATGTACATCTTCTTTATCCAATCATTTATCAAAGGACACTTCAGTTGTTTCCATGTCTTGGCCACTGTGAATAATGCTGCAGTGAACATAGGGGTACATATATCTTTGTGAATAAATGTTTTCAAGTTTTTCAGGTAGATCCTCAGAAGATGGAAATTGCATTAAATCTGTATATTGTTGCCTGGCCCGGCGTGGCTCAGCGGTTGAGCGTCGACCTAGGATCCAGGAATTCGGGGTTCGATTTCCAGTCAGGGCACATGCCTGGGTTGCGGGCTGCAGATGATCAATGACTCTCAGCATTGATGTTTCTCTCTCTCTATCCCTCTCCTTTCCTCTCTCTGAAATCAATAAAGATATATTTAAAAAAAAAAAAAAAAAAAAAGAAAGGACTAAAAAAATAAAAAATCTGTATATTGTTTTGGGTAATATGGCCATTATAGCTATGTTGATTCTTCCAATCCATGACCACTTAATATCTTTCCTTTTTTTTTCTTTGTTTTCTTCAGTTTTTTAAAATATGTTTTTATTGATTTCAGAGAGAGGAAGGGAGAGAGAGAGAGATAAAAACATCAATGATGAGAGTCATTGATCAGTTGCCTCCTGCACGCCCCTGACTGGGGATCTAGCCCACAGCCCAGGTATGTGCCCTGGCCGGAAATCGAACCGCGACCTCCTGGTTCATAGGTCGACATTCAACCACTGAGACACACTGGCTGGGCTCTTCAATTTCTTTTAATAATGTCTAGTGGTTTTCAGTGTAAAGATCCTTCATATCCTTTGTTAAGTTTACTGCAATTGAAAAATGAAATTTTTTTATTTCTTTTTTTGAAATTCTATTGTTAGTATATAAGAACACAATGAATTTTTGTATATTTTTAATTAAATTATGTCCTATATATTCATTTTGCACATTAAACAAAGTGTTTTTTAGAAAAAGCTTCCCTGCCCAGCTGGGCATGGCTCAGTAGTTGAGCATTAACGTAGGGATCCAGGAGATTGCAGTTCGATTCCCGGTCAGGGCACATGCCCGGGTTGCAGGTTCAGTCCCCAGTAGCGGCCGTGCAGGAGGCAGCCGATCAATGATACGGTTATTGTGAGGATTAAATAAGCTAATAGCAAGTGCTTAGAATAGAGTTTGGCACATAGTGTTAGTTACTATGTAGTACCATTATCATAATCACCATCATAAAAAAAGGCCATTTGGTTTTTATATTTCTCAGAGAAGCTGAAATCCACAAAATGAGGGCCCCATTCTTCACTGTCATACTCTATAGGAACTTGTGATTTTCTAGCTTAAAATAGTACATGCTGTGCTTTGTTTTCATTGATTTTATTTTGGGGTTTGTTTGGGGTTTTATTGCCTCTACTATTCTGTTGGGGGTGGTTTACTTTCAAGGTTCAGTTACACAGCACTGAGTTTCACAAATATGCTTTGTGTATGAATATAGTCTTAAATATAAGGTATGGTGTGCTGCTAGGGAGCAACCATATTCAGAATGAAGGGAAACTGCTTTGGGTCCTGTTGTGATGATCAGTGTTAATATTAAAGTAACTGAGTCTATTTTGATGAAATTTAATGCTTTTATGTAAGTGGGAATTAATTGGGGAGCTAGGAATGTGTAAGGATTTATCAGGAATTAATTACCCATACAGCAGGATGAGACCAGTTGAACATTACTCTTTTTAAAAGCAAAGCTTATTTTATCATTTAGATAGGAAATCTTTTCTAATGCAACTCCCTGGCCAAGGAGACATGACAGTGTAGCAGCACTGTCTTCTACCAGTGCCTACCCTCATCTGGAAAAAGTCATCTTTGCATAGGTCAGTACCCCTCACCATGGGTTTTCCACCTCAGTCTCAGCCCTTCACTGTTCAGTATTTACATGCTCCTCATCCAGGTCCACACCTCCCCACTGGCAAACCCTTCCACAATGAATATATGCTTGACATTCTCAGGTTTTCACCCATCTTCCCTCACCATCTGTACCTCCTTTCTTCAACAGAAACCTGGCCTTCTTGGCATACCACTCTAACTCTTCACTGCTCTCCCAAGAAATGATAATTTTCTCTTGCCTTGTGTTAATTGATGAGATTGACTCCTCCTTATTCCACATTGATGCTTCTAGACAAGTACACCTCCACTCTCAATGCCTTTGGGCCAGATCGCTTTTCCCCTTCATTGTCGTGTCTTCTACCCACTTCCTGGCACTTTGCTTCGTTCATCAAAGGCTTTACCATCTGACATCCCTCCATCTTCTACACTCTATTACTTGCCATTATCTTGAGTGACTTCTTATCTAACACCATGTCCCCTCAGTTCTCTGGACTTCTACATGTCTAATGACTTCCTTCCCTCCTGTCCTCACAGAGCTTTTATATTCTAGTGTACATTTGCCTAAACCATTAGCCCTCTCCATTTTACTTCCTTCTTGGGTCAGAATCACAGTCCAAAACTATTTTCTTGCCAGTACTCTAAATCACCTTGCCTGATGCATTGTTACCACCTCCATCTCAGTTCCACGTCTTCTTTCCCAGTGCCTACCTCTGAGCATAGGTGCACAATTCTTTAAGGTAATACACTAGGTCAGATTGCTCCCACCTGTTTTGTATGGGTATCTACTCACTTGGCAATCTTGTGTTTCACTGGGAACTTCACATGCTTACTCTCTTCAACTTTTTTTAATACCTGATTTCTCGCAAATGAGAAATAACCTCAATTCCTAACAAATGACTTCAATTTCTACTATCCAGAAAAAGCAATAATAATAATTAATAACAGTTCAGAGTTATTGAAAGCTTATTATGTGCTAAGCACTGTTCTAAGTATTTTACATGTACCAACTCAGTTAATCTTTTTTTAATTTTATTTTTTTATTGATTTTTTAAAAGTTTTTTAATATATCTTTATTGATTTCAGAAAGAGGAAGGGAGCGGGAGAGAGAGATAGAAACATCAATGATGAGAGAGTTGTCATTGATTGGCTGCCTCCTGCACACCCCCAGCTGGGGATCCAGCCCACAACTCAGGCATGGGCCCTGACAGAATCAAATCGTGATCTCTTGGATCCTAGGTCGACCCTCAACCACTGAGCCACACCTGGCCAGGCATATATTTTTATTGATTTTTAGAGAGAGAGGAAGAGAGGAGAGAGAGAGAGAAAACACATAGATGTGAAAGAGAAACATGGATTGGCTGCCTCCTGCAGGCCTCATACTAAGGAACAAGCCCAACACCCGGACATGTGCCCTGACCGGGAATTGAACCAATGACCTTTGGGTGCATGGGATGACATTCAACCAACTGAGTCACACCGGCCAGGGCTCAGTTAATCTTTATAATATCCCTTATATAGCCAAACACACTTTGACTAGTGTAGTGCCTAGCACCTAGTAAGTAATAAATATTAGTTATTACTTTTTGTTATTAAACTCAATACCCACTATCCCATTCACAGTAACTACAGTACCATAGTCCAGCCACGTCAAATTATTTGGAGTTTTCCGCTCTCCCTGTGCTTGCCTTTCTCATTTCCTTACTTCTGTACATACTGCTGTCTTTGCTTGCATTGTTCTACCTGCTCTACCTGTCTGGTGACTTTTTGCTCATTGGTGAAGACTCAGTGCAAATGTACTTTCTCCAAGAGGACTTCCCTGACTTCCATCCCCCACCCCCCACCCCCGCCTACACACACACACAAGCCGACTCTTGTTCCTCTTTACACACATATATTGTAGCACTTTATCTTATTGGTCTTACTTTCTCCAGAGTCAACAGGAAAGGAACTCACGTTTATTGGGTGCCCACTCTACTGCTCTACGATAGTTCATTTAATCACACAAAACCCAGTGAGGTGGGTGGTGGTTGCCTCATTTTAAAGCTGAGAAAACTAAGAATGAAAACTCAAGTAACTTCTCCAAAGATACACAGACAGTGAAAATCGGAACTGAGGTTCATTCCCAAGCCTGCTTCACTCTAAATTAGCCTGTGTTCTTTCAGCTGCACCAACTCCACATTTCCTAAGTTTAAACCATATTTGAGAAGCTGATGTTTGTTTCGATGAGTGCTCTGTTCGATATGCAAGAATGATTTTACTTTGAACTTAATTTCAATGTGGTAGATGCTCAGTGGATGTTGTCTTTTCGTCATGCAAGAGTGCTTTAGTTCGCCCAATTTCAAACATTATCCAAATTCACAGACACATTTTGCTTTATTGCCATACTTTTTTGAAATAAAATTTTTCTGACTGATTTGTAATCACAACCATTTTTATAAAAATAGTAACCATTTATTTTTAATATTTCTTAAAACCTCATAGTCTTATACTTTGTGGCATCTATGTTGGCTTTTTATTTTCTGATTATTCCTTGTCCCAAAAAGCTAAAGTTGCCTGAACCTTAACTTCTAGGTCAGATTTTCAAGTAATACCACTAACAATTTGAAATCATTCACTTCCCAAGCTTTTAGCCTCACATCTTAATCACATGATGAGGTATATCAGAGTCCAAATCAAGCAACATGTGGGGAGAAACTAATAACATACAATAAAATAAGGTAACTGCAAATAAGGATAGAATGGGGTAATAACATTACAAATCAGAGTAGCATAAAATAATTATTTAGAGTAAAAGAATAGCTAATAACTCATTCCTCCCTTTTACTTACTCCCACATCTAATATGTAGGCAAGGCCTGTCAGTTCTGCCTTTAAATTTCTCTCAAATCTGCCCATTTCTCTCCACTGCCTCTGCTTTGCGCTAGTTTGAGCCACCTTCATCTCTTACCTGGAAGACTGCAATCATCCCTTAAGTGATCTTCCTGAGTCTGCGTCCCCTACCACAATTCACACTTTCCTTTGTAATCTCCATGCAACTACCAGAGAAGCTCTTTAAACTGTAAATCACCTCTTGTCACTCCTCTGCTGAAGTAGATAGTGAACTTTGTAAATAGTATGTTGGCAAAGTAGAATGTATATAAATCTGGACTTTTCTTGCTCCAAATTACTCAAAGTAATACATTCTAATAGCCCAAATTTGTCAAGATTATGTGTCCCCATCCAGACTTTTGTGTATTATTGTCCGACACAAAATTGATGATAAAAATGTGCTCTCCTATTAAACATACCTTGCAGTATTCAGGCTGTCCTTAACTAAAATACTGCCCATTTGGTTGGAGCAGAGAGCACATGTGTCTAGATTCCAGTAACAGGGACAACATGAAATGCAGTTCTCACAGGTCTGGATCTAACTATGGCAGTGCTGCCGTAATTCTGATAGCTGTACTTCTGAAAAAGGACTCAGGAATGCCAAATGAAAAGTTCTCTGTTAAAAGATGTAAATCTTGCAAAGAGGAAAAATGATAGCAGTTGTTTAAGTATATGAGGGCTTATGGAAAAGTGAGCTGGACTATAGTATATTAATATATGTCTAAGTATAGTTGTGCCCCGTTCATTAATGCTTCAGTCTGAATCAGTCTGAATCAGTGCCAAACCTTGGTACTCTGAAAAATGTATTCTGGTTTGAGGTTAGGTCAGTGAAAACACCAGAATTCCTGAGGGGGGAGGGGGGAATATATATATGTATATGTGTGTATATGTGTGTGTGTGTGTATGTGTGTGTATATATATATATATATATATATATATATATAATGCAACTCAGTAAAAGGAGAAAATATGTGCATAAGTCTACAATTAGAGTTAAAAATAGGTCAGACTCCTCTCACATGATCCTTCTTTCATTGGCTCCTCCAGCCTACTCTGCCCTTTTTTTTTTTAATCATTGTGGTATGTTTACTTATTTCCCTTTTTGCTGTGGTCCTTTAAGTATAATCAATTGGGCACCTTTCACAGATGCTGCAACTGTCATAGATTCTGCAAGTTTGCTTCTGGAGTTTTAAATACATTTAGTTTAGGAGAGCCTTAAGTTTAGTTAATCATGGCTTCTGATTCAAACCCAGCCTATGAGGATACTTTTCAAGGTAAGAAATTTATCAAGAGGGATTTCATGCCCTAGCCTTAATAGTAAACTTTTTGTGCTGTGCTACATTTACAATGAGATGGCTACTCACCAATAGTCAGTGGTATATATGCTATGCTATAGTAAGTACTCAAGTACTTATTGGCCATGTTTTAGATAATTTTTTAGAAACAGTGATGCCATTAAGTCCTCTTATCTATTTTTCTCATATTTTTGCCAGCCTACAGGAATTAGGGGTTCAGTATTGACTCTGGAATGGAAATTTTTCCGAGCAATGTTGATAAAGCTATTGCCTCCATGTTTTAAGAAACTTTTACAGTGCAGGCTCTCATGTGTTAAATATTTATCAAAACTACGGATACCAGGAACAAATTATTTTTGACAAATGTTTTTAGATATGCTTAATCTGCGAATATTCTCAGAAAAATATTCATGATTTATTAATTTGTGCACTTTGAAAAAGTAACCTTTTTAGTAATTTAGTTAATGTCATCTAAGTTTTTGATTTGATGAAAGTTTTCCCCCAATCTTTATTTCAGCTCCAGTGTGCTGCTCTGCTCGTTACAATTTAGCAGTTTTGGCCTTTTTTGGTTTCTTCGTTCTCTATGCATTACGTGTGAATCTGAGTGTCGCATTAGTGGATATGGTTGATTCAAATACAACTTTAGCAGGTAATAGAACTTCTAAGGAGTGTGCAGAGCATTCTGCTTCCAATAAAGTTCTTCATAATCAAACAGTAAGTACTATTTTTTAAGCAAACAATCTTAACCTTAAAATAGATCCAAGTAAAAATATTAAAAGGTCTTTCTTCACTCTACAAAAAACCAAAAACACTTCTTCATGTAAATTCTGAATCACTTTTGTGTGTGTTTTCCCAGGAATTGGTTGGACAGTAACTTATAACTAACTATTGCTGCTGTGCTGTAATATGTACGTGTAGCATGTATAATACGCCTTGATCTGTTTGAAAAGTTGTCACTTTTCTCTATAAATATATCATCCTTAAAGAAAGGTTGGAAAAACCTGTTTGGCATACCAGTGAAGGGGTTCTGAACAGTCCTCCCAAGATGTGCCACTTCGGAATGAGAATTATTTTCAGCTGAAGGTGGTCTTGACCCTATGAGCTTACAAGAAACTTTTATCTCTCCCTTAAAAACTTAAATTAGTGGTTTTGTCCATAATAAGAGTTATAACCAGAAGTAACTTTTTTGACCTCTCTGTAAGGGGAGGACAAACTTCTTTTTTAAAATTTTTATTTACTGATTTGAGGGTGGAGGGAGAGAGAGAAACATCAATTTGTTGTTCCACTTATTTATGCATTCATTTAATTGAATCTTGTATGTGCCCTGACCGGGGATCAAACCCACAACCTTGGTATGTCGGGGACGATGCTCTAACCAACTGAGCTACCCAGCCAGGGCAGGGAAGGTAAACTTCTAATTATTGAACATCGGCTCTTATTGTTCTGCAGTGACCTTCCTCTCTTCTAAAGCCCAAAGGTGCCTTACCTCATTCTTAGCTCAGAATGCCATGTATACCTCATTTAACATTTTGTCTCTGAACCTCTCATGTATGTGGGGTTTTCATATGTATATATATAATTAAATTTGGTTGTTTGGTTTTTTGTAATCTTCACCTGAGGATATATTTTCCATTGCTTTTCAGAGAGAGTAGAAGGGAGAGAGAGAGAAACATTGATGTGAGAGAGACATATTGATTGGTTGCCTCCTGAATGTACCAGGACCAGGGCAGGGATGGAGCCTGCAACCAAGGCACGTGCCCTTGGCGGGAATCAAACCCTGCACCCTTCAGTCCTCAGGCCAATGCTCTAACCACTGAGCAAAACTGGTTAGGGTTTGTTTTCTCTTATTTATCTGTCTCATGTAGATTTAATTATTTGACCAGCCAAAAGAACCTTGAGGGTAGAGGAACGTTTCTTCCTCCCACACAGTTAGCAGTAGCACTGTGAGCAGGATATCTCACAGACTACTGCTCACGCCAACGCTACTATAGTAGAAAGTTCTTGGGACCTCTAACATGAGCCAGCAAAAAAAAAAAAAAAAAAAATTCTTGCCAAGTCTGACTCCCAGATCTCTACCTGCAGAGTTTGGTGGAATTAGAGTGGTCAAAGTCCTTTTTTCCTTTTCTAAATTTAAGTTAGCAGGAGAAAATATTTTTTAAACTACGTTCTTGGGCTTAGTGACTCTTAATCATTTGGTATGAGTATGCATAGGTTTTGTTAATTCTGTTTTTCTGTGCCTCTGTTTGGTATTTCTCCTTTCATCTTGTTATATGTCCTGAGAGCTCAGCCTTTATGACTATGCCATGCTTTCAAGGGAGTTCTGTGTCTATCCATTTCCTCCCAGAAATGGTAAAAACAGGGCCCCTCATTCTTGTTTTCCACCAGTCAGAGGATGTATATGCATCTGGGCAGGCAGCTGAGTAGAGCAGAGCAGCCAAGCAGAGGAAATCTAAATATCTCATTAAAAGGAGTGGGGGTTGGCCCTGGCTGGGTAGTTGTTGGTTAGAGTGTTGTCCCGATATGCCAAGGTTGCAGGTTCGATCCCCAGTCAGGGCATATATAAGAATCAATCAATGAATGCATAAGTAAGTGGAACAACAAATCAATGTGTGTGTTTTTATCTCTCTCTCTCTAAAATCAATATAAATAAATAGGAGTGGGGGAACACATAACTCCCTATGTTTTGAAATGGCTGTTTCTAACTCTGGGAGTGAATTTTATCTTGTGAGGGTTGCATCCTTTTGCACTCTCCTTTGGGGATGTCTCTTGCATCCACAGTTCTTATTTGTTTGAGTTCTTATTTGTTTAAGATCCTACTCATCAAGGTCAGATGGTGGATCCTTTGAATTGGAAAAACTTCTAAATTGAAAAGAAAGAGAAAAAAAATTTTTTGGAGAGCCCTCATATTGTTATAATTGCTGGTCATTAAGGTTCCCTTAATAAGATGTAAGGACAGAAATTAGAACAAAAATCAAAGTCCACTCAGAACCCAACTGTCCTGCACTTAAGAAGAAAAAGGGGGAAAATGGCAAAATCTTACTAAAAGACAACCTAAAATTTTGTGTCCTAAGAACTCAGCTTGGTAACCATCAGGTTGGAAGCTCCAAAACATGGCCAAACAAATATGGGCTAAACTCTATTTACAGCTAGGGTCCTACCAAACTGCTGCCAGCCCTGGAAGAAACTGTACCCTAAAATTACAATGGCAATTGTGAAGAATGTCCCAATTAGATTAGTTCGTTTAAAAGTGCACTTAAAAGCAAGGACTTCCAAATCAAATAAACAGAGTGAGATGCCTATTTTAAAATATTGGTAGCTGTGAAACAAAGAGAAAACAAACTGGAATCTCAGAACTCTTCCCAGCAGGGTGAAAATCTTTAGGTGATTATTAAAGGGGAAAAGGGAAAATAAAACAGACATTGATGGGGTTAAAACAAAGCTTTTACTATGGCACTACAAAAGGCTGGATGGGCCAAAGTGGTCCCCTGTTGGTCCCCAACATTAAAGGGCCTGAAACAAATCTATTCTATTTACCCCAGTTTAGAAAATTTTAAAGTCAGAGGCAGAGGTTACAATGAGAAACCTGACCAGCAATCATTTGGGGCAGCAGTCAGGCCGGTAATGAAGTTAAAGATTGAAAGCAGGGCCAGGGTCCATTGGTTGGACCCCTCACTGAGAACCTTTTTACACAAGAGTGGGTAAAATGGTCTGGGAATAGAAAAGAGAAATTTCCAGGATTTCTTGACTGGGGAATTCCATAAACTATGGTATCAAAACCCACTGATGAAACCCTGACTCAAACTGCAATTAGATTAAAAGAATATAGAAATAAACGGATTGATAAGATTATGAAAATTGGAATGTTTAAACAGGCTTTATGTAAAGTGATTGTGTCTCTTTTACCTGATTGTATTACAGGAGTGGACATTGTTTCTTACTGGGAAACATTTCCCCTGGCTAATATTGTAAAACAAAAGGCATATAAATTCACCCCTCAGGCAATATTAACTAGACATGTTAAAGAGGAAAAAATATTTTTCATTGAATGATTGTTGGAAAGAGCTAATGAAAAAGTAAAGAGACAAAAAGGTACCTAAAATCCTAAAATAAAAGACCATAAAACTGACATTACCCCTTACAGGTGATTTTCCTCAGATATCTTTCACTCCTTGGTCTAACGCCAAATCTAAGGACCATATTTAGAGAATTCTTAAACTCGAGGATGCCTAAAAGTTTTTGTAAATGGATTACCTCATGAGCCCAGTGAGAGAGGGAAATAAAATTTCATATTGTTCCTTCCTTCCCAAATCTAGGCCATTTGGTTATTGAGCCTCTTTCTCCCAGGGATAGCGATTGCCTGTGTCCTAAGTGACTTTTTGCCTGCCTGGGACATGCGGGCTGTCAGTTCTTTCTTCTATCAGAGGGAATGACTCTGGAAGGTAACAACTTCTGCATCCTCCTCAGTCTGTGGGGATGGTAGAAACTGTCCTCTACCCTCCTGGTTCTTTTGGCTAGTCTAACAGTCAAATTGACATGAGACAGATTAGCAAGAGAAAATAACCAAATTTAAAACATTCATAAAACGTGGCATGAGAGAGTGAGAGACCTTATGCACATGAGAGGTTCAGGGATAGAAAGTCAAAATGAGGTATATATGGCATTCTGAGCTAAGAATGGGGGGGCTCCCTGGGGGCTTCAAAAGGTCATTGCAAGAAGAGCCGATGTTTAGAAATTAGAAATTTGCTCTGCCCTATAGATGAGTCATAATGAGTTATTTCTGGTGATAACTCTTATTATGGACAAGGCCCCTAGTTCTTTAAGGGAGAGGTAAAAGTTTCTCTTGAGCCTGCAGGATCCTAATTGTCTTCAGCTCAAAGTAACTCACATTCCAAAGTGGCACATTTTGGGGAGGCCTGTTCTGAACCCCTACAAGTCCATGATATTTTTTAATACTGCCAGAAATATTTACTGTTCATCCCAGCTGAAACCTAACAAGACAATGAAAAGATTTAACAACTTTTTTATCAGAAATTTAGTAAAATTGGAAGCAAAGATTCAAAACCTGATAGGAACTTTAAAAAAAAAAAAAAAGCCTCCTCCCCTAAGCTAAAATAAAAATATATGCCCAGAGGGAAAGAAGAAAATTAGGAAGATGTAGTTGTCACTTAAGTTACAACACAATTCTTTTGGGGAATTGAGAACAACTGTTCTTATCTTACAAATTTGTGAAACCAGAAACGCAATTGTAGAAGCAATTCAAAGCCCTGTGACTTGGGACCATTGAAAACTAAAACTGCCCTTTACCCAAAGCCATGAGAGGTAAAGTTGGACAACTTGTTGTAAACTTCAGAGAAACCACCACAATAGCTCATAGGTAGACAGTCTTTGTGCCTATTGCAGAAAGATCACCAGAGACGTTCAAACTTCAAACCAAGAAAACCCATCAAATTGTCACTGCCTGCCTTTACTCCATCTGAAAATGATTCAAGCCAGACATCTAGAAATCTTCTTGACTGGCTGACTTCAGAACTCAGAAACTGGGATTATTAAACTGCTCAATCATTAACTATTGTTTTTCTTTTGTTTCTATGAGGATACCTCTTAAATACCTGATTGTTCCATAGACCTAACTTTGGAACCCAGCTGCATCACTGGCTGCTGAAATTAGATAAAACTATTTAATTAAACTGACCTATTTTCAAGACTGAGACTACTTTAATGAGATATGGAACAGTCTATCAACCCAGCTACTAGAATGTGTAACTTCTCAGGAAGTCTCAAAGGCAGGACTGAAGGGGTTCAGAACAGGCTGCCCCAAGATGTGCCACTCTAGCATGTGAATTATTTTGAGTTGCAGCCTCGAGAAATTTTTGCTGCTTCCTTAAAGGATTTGAATTAGGGGCCTTGCTCATAATAAGGGTTATTACCAGAAATAACCAGGACAAACTTCTAATTACTGAACATCTGCCTTCTCTTATTGTTCTGCAGTGACCTTCCTTCCCTCTAAAGCGCCTTACCTTATTCTTAGCTCAGGTCACATATATCTCATTTTCCCTTTCTGTTTCTGAACCTCTCAGGTATGTGATGGTCTCTGACTCTCTCATGTATATGGCTTCTCAAACATACATAATTACATTTGGTTATTTTCTCTTGTTAATCTTTCTCATGTAGATTAATTATTAGACCAGCCAAAAGAACCTAGGAGGGTAGAAGAAAATTTCTTCTTCCCTCACACTAGAAAATTTGAGGGAAGAAGAAATTTCAACTGCAGGATGAAAATAAGATCAGATCAATTTCTTAGGTCATTCTTTTCCAGAATTTATACATGCCTAACTTAAGTTTCTTAAGTCATTTTGCCTGCTTCATGTTATAGTGGAATTGATAAGTTCGTGTTCATCATTTGTTCAGAATTGAGTTTTAAACACTTTAAATACAGTCATGTGCCACTTAGCAACGGGGATTCATTCTGAGAAATGCATCATTAGGTAACTTTGTCGTGTGAACATCATAGAGTGCACTTACACAAATCTAGGTGGTTTAGCCTACTACACATGTAAGCTATATGGTATAGCCTATTGCAGTGTAGGGAAGGAAAAATAATTTCCTCTATACCCTTATGGATTCTTGGCTAGACATCCATGTAATAAAATACAGATTAACAGGAGAAAAACAAACAACAAAAGTTTAATAGCATGTATACTTCTTTATACATGGGAGAGACCCAGGAAAAGTGAGTTAACTTGCCAAAAATGGCTGAAGCCACCTTAAAAACCATCTTCAGCTAAAGACAAAATATGATGTTGGGGGTCTGAGGAATCAGTTATTTTCCACTCACTTCTAGAAACTGCACATTTGTATCATGGTGACTCACCTACCTTGTAGGAAGTTTGTCCGTCTAAAAGAAAAGGCCCAATACACAAAGGGTAAGTTTTTTATGGAGATTTAAGTCATGTTCTTCTTCATTGATTAGAGTTTCTAGAGCTGAGGTCATCCCTACCTTCCAGGTATAGAGAGGTAAACACCCTTACAAATGGACATTTCCCTTACAAATCTAAATGTCTTTTATTTTATTTTTATTGTTGACACTATTACAGATGTCCTCCATTTTCCCCCTTTGCCCAACTCCACCAAGTCATTCACCACCACCTCTGGCCTTCACCACACTGTTGTCTGTGTCCATGGGCTATGCATATATGTTCTTTGTCTAATCTCTTTACAGGGTACCTTCTACTTGGTTTTCAGAGCTTCTCCCATATCTGCTGTTTAAAATAAAATTAACCAGCCTAAAATAATCCTTATGCCAAATAGACATATTTTGGGGTGACAAATTTTGTTCCCCTGCAGCTCCTAGGCTATAAACCTATACAGCATGTTACTGTACTAAATACTGTAGGCAATTATAACAGAATGTGAAGTATTTGTGTAATGTGTTACACTACAATGTCACTAGGCGATAGGAATTTTTCAGCTCCATTATAATCTTATGGGACCACTTTACTATATGTGGTCCATTATTGACTGAAATGTCATTATGTGGCACGTGACTGTATTTTATTTTGCTTATCACACAGGGAGACAGTACAGGGAGAAAAGCCTGGTGTCCTTTTTTATGAGTATATTTCCATCCATTTTCAGTGCTCACAAAGGAGCCAGATCACACTTGGGTGAGTCTCCTCTGCCATTTACAAACAAGAACATTCAAGCAGGGAAGAGGTTTTCCTGCCCAAACAAGCACATGTACAAAAAATCTGTACATTTGACTTGAATAATGTTGCTAAATACATATTTGGGTTCATATCACCCACTTTCGCCATGCCAACCTGTGATGTATAACTGTATAACTGAAGTCCTAGAATTTTACAGATAAGCTACAAACTGGTACCATAAATAAAGATCATTAGGAATTTGTTTTGTATCTTTCCCTTGGGCAAGTGCTTTTGTTGATCTAGCTACTTATCTTCATCTGCCTTACTAAAGAGAGATCCTGGAATGTTTCTTGACACATTGGCTCGGTTATACAGCTACATGTATTAAAGATGTCAGATATTCAGAACAGTTACTGAATCTTCATTATTACCTTAATATGTGCTGCTACTAATTAAAAGACATTTCCTACTCACATGAAGTTTGTGGCTTCGTTTAAACTCCTGTTCTTTTGTATTGTTCTACATGCTTTTTCAAGTGCTTAGTCTGAAATGGGGAGATATTAATGATCTATTTTTATGTATAGTAATAACCAACATTAATTGAACACTTAGTATATGTCAGGCCTTATTTTATGTGCCTTTTTTATTTACTCTTCCCAAAACATAAACCCAGTAAGTAGTAGAGCTATCCTGGAATCCAGGCCTGGCTTCAAAGCCTGGCTCAGTCATTACAGTATCCTATTTAGTAGCTTTCTGGGTTAAGCCTATGCCTCTTTTTTGAGCCTTCTTGGTCATGGTCATTACAAAGCCTCTGTAATTCATCCTGTAGTCTAATTTCATAAAAATACTAAACCTTCTTGAAGTTTTTGACTTTCAGTCATTTTCCATTCATTTCTAGAAACTGCATGTCTATATCATGGTGACTCGCCTACCTTTTAGAAGGTTTGTGTGTTCTTCAGTCTAAAACAGTGGTTCAGAATTACATTTTTATGTACTTATGTGCCAGTAAGATAAAGGTGCTGTTTATGAAGGTCTTAAAAGGTTGGTGTTTTTTCCCCCCTTCTACTCTTTATAGGGTAAAAAGTACCAATGGGATGCAGAAACTCAAGGATGGATTCTTGGTTCTTTTTTTTATGGCTACATCATCACACAGATTCCTGGAGGATATGTGGCCAGCAGAGTCGGGGGAAAACTGCTGCTAGGATTTGGGATCCTTGGCACTGCTGTCTTCACCCTGTTTACTCCTATTGCTGCAGATATCGGAGTTGGAGCTCTCATTATGCTCAGAGCACTAGAAGGACTAGGAGAGGTAATTTTTTTCTCTCTTCTGTTTTTCTTCTTACACTGTATTTGGTTTTTTTAAAGATATCATTCTTTGGTATGAATATGAACCAAAAATTGGTATTGGAAGATAATAGGGATTTATTTTTTAACTAGAAAAATTATTAACTAGAAAATGACTCAAGTAGATTTCCTTTGTGGTCAATAAAGTCTCGAGCAGGAGCACCCTGAAATTGAAAACTTTGCTTAAAGAGTAAACATTTTCCAGGGGACATTCCACAGCTCTCCCTACTCTTTTACTTTAGAAGATAAGAAAATAAAACACTATTAAAACAGTTAAGATAGACCTCTTGACCTTTTGCCATATTTGATCTCTGCTGTGTCATTGATTGCACAGATCTAAAGCACATTTTACACAATAGATTATTGAATTTTCTTTTACTTTTAAGTTTGTTACTATTCAAGGAACTTCCTCTTTATCATTTGTTGTTTTTTCTGGTCCTCTAATTTAGAGACAGATTATCATTTTATATAAAACTTTCTTTGGTTCTATGATTCTTCTGGTGTTTCTGTTGCTTTTAAAATTATTGCCTGGCCGGGCGTGGCTCAGCGGTTGAGCATCGACCTAGGATCTAAGCAATCAGGGTTCGATTCCCAGTCAGGGCACATGCCCGGGTTGCCGGCTGCAGCCAATCAATGACACTCTCATCATTGATGTTTCTGTCTCTCTCCCTCTCCTTTCCTCTCTCTGAAATCAATAAAAAATATATATATTTTAAAAATAATAATAAAATAAAATTATTATTAATTGTTATGTCTTCTTGCTCTCCCCTCCTAAGACTTTTATGATTTTTAAAAATTTTAATTCCTTATCCTTTTTTCCTTTCCACTTCTCCTTTGCATTTCATCATATGTACCTCCATCTTTAAATAATGATCTCTCTTTGTTTCTAACTTTGAACTTCTACCCATGAAACCAAAGCATAGATTTGGTTTGTTCTCTCTTAACACTTCTTTAACCCAAGCAAAATAGTGACCTCTGGGTTTGGTGTAGAGCATGAAGGTTATTTTAGGTAGTAATGTATTATGCTGTGTTGGAAAACCACTAATTGGAGTCATAAAAGCAGAGTTTGAATAATAGCTTCACTGTAGAAACATTAGGTAAGTCCTAATCTCTAAGCCTCAGTTCCATCATTTTTAAAATTGGGACTAAAACACCTGCTCCATATTCAGTCACAGCTCAAATTGGATAATGATTGCTAGAATACTTTGGAAATTGCCAAGTACTATTTAAATAAGCTTTGCTCACTCATCTTAGCATTCTTATTTTGTGCTTATCGAATAGAGGTATACTATATACACCCCGCTTGACTACAAAAGAGAAATTACCCCTGTATAACCAGGTTCCTCTCCTCCTTACCTAAGTAGATTATACTTAATGGTAATATATTTTATCTGTTCCAGATATTGAATCTCCTTGCTGCATGCATTCCCATATTTTAGCATACTGTCTATGCCACTAATTTAGCATTATAGTTTGTTGATGGCATTATTACTGCTCTCTCAAGTGACTTTTCTTTTTTCTGAATAGAATTTAAGTTGTTTATCCTTAGGTTCTTTCATCTTTCTTTATTCCTCCAATATGTATCACATGTACATTGCCTGATCCATAAACTTAGGTCAGCATCTTTCATCCCTAGCATCTGATTCGCCATAAATATACACACGTTGTCCCTAGGGTTTTATAATAAAGTTTTCCACAATATAATCTCTGTGGACATTTCCACATGTCTTAAGATTTATTCTATAATGGCTCCTCCTATTCCTCCTATTGATTCTTACCAATTTGGAATGCTGCCTGAATCGTTTTTGCTTCTACTGGTATTTCTTTCTTTCTTTCTTTCTTTTGGAAAGAATCAGCAGAAAGTACAAAGTATTACAGCATGTATTCTTCTCTACATTAATAATAGCACTAGCTACCATTTGTTTTTACCACAGTCATGCAAGATAGGGAGTATTATCTCTGTTTTACATACAAAGAAACTGAAGTTCAAGGAGATTAGCTGAGACTACACAGTTAGTGAGTTACCAAGGAGAGCTGTGAACCCATTGCTTTGAATCTACCAAACTGATTCGCTCCCATTTTCCTGTAGCATTTCCTCCTCTCCCAGGTCTTTCTGAGCCTCCCCTACTCCATTGCCTCTCCATATCATAATTGGCATTTACTAGGCTAGTTATTCCCAGAAAGAAAAAGGAAGGAAAAAAAAGACTATAAACACTCTAATTGAAATCATTTTCCCCCCAGACCATGTTCCTGTCAGTTAAGATCATTTTTTTAAATATATCTTTATTGATTTCACAGAGAGAAAAGGAGAGGGAGGGAGAGATAGAAGCATCAATGAGAGAATCGTCATTGATCGGCTGCTTCTTGCACGCCCCCTACTGGGGAGCGAGCCCGCAACCCAGGCATGTGCCCTGACCAGAAATCAAACCACAATTTCCTGGATCCTAGGTCGATGCTCAACCGCTGAGCCACTCCTAGCCAGGCTAAGATCAGTTTTAATTTCTTTCAGTATCCCAAAGTATTTTTAAAAGTTGTATATTGGTAACATTTCCATTTCATTCAGGCCATTAATAAAGTGAATGGGTAGAATTAAGTGGGATCCTTTATGTCATCATTCAGTACATTCTTTTAGATGTATTGTAACACTTACCTTAGTCCTCAAAGCAATTAACAGAATCCATAAATCTTTGTTCAGATTTTGAAAGCACTTCATTATAAGGTATATTCATTTAACACTGTAAAGATGCCTCACTTCATGGAACCTGATTCTGATTTGATTCTTATCCAGAAATTTCTCTTGCAACAAAATTTAACTGAATTTAAAACATTAACAAAACTACCTTATATTTCATCAGAAATATCCTTTTCCCCTCCTCAGGGTGTTACATTTCCGGCCATGCATGCCATGTGGTCTTCTTGGGCTCCCCCTCTTGAAAGAAGCAGGCTTCTTAGCATTTCATATGCAGGTGAGAAAACTATTCTTATAAACACTTTTGCTATAATTTGTTACATACCTATCAGCCTTGGAGAAAAAGTGCCTGAATACCAGAATCATGCAATGTCAGATGCCTCCTTTGGGAGAAAATTAAGTTTTGGGGGTATAACTTTATTATTAATTTTTTTCTTTGGCTCAACTGTATATAGCAATGTGGTTTAATTAACTAATGTCATTTTCTTCATCAGCCATCATTTATTTCAAAAAGTGTTGACTTTTCAGATGTTGGTATAGAGAATGCTATGTTTTTTTAAACAGTCTAATGGCTGAAAAATTGAACACTTGTCCTTAAATTATGATTTCTGATTTTATCATCTAATGTAAATATCATGATTCTCAACTCCTCTCTTCATATATCTTTTTTCTATGCATTTATTTGCCATTATTTTGATCTGTTAGTGAGATAGCATGAGCTTTATATGTGATTTATAATTTTACCAGACTACATAAGAATTCTAGCCTTTTTTCCATTAACTGAATTAAAACTTTTTGACCTGACTGCTTTTAAATACAGTGGTTGAGAAAGGCCTCTCTGTGGTGACTTATAAGCTAAACTCTAAATGATTAGAATGAACTAGTCATGCAAAGAGCAGAAAAAAGAACATTCCAGCCAATCAGAACAACACGTACAGGGGCTCTCAGGCAGGAAATACATAAGGGTTCAAAGAAATGAAAAACAGCTATGGGTGGCTAGAACATAATGAATAAAGGGGAGACTGCATAAGAGCTTAGAGAAATAGACAAGATCCAGATAGTATCAGGCCTTAGACTACAGGAAAGAATGAGGATTTTTCCCCAAAAAAATACAATGGGGAGACATCAGAGGGGTTTGTTTGTTTGTTTTTTGTTTTTTTAATCCTCACCCAAGGATATGTTTTTATTTCTTTTTAGGGGGGGGGAGGAAGGGGGAGGAGAACACCAATTGGTTGCCTCCCATACACGCTCTGACCCACAACCTAGGTATGTGCCCTGACCGAGAATTGAACCCACCACCTTTTGGTGTATAGGACGATGCTCCAGTCAGGTGAGCCACCCGGCCAGGGCATAGACATCAGAGGTTTTTAATCAAGAGAGAGACATGATCCAATTTATATTTTAAGAAGATGATTCTTACAGCTGTGTAGAGATTGACATGAGAAATCTGATTTGTTGAAGAACAGGTACTATCTGTGGTTCCCCTTTACCAACTGAATACAGTCTAAACTTGAACTAGTGGTCAACACTCTTCACACTCTTCACCACTTCATTTTAACTAGCCTATGCCCTGGCTCATAGTACCTGGCATGGAGTAGATATTCAGTAATTATTCTACTTGTTTTTCTAGCCCTTATCTCCTATTCCTTTCCTTCACACAAATGAAGTTCCCAAACCCACTCTCTGTTTTTCCACTTCCATTCCTTTACTCATCCTGTTACAGCTCCCTCTGTATCTTCTTCCTTACCTTGTTTCTATAGGACCAAAGTCCATTGCTGCTGCTTACATCTTTTCCTGACCTCTGAAAGTCAGAGGTAATATGTCTCATATTTGAACTTTCATATTGCTCTGTGACACTTAACATTTTCTAACATGTAATAATAAGACCAAAACTTGAGCCAAGAAATAATATCTGATTATTTTAGTTCCTACCATGCCGACTAAGATGTCTTGTGTTTGGCAGTTAAAATGAATTTTATTATTTATTTATCTGAAACAATTATTTGTAATATATTGTGGACAAATTGGATTATTACAAGTTTCATTCTTATTCCATCAAGTATGCTGCTCTAGGTCATGTTTATCATCCTTAGAGACCGTCTTTGAACCACACATACCTGGATTTCTAACACATGTGGCATTTACCAGCTCATATAGGTCTTATATTGATTGGCACCTTCTAACTTATCAATATCTACATAGTTGTAACTAAGGGAACTACGTATTAACATACACGTTTTACATAATATGGGTTTTGTAGTGAATGATTCCATAAGAAAATGGGTTGTTTATATTCAACTCTTATAGGATCTGAATCATTCTTTCTCTTCTCCATTATCTGTTACCCATCTTCTTTAAGCAGTAGACCTGTCCCCTCTGTTCATCTCTCTCCAAAGTTTACAGAGTCTTTGTTGTTGTTCTAGGAGCACAGCTTGGGACAGTAATTTCTCTTCCTCTTTCTGGAATAATTTGCTTCTATATGAATTGGACTTATGTCTTCTACCTTTTTGGTAAGTTGATTGCAAAATGTAACCTAAATTATAACATAATAAATATAAAATGTTAATAGTAGCTTCATAATTGGTTAAAATATTTATATTCCAACTCCCTGAAGTAATCATTTCCTAAACACTGATAACCTATTTTTCAAGTTGATATGATTAAAATGATCTAGCTGAGTTTTGACCTGATACTAGCTTTGGAATATTTCTCAACAGAAACTGCTGTTGAATCCAGGACTTAAATGCTATACTTACTGCCAAAAATTACTATGTTGGATATTATAGAAATGTATATTTTGAAAAATTCCTTCTCAAGCAAAGTAGGATGCTTTCACTTGGTAGTTTTGGTTTTTTTTAATCCTCACCCAAGAATATTTTTTCCATTGTTTTTCAGAGATAGTAGAAAGAGGGGAGAGAGAAACATCTATGTGAGAGAGACAACATTGATTGGTTGCCTCCAGCACATACCCTGACTGGGGCCGGGGATCGAGCCTATAGCTCAGGTACATGCCGTTGGCTGGAATCGAACCCGAGACCCTGCAGTCCAAGGGCCAATGCTCTTACCACTGAGCCAAACCAGCTAGGGCCTAGGACCTACTTGGTAGTTTAAATTTTGCCCCAAGGCCTTTCATTTCTCAACCTCATTGGCATAGCGATGCATGTTTTATGGTTTTGGGAGGGTTTGGGGGTTGTTTTTTTAAATATATCTTTATTGATTTCAGAGAGAGGAAGGGAGAGGGAGAGAGAAAGTTGAAATATCAATGATGAGAGAGTCATTGATCGGCTGCCTCCTGCATGACTGTGACTGGGGATCAAGCCCGCAACTCAGGCATGTGCCCTGACCGGGAATCGAACAGCGATCTCTTGGATCCTAGGTAGACGCTTAACCGCTGACCCACACCCGGCCAGGCAATACATGTTTTTAATAAAGTAGATTGCCCACAAAGACATCAAAACAAAAAAACAAAACAATAAACAATAACAGATACCTGTGGAAATAATAACTTGTGGAAACTGATATTTTAAAAGATTTGTTGCCTGGCCAGGCGTGGCTCAGCGGTTGAGCGTCGACCTAGGATCCAGGAGATCGGGGTTCGATTCCCAGTCAGGGCACATGTCCGGGTTGCGGGCTCAGTCAATGACTCTCATCACTGATGTTTCTATCTCTCTCTCTCCCTCTCCTTTCCTCTCTCTGAAATCAATAAAGATATATTTAAAATAAAATAAAATAAAAAGATTTGTTGATACGCTCTTTCTCTCTCTGGAGCACACCCATGCCTTTTTCCCTCTCCTTCCCCGAGGCGAGTTTTCTCTGCCTTTCTTTTTCCTAAGATCAAGGCCACTTCTTTTACCTCTGTAACTTGTTTCCTGAGCCCACAAAGCCCAGCTGGCTCACTTCTTCCACGGCTCCCTTCTTCTACCTCTGACTTTCTAAATAAACTTTTGCAAATAAGTAAGTAAAAATAAAAGATTTGTCTGGTATACTCTGATAAGCAGAGTCATATGGTCAAAAGTTGTTCTTTTCAAAATTTATAGGAAATAATACAGATAGCAATTATTCCATTAAAGAATTATGGGAGGAACTGGAAAACTAAGCTGAAACCAACTTTACATTGAGTTTATAATTACATAATTTTTTTAAGACATGTTAAAATTACTATTGGTGCATTCTAATTTTATTTAACCATTATTTTTCTATTTTAAGGTATAATTGGAATCATTTGGTTTGGTTTGTGGATCTGGTTAGTTAGTAATACACCAGAAACTCATAAGACAATCTCGCATCAGGAAAAGGAATACATTCTTTCATCATTAAAAAATCAGGTATGGACTTTGGCATATTTTTAAAATAATTTTGAAACTTCTTTTCTTCAGAGTTAAGATACCATTTTTTTCTTATGACACTGCCTTCTTTACCGGAAGCCCAAGATATCAGCTTTTAATACATATTTTTATTGTGCATGCTCTAGGCAAAGTGGAGCAGGCAAATGAAATAAATGTACAAAGTATTGGTTTGTTTTATCTGAGAAATTCCAATTCTCTCTAAATTAAATCTATGGGGAAAAATTACTTTTTAAAGTCATTTTAAACCTTGTAGAGCAACAATTTTCAACCTTTTTCATCATGGCACATATAAACTAATTACAAAAATGCTGCTGCGGACCAAAAAATATATTTTTTTGACAACCTGACCAAAAAAATAGGTATAATTTTGATTCATTCACACTGGATGGCTATTGTTGTGTTGGCTGTTGTCATTTTTTTATATGACAATCTCAGGGAAAAGAGGTCAGTGCCCCTGACTAAATAGTCAGGTATCGAATGTTTTAAAAATTCTTGTGGCACGCCAGTGTGGCCACAGCACACCAGTTGAAAATTACTGTTCTAGAGTAATGATTATCAACTGAGTCTTAAGTTTATTTTTTCTTCCTCATTAGTAGAAAACAAAATGTGTTATTTATGAAAAGCATCTTATAGCTACATTCTAAGTGTTAGTTGTTAGAAAACTAACCAGTATGTTTTTATCTGTATTTTAAATGAGTGTGATTTAATGAGGACAACACATTTATTACATATAATAAAATATATACCTATTTGTCCCTCTAGAGTAGATCTTTAGAAAAAAATTATCTTATTAAAGCTAGATTTCTATCACTTAATCAAACACAATAGCAAGTCAGAAATAAAAGTCTGTTATAACAATACAGTAAATACTCAAGCCATGGAAACAAAATATTTGCCTTTTGTGGAGAATAAAAGATAATATGAAAACATTAGGAAAAATTAAAATATATATAGTCTTTTCTTAGCATTCTTAATAGCTTCATGGTCACTTTATTAGTTTAAAAACATAAAATATTTCTTTTGAAACTTTTCTTGCCCATTAAGTTATTGTCATTGATATTTTCCATTTTTAGATATAGGATAGCCAGGCAGTATTTAAACATTCACTCATTTACATTTCTTTTAAGTTTTTTAATTTTGCTACAAATGTCTTTACAAACTGCTAAACTTTAGGAAATAAGGCATCTCTTGTTCCTTACCAAAGGTTGGCAAAATTTTAGAAGAAATCAACAATGTAATAAGGAAAGTTACTTTGATATCTTAGTGTCCTTCGTGATGTTAATCAAATGAATCACTCACTTTTTCGCCTGAAGAAACAGATAAAAAGAATTTAATGTCTTGTTAACAAGTCTTGCACATAAAACTTGATTTTTTTGTCACATTTTCTCAGCATTAATAGCCAACATCTAGCTCCTTCTAATACTTTATTTTTTTCTTATTTTTATGGACTTAGGAAACTTTTTAGTTTTAGATTTTTTTCCAAAGCTTTCTCTACTAAGGTTAATTTGTTCATATGCTTCAGAAAGTAGAATATTCAGAAGCAAGAGGAGTTAGGAAAGGTTAAGTTTCACAGAACTCCCAAACTACATTCTTAAACCAAATGATGATATAGTTTAAAATGTCAGAAAAGAATGATGTGTTTCATGAAACTCCACCTTTAATCTTGGATCCAAGAGATATACAGAATCTGCTGTACTTTATTCATCCTTTAAATATTTTTTGAGAACTTACTATATCCTAGCTTCTTTGTCAGGTCCTGAGGACTTAAAAATTAATAAGAGAAAGAAAATGAACAAGATATGGTTCTTGTGGAATCTATGGTCTCCAGAGGGAGATAGACATGAAGAGAATTTCAAGAGCATAGTTTGTGTGATGCAGTGCCATAAGACAGACACACAGTAACTCTTTGGAACAGAGAAGGCTGGGGCCTCAGCCAGCCTGGGGACATACAGGAAAAGCCATCTGGTGTCCATGCCCTCTGGCCAAAGACCATCAAGAACAGACCAGTAGTCGAACAAAGCTTGGTTTCTTGGTTGGTTCCAGTGACGGAGAAAGCACATCAGGAGGAACCACAGGGCATCTCAGTGAGAGGGTTGAGAGGAGCTTGTTATGGTTCGGACCTGTGTTAATTGACTTTGGGGAAGATTTAAAGAACTGTTTTGGTGCTGGCAGAAAGCAGTAGCAATTCTGTAATTGTCTTAATTTTCACCTAGAAGGTGGTGCTAAAGCTGTTAGCCAGGAGAGGAGATGCTTGCTCCTTTTTGTGGTTTATAGCATTCTTGTTTTTGTCTGTGCTCAGACATGATTATAGAATGGTCTTGTTTTTTGTCTCGTTCCATCATGTTTATAGAGTGGCTTTGTTAAAAGTTCAGTGGTCAAACGCCATGACCTAGTCATTGGAAGCAGCAAGCTCAGCTAACCACAGCTGGGGCTACTTTTTTCTTTCTCACTAATAAAAGCTATATCTGATCAGTCTTGAAAGTTGGAGTTAGCCAGACAAATTGGGGGAGTGAGAGATGTGCAGGTATTCCAGGCCAAGGATGTGGTGTAAGCGAAGGCACGGGAGACAGGGTGATATCTGCCAGGAAGTGCAGCAGTTAGGTTTGGTTGAATGTAAAAAGCAAAGGGCAGCAGGAGATATAGGGGGTAGGCAGAAGTCAGACCAGAGGGTCCCCTGTGTCTCACGGAGGAGCTTAGACTTTATTCTGTAGGCAGTAGGATCCCATGAATTGCTTGTAAGCGTGGTGACAGAATGAGGTTTGCATTTTAGAGAGCTTACACGGACAGCTGTGTGGAGAGAAGACCTGAGCCAGACAGGTGGGATTCTAGTTAGAATGCTTTCTCCCTTATCAAGCTCAGACATAGTCAATATTTATAGGCAGAAATGTGATTTCATTCTGACAATAAGTAAATCATTTATGGCAGCATATATAGTCCTAATTATGATTTAGAAATGGTTACAAAAAGAGCAATAAAATTTTCAGGGCACTGGAAGGCCAGTTCATAACTGGTGAGCTTTATACTAGTGAGTGCTTTAAGATCATCGTATCTCTGTTTTGAAGATCTCTTTTTAATAAATTGTGAAGAAACATTATTACTTCATCCATAGAGGTTTTCTTTCTTAGAGATCTGGAATTGGTTTTTTTCTTTTCTTTACTTAATTCTTAAGAACAACATGTTTTATAACTGTTTTGCTTTTCCTTTATACCTTTAAGAAAGACTATACAATTTGGCAACATTATGAAGCAAATGGGGGCCTAAGTTTGAATATTTAGTTGCTGTAAATTAAGAGCATCTATTGCATGCAACTTTTTCTAAATCAGTTTATCGTTACTTGCATTTGACAGGAAAACATTTCTTTGTGAAATTGCACGTAGAAGATACTCAAATATTTGTTGAATGACCTTACCCTTCCTGTATTCTAGAAAATTAACACATTTGACAACAATTTTTTGTAGCTTGTCCTTTTCTGTTTCAGTTTGTATGGGGAAAAGCTGGTTTAGCTATTATTATAAATTTAATGATATATTCCCTATACAAGATTCAAGACCTAGTTGATTGTTTCTTCAGAAGTTCCACTATCATTCAAATATCTAAAGAAAATTTGCTTTCAAAATATTGGCTGGAAAGATGATCTGAGCAATTTAAAATTTTCCTTCTCTGTGTATTTTCTTTTATCACCAGTGGCATTTTAGAATAACGTAGCGTTCTAATGTTTTTGCCAACACTTAGGTTAACGAAGCCATAGAGAGTTTGTGTGTAGACATTGCTTGACTTACAAGTCTTCTCTAACAGTAATATTTTAGAAACAATAGCAAGAGAATAATTACCTAGAATATCAGAAAAAGTTGTTCTGTACTTTATTAAGGTCTTACCTTAAACCTGTGTCAACCATTATGGTAGTCACTAGTCCATGTGGCTATTAAATTTTAATTTAAACTAATTTAATTAAAATTTCATTTCTTCTGTTGCACTAGCCCAATTACATCTTTGATACATAGTGGAGCACACAAGAGCATAGCTACCAAGTCAAATAAAAAGTACCTAGGGAAAAGGTACTTTTTGCCCAAGAAGGTTAATACTAGTTCTTCCTCTTTTTGAAATAACAGTGAACCCTAGAGGCAGAAACACAGATTGCTCTAGCTTTTGAGAAAGAAACAACAGAGCTTGGTATATAGGAAATATAATTATCTGATACCCCAGACCAGTGGTCTCCAGGTTTTCTTCATTTTTATTGGGGTGATCCAGGCTTTTATGATCATGCATCAGTAAACAGTGGGAGGGCTAACAATTTGAGTATATATATTTTTTCATAGGTTATCTACCTGTACTACTGTACTTATGGACATTATAAAAATATAAAAACAGACTTTTTAAAGGATGAAAAGATGAAATAAATAGTGTATACATAAATTAAATTTTTAATGGGGGAAAAACTTTTTATCATTTGAAAATTAGTAATAATAATGTTATTTAATGGGAGCAGTGTGTCTGAATATTTTGTATTTGATGGGCCTGCCATTATTTTGCTTGATGAGGCAGCTGACAAAGAACTCATATGAGGAAGTGTCGGCTCTACTATTATTTTTCACTTGCTTACATTGTTAGAATTCCTTTCTATTGACTCTTTATAAGAATCTTTTGAAGACACTGTTGATTTTGTGAGATTTGTTTTATTAAAAACTTGCTGATAAAATCCATAAATCCACTTTAAAAGGCAGGTATAAACTGTAATATGCTGTAATGCACTGAGGGCAAACAAATGAGGACACCATTAGCCCCTTTGAATTGGGGAGATCATAGAATATGTGATTGTCTGTGTCAATCAATTTTAACCAAGAGCTGCAAGGCAAATAAAAGCTTTATTTGTTTTTTGCTTTTGCTTTTTTAGGAATTGCAAGCCTGGGAGACACAGATTTGAATAGAAACCCAACTGTGTTCCAAAGGGGGTGTAAAAGGGGATAGAGTATAAGGATGGAAATAGAGGGCCTTCCAACGCGGTTATGCAAGTTGCTTTGAAAAGCCTGTGATTGGTGCTGGAAAGCACTATGCTTTACAAGACTACTTGCTTGTATCTATTGCTAGGTGAAAATTTTATTTTTTTAAAAGAGAGTTCACTGATGCAGAGCCATTTCCAGGAGCTGTATCAGGATGTAGCCGTTTGGTTTAACTGTTTTTTAACATGGAGGAGATGTATTAACTCAGCCTCCTGGAGCCTCCCAGCTCCGTTTTAGATTGCTCTCCTGACAATATCAACTTAGTTTTGCCGTTTTTCTTTTACATCTGACATATTCCAGGACCAACCTGTTTATTAAATATTAATAGAGTTCAATTTCTTTTTCAGAATAGAAGTGAGTATGGATAAAAGTTCTAATATGTCTTTCCACACCCTGGATCATCTTGCATACCCCTGGGGTGCTTACATTCTATTTCGAAGACTATTACCTCAGATAGCTCCATTAAAAAATCCTTCTATTACACAGTTCTTATAAATCATTTTAATTAAATAAAGACTGTATAATGAAATATGAATTCTAATAGGACTTGCAATCTCTTTCATTTGATTATAAAACAGTTCTCTAATTTATAGATGGAGAAGTTAATACTGCAGGTGCCCTCTGCCATTCAAAGGGAGTGTTTGAGGTTGACATTATCACTCTAATTACATTTCTGTTTTTCTTCTAATCTGAAAATGGACTCTCTATTACTGTTTAATATTTTTAAAAAGTTGGTTTAAAAATATGGCATTTACTAATCAAGGCTGATAATGTGTTCCAGATGGAATTTTGGCTGATAAGGTACAGACCTAAACATAGCAAAACATAGCTGTACTTATCCTAAATGTGCCTGGTTGTTGTTTTTTTCAGCTTTCTTCACAGAAGTCAGTGCCATGGATACCCATACTAAAATCCCTGCCACTTTGGGCTATTGTTGTTGCACACTTTTCTTATAACTGGATTTTTTATACTTTATTGACATTATTGCCTACTTATATGAAGGAGATCCTAAGATTCAATGTTCAAGAGGTAAGAAAATATAATCATATGCTTCTTATACAGAGTACAGATTTTAAACTACACACAGAATTTGTTTTTACCTGTGTGAAATTCAGTTATTTTGTATCTTCCATTTTACTCTAATATGCTAAATTTTAGAGACTTCTCTTTTTACTTCACAGTTGTTCTTTCGTTTCTCAGTGTGTGTAAACTCGATTCAAGGTATCTTTTGGCTGGTACCCCTTTAACCATAAAGTCCTATGAATCCCTAGTAACATGCAAGGATATCAAATGACAACTTCAAGTGGCACCAATATTCACTTCTACATGGGATGGTAGTGGGACTGCTGGCAGCTGAGCAAGGAGTTGGGAGGTGCAAGGTTCTTGTGCAGAGGCTGCTCTGCAGCAGCACTTAGACATTGGCAGAGTTATGGTTGTAAAGCTGTATAAGAAGGACTTTCCTGAAACTGCCAGTTCCTTTGAACTCATCAGTTGAGGTAGTTCCTGTTACCTCTGTTTACATTGATGGATTTTTGTCTCTAAAGAGATTGGAGAAAAGCTTAAAGAGAAAGAGGCACAGTTTGTAAGGAAAATTCGCAGTATTTTTGCTTTCAAAATGAAGGATAGATCAAAGACCTAAATGTAAGAGTTAAAATGGTAAAACTCTTAGAAAGTATAAATCCCTGTGACCTTGGACTAGGCAAGTTTCTTACATGTAACACCAAAAGAACAAGTAATCAAAGGAAAAAATAAGTTGTACTTCAAAATTAAAAACTTTTATGCAGCAAAGGACACCCACTGAAAACCCACTGGATGGGAGAAAATATTTGCAAATCATATATCTGATAAGGGTCTAGTACCCACAACATATAAAGAACTGTTACAACTCAACAATAAAAAGACAACCCCATTTTTTAAATGAGCAAAGGATTTGAATAGACATTTCTTTCTCCAAAGATAAGCAAATGGCCAATAAGCCCATGTAAAGATGCTCAACATCATCAGTCATTAGGGAAATGTAAATGAAAACCATAACCATATACCACTTCACACTTACTAGAATTTAAAAAAACACAAGTGTTGAGGATGTAAAGGAAATGAAACCCTCATGCATTACTGGTGGGAATGTAAAATGATGTAGCCGCTATGAAAAACAGTTTGTCAATTCCTAAAAAAAAAAAACCATAAAGTTATCATATGATGAGCAATTTCATTCATAGGTTTATACCCGAGAGAACTGAAGACATATGTCCACACAAATACATGTACACAAATGTTCATAACAGCATTACTCATAATAACCAAAAAGTGGAAAGAACCCAAATGTCCATCAGCTAATGAACAGATGAAAAAAATGTGGTATATTCATACAATGGAATATTACCCACAAAGTGAAAGATAGCCCTTGTTGGGGCCCAGGGCAGACCACCCTGAGATATCCCACATGACACATTGATTATTTCTAACTAAAATCACTTAAGAATCAGCAGAAGTGGGAGGAGCTTTCTAACTCTCCTACTAATCTAAATTTAGAAAGAGACAATAAAATTCTCATCACCTTGTTTTCCATTGGACCCTGTAGACAGATTCTGGGAGCTGACAAGGTAAGAAAAAGTTTACCTGTTTGCTTTCTCATTGTCAGATTTCTCAAGGATCTCTTAGCTGCCACAGTCCCAGGAAAAGGCAGTTTTTCCCAAGTGGTGATGTTTCCTTACTGGCTCAGCAAAACTGTCAGAGGGGGGAGAATTCCCTGCCTTCTACACTTATTTAGTTCTTATGGATGAACTAGTAATAAAATAATAAAATGGGCACAAGACTAGATTAACAGGAGAAAAACCAATTTAATACATACACATGGGGAATCCAATATGATGCTCAGATTATAAAATGTGACTCAAAGAAATGATGGAACCTGGTACCTTTTTATACTTTTTAGACAGTAAATTTGTGAGAAAGGGACAGGACAAAGAAAGTACTCACTAGTAAGGAATCTAAGCAAGGTTTGGGCTTAGGTAGTAAATTGGTAAAGACGTTACAAGGTTTGCTTATACAGGCTTTTAAACTCTGGATTTTTTAACCCTTGTGATAAGATTGTCTCTCAGGAGCAGAGAGGGCACATGGAAAACAAGATCAGTTATACCAAAATATATCCACAAATGGCACTGACAGAAGTTAAACTGAAACAAGGCTTTGGCAATAGCATAGGATGGATTTGTTGTGAGCAACCTTGCTTTCCTAAGTTATTTGTTAAGAGAACCTGACTGTAATCTACTACAGTGATGAGCAGTAGATTTTGCATGCAGATCGAAAGATTATTCCACTGATGTTTCTATTTGAGATTTTCCTGGGAGAACTATGTAAAGAATGAAATATCAATAGCTGGCCAGTAATTACTGTTGTGTACTTAATTGCCTTTATCTATTTTTTCTGGATTTTTTTAAGTTCTATAATGAGACACTTTAAGACAAGAATCTTTTATCTTGCATTTTCATATAAAAAAGTCATTTCTGAATCAAAATTAAAAGAAATGTGAATAGAGTTTGACAATATTTCTCTAGTTATATAGAAGTCTTTTATTATTGAGGCAATATTGATTAATAACATACAAGTTTCAGGTATACTACATTATAATTTGATATCTGTATACACTATAGCATACTCACCACCAAAAGTCTAGTTTTGAAAATTAATATATTACATCCATGAAATGGCATTTGCTTAAGGAGCTTTGTATTTAAAATTATAATCTCTCATTATTTAAAAATTTTGAAGCTCTTGATCTTTTGTTATAAGCTTGCTTTTGCATGTAAGTTTAGTTTTATTAGTTATCCTCACTTTTCTTTTTTCTGAGTTTTTCCCTAATTCTGGCATCCCTATTTCTTATAACTCAATGAGAGTAGGGGCGATATCTGTTACCCTATTTTAGATATTCATATTTTGGGATCAATTTTTAAATAAATGAATACAAGGAATTGTGTTCTTGCACAGAAAGCTTAATAACTGTAGAAGAAGCCCGTGGAATGAATAAATGTTGAAGATTTTAGTCGTTTTAGGTTGTTGGGAGTTTAGATGTTGAAAAGCGCACAACATCTGAATACAGAGAACCACAAACTATGATGAAAGAAGTTAATATTTTCTTCAGCACACTTAAATTTAAAATATTAAATTGTTCTGGTCTGCACCATGAATGATGCTTAAATGGAATTATTGCAAGATTTAAATATCTCTGATACAATATCTTCCTGCCTTTTTTGTTTTTGTAGGCACTGACAAGTGTACCCATCTCTCTTAGACTATAAGCTATTTGTTTTTTATCAGAATTAGGCCATTTAGTCTTGGCTCCTCAGGACTGTGCTGAGGAAAAGTGAATAGAAGAAAATTTTCTCTTTTTTTCCTGAGTGTGTGTTCTTCAGTTTACAGAATTTGTGGTTTCCTAAAAAGCTGTAAAATCATTTCCTACAAAGAAAATAACACCTTTCCACAATGAATTCTGTTTTGTGCCTCCTGGTGCTCTCATTTTGTTTAGGTGTTAACCTAAAGGAAAAGAGGAGGGAAACATGTGTCTCTTGGTTGCAGCCTTTGTTCTCTGCTCAAATCACACGTCGGTGCTCCAGGCGCTGACCTAGAGGGTGCTCTCTTAAGGGTACTTTATTAAGATATACATTTGATTTATGTGCTTTCTGTATCTGTTTTATTGTATAGTAAAAAAATCCTAAAAATAAATAAGTGAAACTTGAAGGCAGAAACTGTTCAGTTGGGAAAATCCATAGGCTAATAGGAAGACCTGTCTTCTCTCACTGAAGCCACAGCCCAAGTCCCAGAGTAACATTCAAGGTCACCTTGAGCAGATTGGACTGTGGTGAGCTCTGGTTCCCTCTGGGACAGGATCATAGGGACTGCACTGAACTGAATCTCAAAATCCTTCTATAAACCAAACTTATTTACTGTAATTATATAAAAATTAACAGTTTAGTGCTATGGATTGCCTTTGTTCTAGAGTGCTGGATGAGTGTGTGTATGTATTTTGGCTCTTCCTCCTACCACAATTAATCCTGTATCCTCTTACTCCTCCCAGAATGGGATTTTATCTGCAGTGCCTTATTTTGGCTGTTGGTTATGTATGATCATATCTGGTCAAGCTGCTGATCATTTAAGGACAAAATGGAATTTCTCAACTATCTGTGTTCGAAGAGTTTTTAGCCTTATGGGTAAGTGAAGTTAATAGGTTTTGTTTTGGCTTGTAATTATTTACTGTGTTTACAGTGTAAAGCACAGTTCAAGCAATAATATTAGTAACTTATTTTGTTCACATATTAAAACAGTATGTTTTAATGCATGTAGTGCCTTTACTTATAGAATTTTACCAAATAGGATAATTCTGTAAATACCTCTGGCCACCTGCCACTGAAAGTTGCCATCCTGTTTCACTTCTTGCTTACTTCTTTTCTCAAGAAATTATTCCACATCTTCAAGTGAAATAAATCCCTTTATATATATAAAAAAAAAAGCCTTTCTCTTTTTTTGGCTTTCTGTGGATCTGCTCTGTTCAGTACAGTAGCTATCAGCCAGGTGTCTCTATTTAAATTCAATTGAAATTTTAAAACTTTCTCAGTTGCAGTATATACAAATACAACAATTCTATCCTCACAGAGAGTTATAGGATTGCACTGCTGTAGACACACAAAAAATGGTAGCCCACTCATTTAAGTCCCTTCCTATATTACTTGTATTTTATGCTTAACTGCCTGTAATAAACTATGCATATTGTTTTTCAGTTGTTAACACCTAGATGTAATGTTTTTCTAACTTTATCTGACAGAGTCTGTAACTTAGTTTATTTTCTTTGAATTTTAAATCACACTCTGTAACAACTATAGCCTCTCTCTGGGACCATACTTTTCAGTCATTATCTTCTTCCTCTTTTCTCTAACATTGTAGAACTTTAGCTGAATCTTGGTCACATGTAGATTTAATGGCATTGCATAATGAGATTTCCTTTTACTTTTATATTAGTTGTATTATGCCTATGTTTTCCACAAGTTTTTCCATGAAACTATGTAATTTAAATTTAGAGTCGTCTAGGTAGTACAGTGTTTCTACAGTAGGTGGCAGTAATACCTAATCTCAGATTTCTACTATATTAAGGTAGAGCAAGTAAATCTTAATGCTGGGGCTTCTTTTCATGTTACAACCTTTTAACTTCAGGAATGATTGGCCCTGCAGTATTCCTGGTAGCTGCTGGATTTATAGGTTGTGATTATTCTCTGGCTGTTGCATTCCTAACCATATCAACAACACTGGGAGGCTTTTGCTCTTCTGGATTTAGCATCAACCATCTGGATATTGCACCTTCGTGAGTACTAAATAAAGATTGGCTTTGATTAACTGTAAATTATTTTTTAATTATGGTAAAATATACATAACATAAACTTTACCATTTTTAGTGTATAGTTCTGTGGCATTAAGCGCATTTACACTGTTGTGCAACCATCATCACAAATCCGTCCCCAGAACTTGATCATCTTCCTAAACTGAAACTCCCTACCCATTAAACACCAACTCCCCATTCCCCCTCCTCGCAGGCCCTGGCAACCACCATCCCACTTTCTGCCTCTCTGAATTTGACTACTCTAGCAATGAATTTAAATTCTTGAACAAGATTTCGGTTTGTTTTCGTTTTTCTTTTTCTTTTTTAATTGATTTCAGAGAGAGGAAGGGAGAAGGAGAGAGAGATAGAAACAGCAATGATGAGAGAGTCATTGATCAGCTGCCTCCTGCACACCGCCTACTGGGGATCGAGCCTGCAACCTGGGCATGTGCCCTGACTGGCAATCAAACCAGTGACCTCCTGGTTCATTGGTCAATGCTCAAACACTGAGCCATGCTGGCCAGGCTCGGTTTACATGATAATTAAAGCATGAAGATGTTTTTAAATTTAAATTTCTAACTATCCTTACCTCTGTACACAACATTTCCATAAAAACATTACAGCCCAGCCGGTGTGACTCAGCAGTTGAGCGTCGACCTATGATCCAAGAGATCACAGTTCGATTCCCAGTCAAGGCACATGCCCAGGTTGCAGGCTCTATCCCCAGGAAGGGCTGTGTGGGAGGTAGCGGATCAATGACTCTCATCACTGATGTTTCTATCCCTCTTTCTCTCTCTCTCCCTTCCTCTCAAATCAATAAAGACATATTAAAAAAAAAAAAAAATCATTCTCCCAACACCAACAAGTTTCTATTTAAAAAAAAAATCCAAAAATAAACATTACAAAAAATACATTATTTGTAATGCTGCTGATCATACCGAGAAAGTATGATCAGTGCTGCATATACCCTTAACAGTGGGGAACCAAGAGAAAAAACCTGTAACAGTTAGGCATCGGACCAAGAAACCATTTGAAATAAAAGGTAGCCTAAGCAAAAGCTCTAGGACTGTAAGCTCTGAGAGTGCAGGGGCCAAGTGTGTCTTATGTACCAAAGTAGTACTGGCACCTGGCCCTGTGCTGGGCCGTGGTCAGTGCTCAGTCAATTGCCTGAATGGAAGAATGAAAATAGACTTTCATATTCAGTACCATGTTGAAATTCTTTCTGAAAAACTATTTGTATATTGATCGTACTGTATTTTCCTTTATAGCTCCTTTTACTACTCATGTATAATAAAATCAATTTTTAGATTCTGTATTAAATTTAAATACAGAATTCTTAGCCAACATGCAAAATTCTCCACATTATGGCCCCAACCTATCTTTATAATTTTATTCCTTCCTCCCTCGCCTCATCTTCTAGGGTTTCTTTGCCCTACATGAACTAAACTACTCTTTATTTTGTAAACATACCCCCAACACACACACACACACACTTTCCTACCTTTGGCCCTTTGCTCTTGGTAGTTGTGTACCTGGAATTCCCACACTTGACTAGGATTTGTCTCACGTCTTATCATTATTTAATTTAGATAATATATCCTTAGCCAAAATAACTGGCCTGTTAGCTTCTCAAGAAATCACATTCAGAGGACTCTAGTAATGCTAATTTTGATCACCCAGTCAAAGTGTTGTCAAGTTTCTCCGATAACTGGTTACTTTTCTCACCTTCAACTAAAAACACATCTCTGGAGAGATGCTTTGAGATCATACAAACATCCTGCTCCTCATCAAACTCCCCTCACCTCCAACACCTCAGGTTTAATGTCTGTTGATGATCCATGCCAAACTAGGGTTTACATGGGGTTTCAAAATGAAGATATTTCAGCCTATCGTCCATGTTTATCAGTTGGCATTCTGATGTAACGAAGCTCTCCCCTTCTCCTCCATGTGTTTATCTGTTATTCATCAGTGTGGACTTAGAGATTCCTAATTTATTTTAATGAGTTATAATCTATTATTGTCCTTATTTATTTCCATGCTCACATTATCTCAGATTTGGCCACTGGGAGGCTTTTTAGCTGGCTCCTATGACTTGTTTTCATGCCCCATCTTTTTTTTTTTCCTTGAGCACTTTCTTATTGATGGAACAACTCCCCTCACCTCCACCACCTTAGGTGTTGGAGATGTTTTAGATTCATCTTGTACTTTCCCTGCCTTGGAGTCAGCCATTTCTCCAAGGAACCCTGGATCCGTTTAGTGAGGAATGGTATTTAGAAACCAGGACCCCAGCAAAGATGATATGCTTTCATTACTAAGTGCATTGCCTCTCTTAAGAAAATCTTTTTCTTTTTCTTTTTTTTAAATATGAAACTCTTCACAAATTTGCATCATCCTTGCCCAGGGGCCATGTTAATCTTCTTTGTATCATTCCAATTTTAGTAATATGTGCTGCAGAAGTGAGCACAAGAAAATAGTAATTGCTACTTAGAAATTACTTAAAGCATTGACAACTGTCAGAGATCTATTTACAAATAGAAACAAGTCTGTGATTTTATCAGATTTTTCTATTACATCTTTTATATGCTGAATCACCTACTAGGCTTTGTTTTAAACCTTTTTTCATTTTCTTATCTTTGGAATTTTGAAAAATGGTCCTATAGCCCCTTCAGAAAATTATAGTTATCAGTGTAGACTTGTAAATCTTTTAAGAGTGAATTATAGTGACACCTTTCTCCACAAAATTAGCAAAAGAGGGCAGCTTTAAATGCAATTACTTTTTTTTTCCTTTTTTAAATATATCTTTATTGATTTCAGAGAGAGGAAGGGAGAGGGAGAGAGAGAGATAGAAACATCAGTGATGAGAGAGTCATTGATCGTCTGCCTCCTGCACGCCCCCTACTAGGGATCGAGCCCGCAACCCGGGCATGTGCCCTGACCGGGAATCGAACCCTGATCGCTTGGATCCTAGGTCGACACTTAACCGCTGAGCCACGCCCGGCCGGGCTAGTTTCTTATCTGAATCCTTTTTTATGATGAATTTGGATTTATGCTGTCAGAATCTTTATACCCTTAATAAAATCTCACTTGTGAATAAAGTACATTTTTAAGTTGAGCATCTGAGAAAGAAAAGCTAAAATAAAGGTTATTGTTGCAGAAATTACTACATTATGGTGGGGGGGAAACCATTAGTTACCATCTTTGCAGTGTTTAAATTTTGAATTTCAAATTTATCCTTGTACAGTTTTATATGATTTTTATTTTTAAGCTAGAAGTTTACATTGATCCAGTTAATTATAAAACATTTTGTCTTTTTAATATGAATGTAGTGGCTGAATTATATTTTTTAACGCATAAGGAGCTGATTATCAGAATAATAATAAAAATATTACACTGTATGTTGGAAGTCTATTGTAATCAAAAAACTCTGCCCAGCCGGTGTGGCTCAGCAGTTGAGCATCAACCTATGATCCAGGAGATCGAGGTTCAATTCCTGGCCAGGGCACATGCCCAGGTTACAGGCTCAATCCCCAGTACAGGGTGTGCAGGAGGCAGCTGATCAATGACTCTCATCATTGATGTTTCTATCTCTCCCTCTCCCTTTAAAAAATAAAATAAAATAAATTTAATTTAAAAAGATATATTTTTTTTAAAAAAAAACTCTTTGAAAATATCTCTTATCCAGTCTAGCAGTGTAATCATTTTTTCACATACCGAGATTGATCATGCATAAAGTTTTCTTTTACAGTGCCTGTCACATAGAGCATGCTCAGTAAATATTTGTTGAATGAATGACTCTGGTTTTAATCACAGGACTAAATGTCTAACATTGAAAGTATTTACAATACACCGGAGACTTTTGTCAAAAAGAAAAAAACAATTTTTAAATAGAGGGAAGAATTTTGTAAACCTTACAAACTAGGAAATGTTTATCTAGTATACATATTGGAGAGTTAAGAACTGAAAGAGTTTAACATAAAGATGAAAGAAAAGAATACTTGAAAAGCAAGTTAACTTCAAAAGAACCTTTTATAAGTTTAGTGGTCATTTGAAAGATCTGATGCAAACATAACAATAATAATGAACCCCTTGAAGCTGAAGGAGTAAAGGCGCAAAAAGCCATTTCTGTGGAAGAGAGGATAGGAAGAAGCCGACTTGCCTAAACAAGTTGCTGCACTGTGACTTGAGGCATATTTGAGATTTACAAGTTAGAACTGAAACCTGATTATCCAAAAAAAGGATTCAAGAAAATAGCAAATAATTAAAGAACTGAAATATATTTCTTTATGCTACTGACTAAAAAGGAATCTAGAAATTATTTCATTTGAAATAAGCTAAACAAATGACATTGTTCAATTGTGTGGTTTATAGAATTATGTAAAGTTAGAACTAAAAAGGATTTAAGGTACTCTCATCTCTTGCTACTCAAAGTATGGTCCATGGACCAGTGGCATCAGCATTCCATGGGAGCCCATGAAAAATGCAGAATCTCAGGCGCCATCCCACACTTCATGAACTAAAATCTGTATTTTAAGATCCTCAGGTGATTCTCATGCACATTCATTCCAGCATGAGGCCCTCGTCTAGTCCAGGCCTCTCACCCACACACAAACATTTATTGCTTATAACATTATAGAGTACCTACCATACATTTACCACTCTGTATGACTCTACAAAAGATAAAACCTAGCTTCTCCTTGCAAGGAGATTAGTCTAGATGAGGAAAGAAACAACAAAAAACAAACACTTATAATATATTATGATAATTAATTCTTGGACAAGTACTTAGCAAATGCCTGCCAAGTGCCAGCCATAACAGACACAGTTCTGGCTTGTGGAGCTTTGAGTCTAGAGTGATAGACAGGAAAGAATTACATAAATCAAAACCAACTTGGGGGGGGGGGGTAAGATAATATAATAGGGGGATATAATATAATTAAGGGAATAAGGGAATCTCTGAGGAAGTGATCTTTAAGCTAAAGCCTAAAGAATAAATAAGAAGTTAGCCAAGTAAAAAGGGAGTGGTATTCCTGACAGGAAAATTTACAGGAGAGGAAAAAGAAATTGTGCATGTCTTAGCCTGGTTGGGCTGCCACAACAAAAGACCACAGAGTAGGTGGCCTGAACAACAGAAATGTATTTTCTCACAGTTCTAGAGGCTAGAAGTTCCAAGATTAAGGAGAGCTCTCTACCTGATTTGCAGAAGGTCTGCCTTATTGCTTTGTGCTGGCATGGCCTTTCCTAGGTCTATGTATGTGTGCATGCATGTGTTCAGAGAGAGACTCTTCTTATAAGGGCACCAGCTCTACTGGATTAGGGCACCCACCCTTATGACCTCATTTGACCTTTATCACCTCCTAAAGACCCTATCAAACAAACATTTAGTCCATAGCAGTATTTTTTGTTAACTAAGAGAAGGCTATTTGACAGCTGAGATGCAGAGAAGAAAGACACTAGGGAGTAAGCAGGAGCCTAAAGTAAGTATTTTATATTGTATCCAGAGCAAATAGGAAATAACATTTTCTGTATTTTAAGATCACTCTTGTGTGGACAAGAGTATAAGTAGAAGAAACCAATTAGGAAGCTGTTGCAATAACCCAGGTGATGGGGTATAATAGGAAATACAAAGATGTAAATATACTTGAGATATTTTGTAAATACAATAGATGGGACTTGCCATCTATTAGACCTGAAGAGAGAGGAAGATATCAAGGATGATGATTTCCAGATATTTTGCATAGGCAACTGAGTAAATAGATGTGCCACTTACTGAATTGGGATAACTGAAGGAGGAAGAGTCTTGAGAGAAGATAGAAGTTCAGACATGTTAAGTTTTATATGTGAAAACATCTAGAAAATAGTAATTGTACTAGTGGACCTCAGAAAAGCAGTCTGGCTGGAAATGAAAATTAAGGAATAATAACCCACATGTCAGAGTATTCAAAGACAGGGATTGCCTGGGGAGAGAGGGTGGAATGACAAGCAATCCTAGGACTAGATCTTGACAAACATTTAGAGTCCAGAAAGTAGGGTAATAACCAGAAAGAAAACTAAAAAAGGAACAACCAGAAAGATAGAGGAAAATCAAGAATATGGTGTCAGGGAAACTAAGGCTATCCAGTCTTCAATTCAAGAATGAGATGTGATGAGAGAGAAAGAGTTAGGAGTCATCAACATATGAGCAGTAGATGAAGCCATGGGATTGGATAAAATTACTCAGCAAACTGTGATGAGAACCTTGGGAATCCATTAAGAGAAACAAGAGCCTGATGCAAAGATAGTTGATAAGAAACAACAGGAGAAGGAGAAGGAAAATAAGTAGAGGTTGGGATCCCCAAAGGAAGGGCTTGATCAAGTGTCAGGGGCAGCAGTAGGTTGAAAAATCGTAACTGTTGGTCTTTCGTTAGTCTTTGATTTCTCTTTGGCATAGGAGGCACTATGAAAGGTGATAGAATAAGAGACTTAAGAATGATAAAGGTTCAAAATAGCTACTGAGAAAAATAGTCACTAAGAACTCAGAGAAGGGATTTTTGGATGGAAAAAAATGAACTAGATGTACAATTAGGTAGATGTGCAATTATGAAATTTTAGTGTCATAGGAAGCTGATTAATGGATCCAGTTATTTAACAAACACTGTACCAGGCACTGTACCAAATGTTGAAGGCATGAATATGAAAGTAACGCTTCCTGCTTGCATCTGTGTAAGCATATGCTGACTTGGAGGGTGATAAGGTCATGTCCTGAAGCATATACTGAATAACTTGCAGGTGAGGTCCTGAAACTGGGCTTCAAGCATTAGCTGAGTGGTTGAACTCTACATCTTAAAAGGCCAGCCCTAACATTTTGTGAGTCTTATAAGTCAAAAAAGACATTTATCTAGATATGGTATCAAGCTAAACCATTTAGTGACATAAATGATGCCAGAAAATAGTTGTAGAAGTTAGGAGAATGGTAAATGCCTGTAGGCCTCAAGTAATGAAGAATGCTGTACATGCTCTAAGCTGATAGAGGCATCAGATTTATGCTGTGATCAACATATGCACATATGTTTGTATGTATGAGCAACATATGTAACTTTTAAAATTATACAGCTATACAATGGTAAATTAATCTCATCAAAGTCAAAATTATTTCTCTCCCTTATATATTGATTCAACCCTTCAGATAAGCCTTCAGATTTTATTTTCCTACTAGAGTTTCTTTGTTCAAAGCATACCAGTTGTTTCTAGTTCCCTGTGTCTTGGTTAACAGGGAAGTTACGTGTCTCATGACCATGTTGTTGCATAGTTGCTTTTTGTCTTGGTAACCACTGAGTGCCCATGCAGTGGGTAACTGCTGGTTAGAGCAACACTTGAAGACCACAGACCTTTAAGCACTGAAGCTTGTGAAAAATTAAGCATGAGAAAATTGATCTTTCCTACAAATGGAACTCAGCAATGGCTATGTTCTTAACAAGGCAGCATTATAGATTATAACATTAAAATAGTAAGTACTGATTTAGAATCAGACAAATTGGGTAACATGTTATAGTCTTCATCTATAGAATGAAGATAATAATCCCTCCTCATAGGGTTGAGTTTACTATTCAAATGGGATTATATCTATATATATTATTATATATACACACACATATACTTAGAACCATACCCGACATAAGGTTTTCCAATAAACAGTGTTCCTCTTAACAGGTAAATATGCACATGGTATTTTCTAAGCCTTTTCTTCTATAGACTGAAATAGGAATTTCCTATGGATAATTTTTTTGCCCAGATTTAAGGGAATTGGGTAGATTTCTAAATGTTAATCCCACAGAATTCTAGTACTCCAAAGCAAAGACTCCAGACTGAGTCTGTACATGTTTTTCCCAAGCAGTCATCAATCCTTCATGGCCCTTCCTGGCCTAGTGTAATATAAATACTTGAATGAGCTTCTTGGTGCTGACATTTAGAATTTCACAACGTTCATCTGCACTTAATATCTGTCACTGAAAAGACCTGGCAGCATCGCATTCGGTTCCTCCTGCTGCCAAGGTGTTAATGGTTTAAAAAAAAAAGAAAGACAGGTTCTGCCAAGCTTGGTTAATTTAAGACGCACTCCCTAAAGGGCATAAGCCAAAAAGATCTGTGCCGCATGGTTTTGTTATTGTATCCCGTACACATGAGTTTTGAATATGAAAATGTGTGATGTTCGTAGATAACTGAATTAGGTTCAGAAGTATTTTTTACTCATGCACTATATTAGTCAACTCAGGCTGCCATACAAAATAGACTGAGTAGCTTAAAAAACAGAAATTCATTTTCTCACAGTCTGAAGGCTGGGAGTCCAAGATCACGGTGCCAGCATGATCAGGTTCTGGTGAGGACTCTTCCAGATAATCACTGTCTCCCTGTGTCTTCACGTGGTCTTTCCTCCATACTTCCTCACAAAGATCAAGAGAGCATCTCTCTCTCTATTCCTCTCCTTATAAGGCCAGCTATTGTGGTAGGACCCATCCTTATCTCATTTAACCATAATTACCTCCTAAAGCCCTATCTTCAAATACATTCAATTGGGGATTAGGAGTTCAACAGAATGGATTTTGAGAGGACACAATTCAGTCCATAGCAGGCACTTTTCTGTTTCTAAAAAGGAGAGAGGAATTTCATAACAGTAGTATGCAGCCAAAGTATTAAGGATCCTAAACCCTAATAGAAATGGTATTATCCCACATTAAGATTATACAGACTAGCCCTGTCCGGGTACCTCAGTTGGTTAGAGCATCCTCCCAATACACCAAGGTTGCAGGTTCTATCTCTGGCAGGGCACATACAAAAATCAACCAATGAATGCATAAATAAGTGGAAAAACAAATCAATCTCTCTCTTTCTCATCAATAAAAAAAATTTAAAGGTTATACAGACCAACAAACATCAAGCTTCTTTAATTTTGACTGGAATTTTATAATAACCTTGAATATCTCATAAAAATTAAAAGCTCTAATTGGACTTTTCCTATAGGTAGGTAATTTTTATGAAAAATAATAAATGCCATTTTCTTGGTTAACTAATTTTTAACTACGCCACCCCCTTTAAGTTTTCTTGCTAAAAATATCAAACCTAAATCTAATGAACCCTCTAGGATCTAGAGTCTGGATACTACCAATGTACAGGAAATATAGGGGATATAATATTATGTTAAATTATACCTCAGGAAAGCAATCTACAAAATCCAGAAAGTGGGACTATCTACAGGATAAAATCCCAGTTCCTTCAGTTAGAAAGAGAAAAATAAAGAATGAACTATTGATACACACAACAACTTGGAATGATGCTCAACAGCCCCAGTATGCAATTCAAAAGGTTGAATACTATGTGATTCCATTTATATGAAATACCTGAACAGGAATTGGTACCCCTTGGAGCCAATGCCCAAGAGGGGTGCCAGTCTCTGTGGGACAAAGCCCCAGCAGTCAGTGCAGCCAGAACCCCATGCATCCATGCATCCATGCACCCAACTGTGGGTCCTATGCACCTTCTCTAGTCAGCGTGTATTAAATGAGTGCATATGCTGTACTGGCCACTGGAAATAATAAAGGGGAGTAAAACATGAATTTGCAGTGAGACTATGGAGTCAGAATTAGCAAATGAATTAGAGAACAGTACCTCTTAAAACACATAGTACTAGCTTTAAAGGCAATAAAGACTCTGAGAAGACAGCTCAGTATGAGCTGAACTAGACAGAGAAAGCTTCGTGGAACAGGTGCCAAGCAAGTGGTTTGGATGGGCAGAGTGTGGATTTCAGATAGTGAATATAGTGTGAGTAAAGTTAAGTACCAGGAATGAGCATGGCAGATGTGAGCGGCTGGAATGAGAGGTGAGTCTACAGTTGTATAGTGTGCAGTACTAGGAAACAAGGCTGGGTAGACGAACCAGGGCCAGGCCATCATTGCAAGTCAGGCAGAAGATTACAGTGAGCATTAAACCATCCTTGTAGGTTTTTGAGTAGGAGAGAGGTGACCGAACAAAATTATGATTTTTCAAATTAAAAGTTATACAGTCTGAGAGGCAGTTCAACCACATGTAAAATGTCCTTTAAAATGGTTATACCAGTAGGTTCTGTTTCTTGATCAGATACTAGTGACATGATTGTGTTCACTGTGAAAATTCATCAAGCTCTGCATCTATGGTTTTTACACATTTCCACATGTATGTTGCACTTAATTTTTTTTTTTTCCCATATACTTGGTAGGATGTGGGGGAGGAGCTCAGTTGGGACCACCAGATATTTTACATGTATACATCTATGAGCCCATCAGGTGATAAGGGAATTAATCTATCACTAACTTGCCCAAGGTCACACAGATGGTTAATGGTGGCACTAGGTAGGAATCTTTAGCTCTCCTGATTACCAGTCCAAAATGACTTCTTTATAGAAAATGATTATTTCATTCTTTTTAAGATGACACCTAAGATCTTGGCTGTGGTAGCCTTGTTTAATCTGTATACATTCCTTATGTGCTGAGGAAATCGACAGATATTAGCATTTTCCAAATATAGGCAGGAATTCTTTAAAAATTTACATATAGACACAGATAAGAATATCCCACTCCCCTAAGACTTACCCTTAAAATAAATCAGAACTTTTTCTGAGCTTATTAAAAATGCATTTTTTTGGTCACACACACACACACACACACACACACACACACACACACTGTAGACTTAGCTTGGTGGGATGTGGGGGAGGAGCTCAGCTGGGATCACCCAACTGTCTACTTATGGGACAGTGTGCAAGGATTTGACTACAAGCAGATCTGTAATAAATGGAACAAGTAAGTTGTAACATTGATGTTCAATATGATCTCATTTCTATACTAATATATTAGAAATATATATGTAGAAAGAAAAATAAATATATACATAGAAAAAATAATTAGGATATTTACCAGAATGTTCATGTTGATTATCTGTATATGGAAGGATTATAGATTATTTTTTTCTTAATGTTTTTCTTTTTCTTAAGTTTTCAACAATGAAATAGATTTTGGAATCAGGAAATAACTCTTTTTTAACTCAAAAAAAATTTAAGACATATCAAGCTTCCTATTTAGATATGCTCATGTATGAAAATCATATCTCAGCACTTTTCTATATCACTATAAAGGATTTATTTCAGTGGCCGTGTTTAAATAATGTTAGAATGCTAATTAACTGTTGAAATGCAAGTTTTCACCAGCTAAACATTTCAGTCATGTCCTGTTCCAGTAAAGCCTTTCATTTAGACATAAAATGTCATAAGAATACAGCCTGGGAGTGGTATGCTATCTACTGAAAAAAGCTACTTAAATGTGTAACACAATATGAACCTCTATCAAAATGTTTCTGCAGGTATGCTGGTATTCTCCTGGGCATCACAAACTCATTTGCCACTATTCCAGGAATGGTTGGACCTGTCATTGCTAAAAGTCTGACCCCTGAGGTAAGGAGATAATTAACTTATAAACTGAAAAGATCTAGAGTTCACTGAAGCTATACATCTGTGTCAAAGTTGAGATTACTTTAATTAAGAGTAAAATTCTGAATGTTTATTCTTATGCTATTCCTTATAGCAACAAAAAGTAAATGTCTCAATGGGTAGGAATGTATATTTTCAAAGAACACTCTTTGGATTTTAGACAGAACAATAGAACTAAGTTAAACAAAGATCTTATAGCCAAAACTACACAAGTACTTAAAAGTTGTGATATTATATCAGATAAATGGCATGTCTTCTGTTTGAATGAATAAAACATTGGTAATGAATAATTATTCAAGAATTGGATGCATGAAGGTAAGGTGTCAAGAAATCATGTGAGAATGAATAAGTAACAGTTGAAATAATTGAAAATGTTTAGAGAAGCAGAAGACTTGGGAAGACATGTGAGTGTCTTCACATACTTGAAGGACTGCCATATGGAAGACGGCGACTTGTTCTTAGCAGTTTCCAGGCAGAGGGAGAGATGTTAGGAGGAGACAGTAGGAAAGTTTTTTGTTTAAAGCTGTTACTATATGAAATGGGCTGCCTTATGAATTAGTGAGCCCTGAAATAGTCAAACATGTATTCAAAAAGCATTTCTTGGGTGCTTATTAATATGCCAGATACTGAGGATTCAAAGGCAAAAAAATGACAAGTTTCTGCACTTGAGAAAATCATCATTTAGAGATTATATGAAAACAACGTGACAAATGCAGAAAAAAATGTGTGCAGAGTGTTCAGGGAACAAAAGAGAGAAAACCCAGTTCGTAGGGATGGAGCACTAGAGGAGTGAGCTAGGGGTGTGGGAAGGGCTGCCTCCGGCCTCTGCAAGGCCCTGAGCACTGAGAAGTAAGATGGGCCCAGAGTTGTCCAGTCTGCAGCTGGCAGCATGGGGCCAGATCAGTAAGCAGAGACTCTGCAATATGAAAGGTTTCTTACGTTGTGTAAGAAATCAAAATAAATGACCTCAAAAGCCCTTTCCAACTCCAGTTTTCTACTGTTTAAAAAAAAAATCTAAAGGACTGATGAAAATAACATTCTTCAAGAAGCTGACTTGAACCTCCAAAAGAGATTTAGTTTTCGCTCTGTTTTGTCTCTGTGATCAAATTAACACTAATTCTTAGAATTTTAGGATATGCTTACAAACTTTTTATTACCAAATATACTGATTTCAGACATATATGTGTTCACCACAGGTAATGCTCCTATTTCTTCTCTGTTCCCACCGTTTCTAATTCCTTACTTAAATGAATCAGTGCCCCTCATTACTATTTTCTCACATAATAGAAAGGTATGTTGGGAAAGCGTTTTTTCTAAAATTCTGTGTCTCCATATGGACAAGTCAGAAATGTTTAACCTTCATAGAATATTGTGACAACAAAAGGAAGTCACACTACCACGTGTTAATTTCCCTTATTGATACTGCTAGCACTTATGCTAGGGAAATAAGGAATCCTGAGTTAAAGTATTGAGTGTTTGTAAAGTGGGAGCTCAACTGTATTTTTGGATATGTGACTAAAGCATTAGTGTTATTAAAAGGATGTTATTTTTTTAAAAGGAAAGACATTTGCTTTTACAATTATAATTGCTTACAATTAAAATTGCACTGCCTCAAACACTTTGTGGAATGAGTCAAAGAGTATAAATAAATAATTAAAAGTCAAAGTGTGTCTGAGGGTCAGTTTTGTTACAAACAAAACAGCATTGTCTAAAAACTGGTGGAGTTTTTGTTAAAAAGCCAACTACAAACTGTGAGATTTCTGGTACAATTGATTGATTTTAAGTTACTCATTGCTTCCAGATAACACTGAGGTATTATTTTATCCCATTAATCACACAGAGAAGCTTTGTCTTATGAGTCCTAAGAAGTTGTCTTAAACATTTCTTTCTGGCATATGATGTAATTATTGACTTGAGTCCTCCCCTAGGATGGTGACACCTTGTTAGCATATCTAAATAGTCACTAAAAGTTAAGGTGGATTTCTAAGATTTTTTTTCACCAAAATACATGCATCTCAGATAAGTATAACTTAACCACACAGTGCTCCTCTCTTCATGTTTTACTGTTTGTCCTGAGTAAATCACCTCATGCTAGCTTCCTTCTGCCTTTTCTTTTTCTTTCTCATTGCCAGTTCTACTGGGTTGTTTGTGTTTAATGTTGCAAATGTAACACTCTGGTTAGATTGAAATTGTAAAAAAAAAAAAAAAAAATGTTAAAGTTAGTCACATGACCCAGAAATTTAGATAACTGCCTAGTCTTTTTATACCAGTGGATAGTACACTGAACAATTGTATTTTGTTAATCTCTTACTGCAAATCCAGTGCATGTCCTGTTTTGTGTGCCATTCGAGAGACATGCGGAATCTTTCAGGCCAGTCCTCAAACTTGAAGTCCATTTTAATTTATCTTTACTTGATCTGCTCCTGACCTTCCCACCCAAGAACTTGAGAGATGATATGCAGACATAATACTTGCCTAGTAATATATGAGTCAAGGACATGCCACAAGTTTTATTTTTAGTAAACATTTTATTGAAGTATAACATGAATTTTTTAAATGCACAAATCCTAAGTATACTGCTGAACATACTTTCAGAAAGTAAGCAGAACCAGGTAACCAGCACCCAAACAGAACATTATCTCCCTTGCAAAGCCTCCAGGTACCCCTTCCTACCAAGAGCAGCCACTAGCCTGACTTTTAACATCATGGATTAGTTTTATCTGATTTTGAGCTTTATATAAATACTCCATATGTACTCGTTTGTGTCTGGCTTCTTTTGCTTAACATTTTGTTTGTGAGATATATGTATGTTGTAGCTCATTCATTCTCATTGCTGGAGAGTATTCCATTGAACATACACATATATCACAATCTCACTCCTGATGGACATCGGGGCTGTTTCTTTTATGAATAATATTACTATTGTAACAGTCTTATGACTCCACCTTTTTTATAAAGTGAACGACAAACAAGGAATTTTCATGTGCATTTTTTTCTTTCTCTGTAGAACACTATTAAAGAATGGCAGACTGTTTTCTGGATCGCTGCTGCTATCAATGTATTTGGTGCCATTTTCTTCACGCTCTTCGCTAAAGGTGAAGTGCAAAACTGGGCCCTCGATGATCACCACAGACACAGAAACTGAAGGAACCAATGATAATCCTGTCTCTGTTCATGTATTTTTGCTTATCATGTAACCTAAAAGTGCCTTTGATATTTTAATGTGTAAGCATTCTGTATACAAGAAACAATTATGTGTGTGTTAAATTTGTAAGGCTTATAATTATGAAATGTCACTATTGGCCAGATTAGTAAAATTCGCTATTTTTAATTATTAATAACATGTATGCTGGAACTTATACTTTAGGGTCACATACCTGGCTGCAAGTCAGCAATATGAAGAAGAAAGTTCTATTTATTTTAAGGGCCATACTTAGGAATGAGCTAAAGTGGACTCCTCCATGCCTTTTCTTTTTAAGCTAGATAATAAATCTCAGGTCTTGGCAAACACCTATCTTTATCCACTTTCCTCATAAAAATTATTTGTCATCAGCAATCCCTGACACTTAAGTTTCAAACTTTCGCATCTCCGTGGAGCTGCCGGCCATTCTATAATTTGGCCTGGCAGCTGAGCTGAGGGAAGTATGCCCAGGCAGCTGCCAAGCATTCCCTTCCTGGCTTCAGGGACAGTGCCCAGCATTTATCAGAGGCAGCAGCCAAGACCAGGCTCCAGGCCAAGTCTGGATGGTGTTCTTCCCTTGGGGGCTGCTAATGTGTAGATAAAGCCCTGAGTAGGCAGGAGCATTGAGATCCACCGCAGTAGTTCTGATTCAACCTCAGACTTTCCCCTCCCAGAAATATTGATTGGCATGTAACCTACAGAAGTAAAGTGTGATACCCAATTAACCACAAATAACATCATCCTTGATTAAAACTACCTTCAAGTACATCAGAGTATAATTTCCAAGTCCTGTGTTCTATGAACTGCACCGCTGTTTGTCCAACTGTAAGATTCTGGTTGCAGTTTAAGGTTTAAGTGACTTTTAAAGGCCACGTCTCCTGAGACTAGTTGTAAAATAGAGGTGAAAATCATCTTCCTGCTGATTCCCAAAATTGTATTTTTACAGTTTTCCCTGGACCATCTTCCAGTGGATTTTGAACATACTTTGAGGGCATTTATGTGATTTAGAACTTGGTTTATGTTGTGTTGTGTGTGTTCAAAACTACCTGTAACATTTTAATAAAACTGCTTAATGTAATATGATGTGAATAATTTCTGTAAATTTATTTTTAAATTTGTAAATAGCTTTAAGTTGCAATGGTGATATTTCTTTTATAAATCATCAAAATAAACCTTTTGATTTTTGGATCTGACAGTTGTATGATATTTCCTACTGTCCACAGTGGCTATTTTACGTCTTTTCTGCCACCCTCCTGAAGCCCCCATGCTGCCTCTCCAGGCGGGGAGAAGCAGGCCAGCTAAGTGATGCCGCATCAGAAGTCACTGTTGCCATCGGCATTAATCTCTGCCTCTCCTTGTTCTTTTGCCTCTGTCTCAAAGACATACAGCCTTCTCTAGCCTTTAAAAAACAAAAACACAACTCTCCTAAGGACATAAACATATATATATAGATATATAGTATGTATCTCCGAGGGACACACACACACACACACACATACACACAGAACATCTTGAGACTCACACTCAAGAAACTAGAATCAGTGGCTATCTCTGGAGAGAAGAAATAGGCAGCCAGCAGTACGAAGGAGAACTAATTTTCACTTGGCCAAAAGTGGCAGTAGTATAACCTATTCAAATAAATACATCATAAAAAAAAATCTGTTGCTCAAACTACTATATAATCACCACCAGGTTTTCAACTCCCTGCTGGACATGCCCAGCTGACTGCCTTCTTCGCACCTCAGACTTGTCTAAGTCCAACCTCGGTCCCTCATCCCCACCCCCAATGACAGCGGCTGCTCCTGCCGCTGACTCCCGTGAAAAGCTTCATTTCCGCACTTAGGCTTGGACCTGAAGTCAGTTTTTAATCCTCCCTCCTCCCGAGTCTCCCACCCCCAGCCCTGTGCCTAATTAACCTCCTGCCTTTTCCATTCCAGTTTTTCAAGTCTCTGGAGTTGTTTTTAATCCCTCTGCCATCTCCTAAATAAGATTCTTGTGGCTTTTGTTTAGAAAAGTTAAGTGGTCTCACTGCCTTTTTAGTCAGATCCTCTTCTGTCCAGTGTCCCACCAGCGCTGGGTTAATGGCCCCAATACTCCCCATCCCCTGATCAGGACTGTCCCCCAGGGCGACCCCCTGGCTTCCCCTTGCCTACACAATCCTCCTCTACCGAGCACCCGCCCTGCTCACCCCTAGGCTCAGGCTGCTCCACCCCCATCTCCCACCACACCTGTGACAGCTGCAGCTGGCTACTCACCTCTTCCCCACCGCCCTCCACTCTCCCTTCCCCTCTACACCTTTACCAATTTTATTCCTTGGGCCTGGAAGGTGTCTCCACATCTCCACCTCCTTCATGACCCTGATTTCTTCCTCCCTCCCTGATTTAGATATAGTCTCTTCCTTTGATCCACTGCAACACCATATTTTTTCTTCTTTATTTTAAACTCAAGTACTCAGGCTCGATTATGAGGAAGAGATTTATTCATTCATTTGACAGATATGAATATCTATCTACTCTGCCCGCAACAAGGATACAGAGATGCATTTGGCACAGTCCTTTCCCTCCGTGGAGGCGTCCCTGGAGCTCAGGCTCCTGGATTCCTTCTCCACGGCTGCCTCTTTATGATGCCTGTGAACACACGCTGTCTTTCTCCCTCTTGGATTCGTCCTGAAGCCAGGCTCCATTTCATTCATCTCAGATGATCTTCCTCATAACTACCTATATATTCTTTGTCTTATATTTCAGTTTCTCCATAAATACTTAGAAAATAATCCTTTGGTTAAATGGGCAAACAATTGAAGTTACATATACAGGGTGTCCTAAAAAATGTATATACACTTTAACAGCTGATTTATATTACATTTTGAAAATGAAATCTATTTTAATAAACTCTGACTTTATAATTATTCAGTGTATATACATTTTTGACACTATATATATATGTGTGTGTGTGTGTGTTCTCGTATACATGTTGTTTTCTCAAAAAAATAGTTAAATGTGCCAACAACTTTTAGTGAAGAAATGCTAACCTCAAAAATGTTACAAGTGGCAGGTATTGGTAAAGTTTTGAAAGTATTTGAGAATAGCTTAGTTCTATGTAGGCAAAATACTTCTCCCAGTTATGCAACAAATGAGCATTCCTCATGAGCCAGGCTTTGGTCATTGCCCTGGGATACAGCAGTGAAAAAAAGCCGATCCCTTTTCTCACGGAGCTCACCCTCTCACTCATCAAACCTTTCTCTTCGTAGGTTCTTGCCTTTGAAACCCTCCGAACAGTCACATCCAGTGGGAACGAGCATGCCAGCGACCTTGAGAATCAGAGTTATGAAACAAATTGAGACAAATGCTGAAGTCAGCAGTTCGTGTTAACTATTGTAATGTCTTTCTTACTTCAGCCTTTGTTTCATTTTCAAGAACCAGAAACAGAGATGTTTGAATTTAAACCCTGTTGCAGAGTAAAAAAATCTAATCTCCTCTCTAAGGGCGGCTTATCACTGCTGTTCAAAATAAAATTCCCCCAGTAGAAAAATATTGGTAGGAGTATTTAAATCCAAAGGCAGGAAGAGCACTATAGGAAATGGCCCGGTTCCTCTCAGGAAAAGCCAGTAACTGCCCGAGATGAATGGACATGGGGCAAATAAATATCTAATTTCAGTTCAAGAACAAACTAGCTTTCTCACGGAAATGGAAATTAAGATGGGTCACAAAGCCTTTTCAGATGCCTCTGTCTTTGAGAGCAACAATAAGCAGGAAAGCCAATTGCAAGTCTGAGCTCTAAGAGGGTCCCGCAGACAGCGCTCCCTGGGAGCTCTGCTCTGAAGCCAGCGCGGGCAAAGCCGAAGGCAAGGACCGAACAGGCTTCCTGCTGCCGACTTCCCCGGCCTTGCCCAGGAAGAACACCAGTAATTTTCCAAGCGCCTGTTTACTTTCACTTTATCTCGATGCTGGGGAGGAGGGAACTTAGAAGGTCCACGTCACTGGCCACTGGCCGTCCCGTGCTCGTCAGGGAGAAGCCATTGCTGCTCCACTGAGCTGAAAAGGCATTTCAACGGCCGTTTCCCACACGCGGGCCTCCCTGCAGGGACGAGCTGCGCTTTGGGCGGGGAAGCCTCCCGTCCTAGATACTGTATTGTCTTTTCCCGAAGTGCTCTTTTTGACAGAAACAACAGAAATATGCCAGCATTTCCAACATTCCTTGCCTCTCAGGACTAAGTGTACATACTGCCCCCGTGTTCCCTTAAAGCACCACAAACAGCCGGGTTGTAAGCATTTCAGAGCTTCACACTCACTCCGCAGCCTGAAACTCGAGCTTCCCACAGAAGTCTGGTTGAGGCTGAAGGCGGCCTGGAGAGGATCTATAGCCTGGTGTCTGATGCTCAAGAACTGGCTTGTGTGAAGTACTGGCAGGCTGTTAGAGGAAATTCAAGGATGTATGGTGTGTAAATTACATATACAGTATCTATTATTATGCCTTTTTTTAAAAATTTTTGATTGATTTTAGACAGAGAGGAAGGGAGAGAAAATGTCAATTTGTTGTTCCACTTATTTCATTGGTTGATTCCTGTATGTGCCTCAACCAAACCTGCAACCCTGGCATATCCGGATGATGCTCACCAACTGAGCACCCGGCCAGGGCATAATGCCTTTTTTTTTTTTTAAACACCAGAGGTGTTCATTCAGAGGTGTGCAGTGCTTCCCGCTGTTCTGTCATCAGTGGCAGGAGGTTCATCCTGGGGCATTCACAAGATTGTCTGACCATCACCAGCTATGGGGAAGCATGTGATCAATATGATCGATAACAGCAGCTGTGTAGCACTGTCACATAGATACCTCACTAATACCATAATACCCCTGAATATGCAGGGGGCAAGCCTAGTCACAGCTGGGGTCAGAGGCACATTCTCTGGCCCTAATGGAGGGTCTCTGGCCCTTACAGGGACCCACCCAGTAACCTGGGCTCCCAATGCCAACTTCAACTGAACAAGCCCAGCAGCTCTACTATTACAGTAGATCTAAGAAAATTCTTTAACAATATCTGTCCCTAGCACAGAATCAAATGATTATTAAAAGGACAAAGTCATTTCTTATTAAAAAAAACAAATCGTACAAGAGGCCTGTGCATAAGGGCACATTGCAGATTTTCACCTCCCAGAATAAGTTGCCCTGGGCCCCAGAGCAACTCCAGTTGGGAATTTGTTGTAATATTATCTTAGCTCCATGTATGATATTAGGGAATATTTAATTATTCTATCTTTATTCTATAGTGCTATGAGTTTTTAAATGCCTTCTGTAAACCTAGGCATGCTAGTACATAATTTAGTTGCATCCATGTAAATAAAAATGAAGTCATTATTTCTACTAACATACCAGTTTAAAAATTTTAATAATTAGGACACTTTGATGGGATGCCAAAGACCAACGCTCCCACTCTGTTACTGAAAAATAAACTCCCTCCAGAAGACCTGTTGACATTCCATACTTGGGTCCACGAACCTTGTAATTTCAAATTATAGGATAGGTAGCAAGGATCTGGGGGAGGAGAACCTCAGCTCCTATTGGGAAGTGAAAGTTCAGAATGCAGGAGAAAGTAAATGTGGAAACCTCACCCTGTGTTTGTTTTCTTTACCTCCCCTCCCACATCTCCCTCACCTCCTGCCTCCGTGACAGGCTCCCCCACCATCGCCCCTTCTCCATTCCGTTAGCAGGAATGTTCCCTGCGGAGTCAGCGCCCGTCATTGCCGGTGCCCTGGCCTCTGTTCTTTCTGGGAGGTCTTCTCAGTCCTTTCTGCTCCTTCTTTTGACCCACACAGTAAAATGGAAGCTAAGGAGGCTGGTGAGGAGCGGCGGCGAGTGTCTCCGCAGGTGTAGGCTGGCCTGAGGGGCAGGCAGGCGTGGGTGCCCCTTGTCACACCTGAGTCCCTGTTCTTCCACTGGAAGTCTGAGACGGTTGGAAAGAAGAGGGTGGAATGGACTAAACCAGGACCACCTGAGGCTGTCAAGTGACTGAAAACCAAAGCAGGTGAGGAAACAGTGAAGATATGTTCCAAATTCAAGGTAGTAGCATCTAGTATTATAACGTTATACATAACAATCTTTATCAATTTCCCAGGGTAGAGTTGGTGCCAGGTACTGTGTGAGGGCTCGACACCGAACATTATTTAACCTCCCAGGGCCCTATCGCGCAGCTTTCAGCACCACCATTTATAGGTGAGGAAACAGAAAGGCACGCAGCTGAGCAGCAGAGACGAGACTCACACAGGCCCCTGCTGCTAGGGCTGCATCTCTTTAGTCCTATGCGACGTGCTGCCTCCATTAAAAATCGTGTGTGGGGAGGGTGAAGGGGATACACAGGGCCAAATATACGGTAATGAAAGGAAACTAGGCCAGGTGGGGAGCGCGCAATAGAATAAACATGCCAAATTTTAATCTTGTACTCCTGTTAACTGTGTAACGGTATTAACCAATGTTACGCCAATACAGTTAATTTTTTTAAGAACGGAATAAGCTTCATCACAACAGGGGAAAAAAATCACGTTTGAACACTGTTAATGAGCATAAAAATTACATTTTGGGAGAGCAATTTGGCAGTATATCAAAATTAAATGAACATATCCATTGAACCAGCAATCCTCCCTATGGTAATCTAGCCTAAAAAGGACTTGAGTAAGCACCAAACATTTTTGGAGTATTGTCAATTTTCCATCAATAGAAAATTGATAAGTAAGGTCAGGCACATAATAAGAGAGAATACTATGCAACCATTGAAGAAGAGCAGAGAGAGAGATGTAGGAGAATGTCCGTATGTTCTGTCGGAGGATGCAAGAGTTTCCTAACAACATACATATTGTTTTATCCGATTTCAAAAAACAACAGCAAGTTATGTATATGTTGATGTGTACACAGAGAAAGATCTACTAATAATAGCAAAGTAAAATTAGAAGGTGAATAGAAAAAAATATTAGAGAAAAGCTTTACAACCTGGGAGTCAGGGAGGGAAACAGATGGATTTCACTACATTAAGTTCTTCTATTTAGCAAAATATGCCAGACAAGGTTAACAATGATAGAATGGAGGAGAAACTGTAATATCTTGTCATTGTAAGAGGTTAATATCTAGAAAATTCAAAGAGCTCTTGCAGATTAACAAGGAAAAGGCAGAAAACCCTAAAGGAAAATGAGTGAACCATGACGAGACAATTCACCTAACAGAAGCAGGTGTCAAACAATTATATGAAGGGATGATCAAATGGCTAGTAATTACAGAAACAAAAAGAAATACAAACTAAAACTACAATGAGTTACTACTTTAGACCCATCAGATTGGCAAAAATTAAAAAGTGTGATGCTACCCAGTGTTGGCAAAGGATGTGGGGTGATGAAAATTCTTGACCACAAGGGAAGAGGAGAGACTATAAACTGGCATATCTGTTCCAGAAAGCAAAATATTTGTATTTACATGAAATAAAAATACACCATTTGACCCTGTATAATGCCCCACACCTGGGTATGTGTCACAGAGGAAATCTTAAGTCCACGCTGTTTATTGTGACAGAGTTGGTGGCAGCCCAGGTGTCCCTCATTGGGGAAATAAACTTAAGTTGAATGTGGTGTTTGTTTACTATGGAATAATATCACTCAGGAACATACAGAGACCTCAACAAGTATTGAGCAAAAAAAAGACTTATAGCACGGTATCACTCTGAAAATTAAAAACTCATACTAAAAAAATGTGCTATTTTCCAGATACTTGCATAATCTAGAACATATAACAAACTCATTAAATAGTAAGTGCAGGAGAGGAAAATGAGAGTAGAGATGGGGGAAGGGAGAAATTAAAAATAAAACAAGACTGTGGGCTTGAACTAAACATAAGTTTCTGTGAACAGAAGATTCTTTATCTTATAGATAAAAATATTTACATGGGTACTTTGCAGGTGTTGAAGTTGGGCAGGGGGAAAAAAACTTCAGCTAATTTTTACTCTTCTGCTTTTTTTTTGCTTTTTTTTACAATCAATGTACATTACTTGGATAATTAAAAATAAAAATGTTGCAGCAGAGTAGTTATTGGGAATATTAGGGAAATGTTCATAATATATTACTAGGTACAGTGTGATTACACTTTTCATTTTTTAATAAAAGCTTTATTGAGATGTAATTCACATACTACAAAATCCACCTTCTTTCGTGTACAATTCAGCAGTTTTTAGTTTGTTACAGAATTGTGCAACTATCACATATCTAATTCTAGAACATGTCATCATTCCAAAAAGAAACCCCTATACATTAGCAGTCACTCCCCATCCCCCTCTCCCACCCCCAGAGCCTGCCACCACTAAGCTATTTTCTGTCTCTCTAGATTTGCCTGTTCTGAACGTTTCATGCAAATGAAATCACACAGCATGTGGCCTATGTGTCTGGCTTCTTCCCCTTAGCATAACATTTCCTTCCTTGCTCCCTTCCCTTCCCCTTCCCCTTCCTTCCTTCCTTGGCATAACATTTTTAAAGTTCATCCATGTTTTAACATGTAACATGCTTTGTTCCTGTTTATTGCCAAATAATATTCCAATGAATTAAGGTGCCACTTTTTGTTTACCCATTCATCAGCTGATGGACATATTTGGATTGTTTTCTTTTCGGTAGTTATGAATAACGCCGCTAAGAACCTTCATTTACAGGTGTTCTGGTGTGGGTATATGTTTTCAATTATCTTGAGTATAGTGATTCCATTTTTTGTTTAAATAAAATATGCACAGGGGGAAAAACTGAATATATACACCAAAATGTTAACAGGAATTATTTCTGGATAGTGGGGCAAAAGGTAATTACATTTTTTTTCTTCTTTGTGCTTTCTTATTTCTTTTCAAAAATAAAAACTGGGTATTTTTAAATCAGAAAAAAGTACAAAACCTCAGGGTGAGCCCCCAACCCAGGGTCTCTGGCACTGGTAGGCAGGGGTGCCCCACCCTGCAGCTTCAAGCGTTACACCTCGGCCTGGACGTAAAGTGGCTTCTGTGGCCTACAAAGTGGCCCTTGTTGATATTCCCGTCAGCTCACGGGCCATGCCAAACGACCCATATTCACTTGCCAAAAGTCAGACACCGGCGGAGGATGCCCTTCAGCTCTGCTCTTTCTCTCTACTGCCTTACCCCAGTATCACATCCATCGTTTCCATTCTAAGGGTTTTATATTTTAAAACTATTTTTTTAAAGAACTGATATTAAAGCGCTCACCGCCACCCCCAGCTCTTTCTTCAGAAGCGTGGAGACACCACAGGGTCACTGCCCTAAAAAGCACGCACAGCGCGAGGACCGGTTCCCCTGGGCACCAAGGAAACCCTGCGGGGCTGGGCCCGGGCGGCGCCCCGCGCGGCGGGCACCCCCCTCCCCCCATCCCCCCCATCCCCCCCCCCGCGGGCGGCGCGGACGTTCCCCGCGCTCCGGAAGCGGGGGGTTGACTCACATCCAGCTGACTGTGAATCAGAACATCGGACACCAGCTGCCTGTCCCCGGAGAGAAGGTGCTGGGACTGCGCGAGGGAGACCGGGGCCCGCGGCGGGCGGGGCGGTGAACTGCAGACGGTCCGGGCCGCCCCGCGCCCCGCCGCGTCCCCACCGCGCGCGCCCGGGAGGGTGGGGCCGCCCGCACCGCCGCGCCCGGGCCCCTAAAAATAAAAAAATTAAAAAGTGACTATTTCTTACCCTCATTTCTTGGCTTTTAACCTAAAGTGCGGAACTAGCTTTTAAGATTACAGTATAATTACGATAATTCTGTAAAGCCCGCAGGTGCCGTGGGACCCGGCCTCGCCGGCAGAGGCCGAGTCCCTGCGGGCGCGGGGGGCGCCCAGCCGCCCCTCTGCCCGCCAGCCGCGCGGGAGGCCCGCCTGAGCCCTGCCCGAGGAAACGCCCCGCGGCGGCCCTTCGCTCCCGGCCGCGGGCGCGGGGCTCGCCGAAGCCCGACGAGGCCAGCGGGGGCCGCGCGGGGCAGGCGTCCGACCTTTAGGCAGAAGGAGACTCTGCACGGCGTTGGCTGGGCCTGGCGGTTGGAAGACCGGGTCTGAAGATGCAGCGTCTCCTACAGAATGAGTGGAGCTCGGGATTCCTGTCCCGGACTCAGTGCCTCTCGAGGAATACAGCAGCTGCAGCCAGGGCTGGAAAACCGACAGAATGGTTAATGCCCTGGCTCTGTCGTTGGCGTGATTTGCGGGAGCGTAGGATGAAAAGGCATCCTGGCCGGGGCAGGCCTGCTCTGAATGTGGCCGGCCACCCCCACCAATGTCCCCAAGGCAGGCGGGGGCCCCAGGGCCACCCCCAGCAGGTCACCCCGACCTGGTCACCCCCAGCCGCCCGGGAGTTTCCAGGGGTCGCATCCGAGTGCAGCCCACGCAGCCCTGCGGGTCCCGCCCGGGTTCTGGGGATGTTCCCTGTGCAGAAAGGGGGGCACCGCCTAGGCGTCCAACCCGCGCTGGCCAGCGCCCCTCACCCCGGAATCCGCGCCACCGGGCTCCCTGCCCAGGACAGCTTCCTGCCAGCCCAAAAGCCCGGAATGCCATCCAAACTCAAAAGCTGCCCCTCTAAATCTCTCTCCCCACCTCCAAGAACACACTGCCCCTCCAGACACTAACGCCCCCAACCCCTGATACACTAGCACATGCAAGTGCCCCTCCTTTTCCCGTAGGTGGGATGACCTTACCATCCAAACCAAGACTTTTTAAGAGGCAAAGGAATGATATTAGTAATTACACCTGTCTGGGGCAAGCCAGGATACTAGTATATTGTGTCACCTTGGGCGGGGGGGGGGGGGGGGGGGGGCAATTTATCTAAATTCAGAAAACATTCTTTAGTCCTTGAACTCATCCAGTGAAAGAGGGCAGGAGGGAGGGAGGAAGGGAGGGAAGGAGGGAGGAAGGGAGGGAGGGAGGGAAGCAGGTGGGTGTATTTTACAAAGAAAGCCAATTCAGCACTACATTTTGAAAAATATCCTATTTTATTAGGAATACTTAGAACTAGTTAGTGTATTTTGCCCCACTTTTGTTAGGTACTTGGAGATCTATTTGTAAACGCTGCAACAATTTCTGTGGACATCAGCAAAGTGGGTTAGTACAGGTTGCATGGGATGTGGAACTCGCCTCGCTGTGCCAGCCGACCTGACAATGGTATTTCTTCTCAAGGGATCCTCTCTGTGTATTACCTTTATATATATATAGTTATTACTTACATTTATACAGATTTTGAAAACATAGAGAATTTTTTTAGCAATAGCATTCTAGCTGCCTAGCTGTGTGTAGTCAGCAATAGCCGAACAATTTTGTTTTTAAATCCTCACCGGAGGAGATTTTTTTCATTGTCTTTCAGAGAGAGTGGAAGGGAGAGAGATGCAGCGAGAGAGAGAAACATCAATGTGAGGAAGACACATCTATTGGTTGCCTCCTGCACTCACCCCAGCCGGGGCCAGGATCGAGCCAGCAACCTAGGTGCATGTCGTTGGCTGGAATGGAACCCAGGACCCTTCAGTCTGTGGGCCGATGCTCTAATCACTGAGCCAAACTGGCCAGGACCGAACAATTTTTTTAACAAAATCATGGCACGTACTATGTGCATACACTGTGCGTTCTAAGAACTTTCCATATATTCACTCATTTAATCCTCCTAACAACCCTATGAAGTGAGTATAGTGTTACCATTCCCATTTTACAGGTAGGGAACCTAAGGCAAAGGAAGGTGAAGAAAATTGCCCAAAATCTTACCTCTAAAAATTGCACAGATGGGATTGCCACCCAGGATTAGAACCTAGGCAGTCTACTGCGAGGGCCCTTGCACCAAAGCACTAAACTATGCTGGCTAACCAGGCTGTGAACACTTCCTAAGGACGCAGATGTGTGAACTGCCTTAATTAAACTCATTTGCTAAAGTACTTAAGGATGTGTTTTACTGCTGTCCACAGCTCTTTAATAAATGTTGCCATCAGCCATCCCAGAATAAAGCTGCTACTAGGATTCACCCCAGTGGCCGCATAAGGCCTTTAGCAGTGTCACCCAGTCTTCTTTTCCTCTAACCCTCAGCTTCCACTAAACTAAAACTCCAGTTTACACTTTCCTGCCTCAGCATTTTCCCTGTGCTTTTCCCTCCACCTAGAATGCCTTCCAAACCAACTCTTGGCATTTGATTTCTTTTCTTGAAACCCTATCTACTTTCAAGGCCCAGATCAAACTGGCATTCTATTGTCACACAAGACAGAAACTCTCCCTCCAGAGTCTGAAATCCTACAGCCTTTATTAACAGCACCACTCACATGCCTACATATCGTCCCACTCAGTCAGCAATTTCCCCCACAGCATTTAGCACAGCACATTTTCACATAAATAGTTCCCAGTGAATGTATGGCCCCACATTGTTTGCCTTCATCCATCATCTCTTTTAAATATTTCAAAGAAAAATTATGTATTATTATTTCAAAAAGAAACGATTCCTCCTTCTGAAAGAACCATGATTTCATTCAGGTATCTGTTCATCTCCAGCTCTGGAAGTAGACCCTGATTTGTCTGATTCAGTATAACCCAACAGAAATATAAAGGGGAGTTGCATGTGTAAATTTAAATTTTCTAGCAACCACATTTGAAAAGTAAAAAGAAACAGTGAAAATTAATTTTAGTAATACATTTTATTTGACTAAATATACCCAAAAGTTTATCATTTCAACGTGCAATCAATATGAAGAACATTAAAGAGTTATTTTACTTGTCTGTGTGAGAGGAAGGGAAAGAGAGAAGTTTCTGGAGTCTAGCGAGTATTTTACACTTAGAATGTATCTTAATTCAAACTAGATACCTTTCAAGTGCCCAGTGGCCACATGTGGCTAGTAGTTTCTATGCTGGACAAAGTAGGTCTGAGCCCATCAACATGACATTCCCATGGCCACCAACATTGGTCCAGGAGTGGTAGGCTGGAAACCGAAGTTGGGCTGATCAGACTGAAGCAGAGGAGTTATAGTCCCTGTTTGGGAGAGGTGTCCACCTACGAGTAATGACAGGGAAGCCTGTGGCTCTGACTGCCTGGCAGCCTTAGGAATCATCTTGGAATCATGAGGGGGAATTTGCAGGATTGGGGTTAGAATGACACCTACATTGGGGGTGCAGGGCTGGGTGGAAAAGGTGAAGGGATTAAGCAAAAAAAAAAGTAAAAACAAGTCATAGATACAACAGTATGGTGATTACCAGAGGGAAAGGGGGTGGGGGGAAATAGAAGAGCATATGGGGGGATAAACGGTGATGGAAGGAGACTTAATTTGGGGTGGTGAATACACAATTCAATATACAGATGATGTGTTATAGAATTGTATACCCAAAACCTGTAAAATTTTATTAATGAAATAAAAAAGGGAAGGAAAAAAAAAAAAAAGAATGACACCACCATTGAGGATGGCAGGGATGTGGAGACAGAAAACTCCTGTGTCCTTGGAGACATCCCTGAAGCATTGATCACTCAGGGCCTGGAGCTCACCCTCCTGTGGTTATGAAAGAGAATAAATTTCCCTTTTGTTTAAGCCAGACTGAGTCAGAGTTTTCTGTAGAATCCAAGAACATCCCAGCATCAGAGCCAACCCTTGAATCCATGTCTGCAGCCTTCTCTAGGCCCAGACTTCTCTATCAGGTGCCTCTCAAGATGGTAGCTCATTCTTTCAGATCCCACTTAGATTCTTTCAGTGGCCTGGTGGTTCCAACTGCCAGTGGATTAGAAATGGAAATCCCCAAAGATGCTGGTGCTTTTGAAGGCCTCACTCAACAGGTGGCTCAGTGCAGGTGCAGTCATCATCTGAGGGCACAGAAGTCCCTTCTTAGGACAGCCGCTGCGCACCACACTCTCAAGCTAGCCAGTGCCTGCTCCGTCTGCCAGGGCAGGCATTTGTCACAGCCCTTCATCACCTCTTCTGGAATCCACCGACCTTGGGGCCAGTCCAAAGCTGGACAAGCAAGAGCCCTTTGCCAGGAGGCAGCTCAGGAAGCCACACTTTCCACTGTGATATGGCAGCTTTTTCTGGCAGGTGCTAAAGATAGGATTAGGTATCCTAGGCCAACTGCTGGTACGAGGAATTTGGCAGAAAGGTTGGCAAAAGCACTGACAACTACAGGGCCATAAACTGAAGAGAAGCAGCAACAAAGAAAATGGACTGAAAAAAAATGCAACCATGGGAGTGAGAGAAATAGCTGACGAGCCCAGGTCAGGACGCAGTGCTTGCAGGCTGTGTGTGAGCAAACCTGCTGAGCCAAACAGGCCTTCCTGTTCGCTTACAACGCATAGGCCTTACAGCCCCAGAACTAGAAGGGAGAGCAGAGCCACAGACACCCAAGCCTCCCTCCCATCGGTCTTGGGGAATATGCACTGGGCACCAGTTGGTGGAGATCTGGCAACGCGGGATAGTGAGATGAACGGGGCTTCAGGACTAGAAATCTGCCACACGGTGCTGGTGCACTGGCAGGCAAGTCACAAGGTCTCCTTGAGGCTCAGTCCCTAAAATGAGCATTATTATATCCATCTCACAGCTTTGCGAGGCCTCTGTTCTAAAATGCATGTGAACCCCTTGTAAGCTATAAGTGCTATAAATGTTCACTATTATGATTTCTTTTATGAGAAAAAAATACCCCTGGTGGGTTTTTCATACCAAGAAGCTACTACCTACTTATTACGGTTCTTCTGAAGAAGAAATGACAAAGATAGAGTTTTTAATAAAATTATGTGCTCTTACAGGATTTATTCCTATTACCTCACTTTCTCTGTGCCTCTGGTTCCTGGATTACAAAAAGGATGCCTCAGATTCCTGTCCTGCACGCTGCGGGGGACTGGAGAGATGGCCAGATGAAGCTGCAGATCCAAAAGGTTTACTAAGATTTAGAGTTTATACATCAGGGGTGTCACCCCCAAAACATTTATAGCATCTAATTGCAAAAGAACTTGCCAGGGTGTGGGATCAAAGTCCTGTTTTATCAAACATTGCAAACATTGGAAAGTACAGAAAATAATATGACACCCGTATTACCATCTGTTAAATCTGGATGATAGTCACATGGGTGTCATTTTATTTTCTTTACTTTTTAATGTTTGAAATATTTCCTAAAACAATTTTTAAGATAATTTTTAAGAAGACCTAAGTCAAGTTCTACATCTTCTCTTGGATACATTTTTTTTATCTCCCAACCCTTTGTATACTCTTTCCCCAAAATTGAATTGGATACTGTTTATTTGTATCTCTGTGACACTCTGAAGTGACTTCTGTAAAATTGCTTATCACACTTCATTATAACTTCTCATTACCCAGGTTTTGAGGTCTTTGGGGGCAGGAATCAGGCCCTTCATCTCTGTCTCCTTATCAAGCTTCACATGTCACATTGTAGGGCTTGATAAATGTCTCAAAATCTAAGTAAGTAAATTAATATGAATGAAATACTGTTCTCTCACAGCGTGGTGATGGCAGGGGTGGGGGTAGGGTAGAGGTGGAAGAGGGCATAGAGGGGATAAATGGTGATGGAAAAAATTTAATTAATTAATTAATTAAATATAAAATGTAAAAAAAAAGAAAGACTGGTTTCTCTCTAAGCCTTCACCAACAACCAGAATCTTCTCTCCTCCCCAAGGCTTTCTCCTCTCCCTTTCTCTTGTATTAGACATAAATCCTTCTGAATGTTGTAACTCTATGTGTCTAAGAAAAATCTGATAGTCACATATCAGAGAAGAACTGTGCTTTGATTAAAATTGATTTACATATTGCTATAGACTGAATATTTGTGTCTCCCCAAAATGCATATGCTAAAACTTAATCCCCAGTGGGAAGGTATTTGGGAAGTGATTAGGTCATGAGAAAATAGCCAATGAATGGTATTAATGCCCTTATAAAAGAGACCCCAGAGAGCTCCTTTGCCATGTGGGGCCACAGTGACATGAGAGCTATCTACACAGGGAAGAGGACTTGCACTAGACACCAAATCAGCCAGCATCTTGATCTTGGAATTCCCAGCCTACAGAACTGTGATGAATAAGTGCTGTTTATAAGCCATCCAGGCTATGGTATTCTATTATAGCAATTTGAACGGCCTGAGACACTATACTAAAAATGCAGAAGAAAAGACAAATTCAATTAGAACATCACTCTTTCTCTAGATATTTAAGACTGTAAACACATATTTGAAAAATACGGCAACTTTTTAACAGTGATAATCCAACAAATCAGTCCCATTGCATGTCTCCACATTGCTTTGTGCATGGGAACAAATCCTTTCGATAAGATTCCTGTCTTTTTTCTTATTATAGTCATGATATTCCATCAGTATGACTGAAATAAGATAGTAGAGTCTATCTATCACCATCCTATGGAGTATTGAGCTTTAGATCACCTACGCTGCTCTTTCTAACACAAATTTAACTGAATACAGTACTTGTGCTCAGTTTCACTATAAACAAAAGCAATTGCCTTTAAGGTTAAAATTAATATGCTAAAAGCTCCACAATTAGTCATTGCACACTTCCTGAAGTTTCCCTACTTTCTAGTTAACCAATCTATTCCAAGTGATATTATCCAGGACCAAAGCTGGTATATCTGGTTACAGGTGCAATTGCTTTATTTGATGTCTTTGTCTACCTTTCCAGTCCCATCTGCAGCCTCTCCCTGGCCACACCCTACAAGGCAGCCCTGCTGACTAAGTCATTCTCTCTCTGATTTCCTTGCCTTTACATGTATTAGTACTTTGGCCTAGATTAGAGTGTCTCTCCTCAACCCCCAAGTCTCAGGTCCATTGTCACCTCCTCTGGGGAACTTCCCTGGGCCCTCCTTGTTCTATCAGTCATTGTACATGCCTCTATTTCAATACTCACCTCTTTGCTGGAACGATCTGCTCCCCTGTCTTGTCTCCACGCGTTCCTGGAAAGCCACTGCTGGTCTGAAACTACAATCTATTCACCTTTGTAGTTCTAACGCCACGTATGGCACCAGGCACTGAATCAATGGTTAGTGAGCGAATAGCTGAGGCTGAACAAATGAACAAAATGAACGTATATGACACAGCAAAGCTGTACTTAGAATCATTTGCTCATATGTCACCAGGGAACTTACAGCGAAATGGTTAAGTAAAACACACAGATACACAAAGAAAATGGACTCACTCAAGGATCCATTTAAGCGGAACAGGAGACTGGGCTATGCGCGCTGCACAGAGCTGGGCTCCTCGCGGGGGTCCTGGCCCTGCTCCATCCCAGCACTGCGCGCCTGTGGGGTCCGGAGGCAGCTCGGTTCAAAGGCAGGCATTTCCACTGCGATGAAGGGCTTCCTTGGCTGAAAGCCTGCTTTCTCATCATGCCTCGTCTCACTCCTGCTGCTCTGTTCCCAAACTGCTCTGTTTCCACAAGTTTTCCAGGGATTATAAACCAGTGTGTATATTAGGGTGAGCAGAGGGGAAAACAGTAACACCCAGGGAGCCAGAAAAAAGGGGCTGGTTACGTAATGAGGAGATTAACTACAGCTAGGATTCCGCTGGAGCCCACAGAATTCAACCACCTGCTTCCAAACAGTAACACAACTAGGAGAGTGGCCTAATCTTCCCTTTACAGGTATGAGTCCTTTCAAATCATCCTAGTCTCTGTGGTAGCATTCTTAGTTTATAAAGATTATTATAGCTAAAAACATATTTATTGAACTATTGTCCTCGACATGCACACAAACTAACTGGGAAACTTGTAACAGTGCAAAATAACTGGGAAATAACCTCTTGGGAAATGACTTTCGAAGACTGGCAGGGTTCAGGGCCTGCAGAGGCTTGGGAGTGTGTAGAACTGGCCCTGAGGCATGCTTTGTGACTGTGAGCAAGCTGCTAAGTTTCTGAGTCTGATCTCCAAGAAATGATTTGCTAACCAGTCATCACATTCAGGCAATGGTTCTCAAAATGTGGCCCAGGGACCAGTAGAATGTTCATCGCTTTGAAATTCATAAAATGCAAATTATCGAGCCTCACTCAAACCAACAGAATCAAACTCTGAGGCCCAGCCCCAGGCGGTTTTGCTCAGTGGTTAGAGCATGGGCCCTCGGACTGAAGGGTCCCAGGTTCAATTTCAGCCAAGGACATGTCACACCTCGGTTGCAGGCTTAATTCCCAGCCCAGGTCATGTGCAGCGGAAGGCAAACAATGGATGTGTCTCTCTCACATGGATGTTTCTCTCTCTTTCTCCCTTCCAGTCTCTCTGAAAAGTAATGGAAAAAATACCCTTGGGTAAGAAAAGAAAAAAAAGAAACTCTGAGGCCCATCAATCTGTTTTCCCCTGACCTCCAGGTATTGAGTATGTATCTTGAGGTATGAGAACTGCTGCTCTAAAATGCTGGGGTCTCCTGCAGGAGCTGCCAAATAAAAGCCCTGAGCCAGATCACAGTCACCCTAGCTTGCATGGAATTTGGAATCAGACACCCCCAGTTAGCCTGTTGTATTCACAGCCACTTTTGACCTCAGTGCACAATCCTTGGCAATCTAAACACTGCTAGTCCCACCCCTTTTCCACCTCTGCTCAGCCTCCCCTCACTCAATCACTCACTCGTTCACTCATCTTCCAATTTACCCTCATTCCACTGACTAAGCAATTTCCAGATAAAATGTGTAACAGACCAAATGAACGCAAACTGTAGCATTACCTGCGCACTTTGTACCCTGCTCCCTTACACAACCTCAAATTGCTATGAAGCGGGCTGAGCACAGAGAAATCAGACTCCAACCTGCAAGCCGAGAACAGGCTGGGGACACCTCTGGAAGCCCCCTCTCCACAATCCCTGGAGGGCCTGCTTGGAGGATATGTTATCCTGGCTCCCTTGAAGTAATAGGAAATCAAATTATACAAAGCAATCATAGTTTGTTTATACATTAAAATAGCTTGTGGAAATATTGCTGTGTGTTACATTATAGTACTTTAAAATATTTTTTGTGTTTTATTTCACTATTTTATCCTGAGGTTGATGCTATGAAATAGGTTTTTAAAAGTCAGAAGTTATCATGACTTTAAAAGTTTGAAAAATGTTTGGGTGAGGTTCGTGATTCTGCAGGCTCGGCTGTGAGGGCTGCATTAGATCAGATGGTTGTTGCTGAAGCCCTTCAGGACCAATCCCCACGTGGAAGTTGGCGAACTTATGACATAATATATTTATTTCTGTTTAAGTCCATCTTCCACAAATACCATTTAATCACGAACAATCCCCCTCTCCAATAAATGATAATAAACTGCTTCAATAGCCCCCAAATAAAGTACAAGACCCTAGCATGCTAAGGTTGCCATGGTTTACCCCCACCTTCACTTATTTATTATTTCCACAGCCTTTGAGCTCTACTCTCCACCAGGCACTTGGGGATCCAAGGGATTTCATCCAAGGATGAAAAATGCAAGTATGGTCTTGCCCTCATAAAACTTACATTCTAGCTTAACTCTCCTTTCAACCTTATTTCCCACAAATATCTGTAAAATTCTTCCCTCAAGCCAGGCCCCATGTGGACTATGACTTCCACTTTCCTGCCTCCCTGGGGGTGCTAAGGCCAGTCCCTCCACTTGAAGGCTCCCTATTCTCTTTTCAGTGCAGTGAACTCCTAGGCATCCTTCAAAACCTCACTCAAAGAAACATCACTTTTCCACAAAATGTTATAATTACTGGCATGTGCTTCAAAATACTTCTGTAGGAGAAGGGGTAAGTAGGTGGTCACGAGGTGAAAGAAGACTGGTGCCACAGGTTATTAACAGTTGCATCTGATGGATCCGTACATGGGAATTTGGGGGAGGGGAAAGAATTAGATTATTTTCCCATTCCTTCTACTTTTGCATGTTTGAACTTTCCATAATAAAAAGTTAAAAATATATGTATATAAATAAATAAATATTTTTAAATAAAATATTTTAAAATAAGTTATATATAATAATAATAATAATAATAAACATTTTGGACCAGCACAGAGAATGGAGCAAATGACTCTTACTGGAAGTGCTGAGAAAGATATATATATGTATATAATCTCTATGCTGGTCCAAAATGTTTTGTTGTTTGTTATTTTATATGTCTATCTTCCCTTTAGATTGTCAACTTCTTTTTTGTTTTGTTTTGGTTTTTTTATTTTGTTGTTTGTGGGGGGGTTTACTTTATTTTAGACTGTCAACTTCTTGAATTCAGATCCTTTTGTTCTGTCTTATTTACCTATATATCTTGGGGCCCAGCACATTCTCCACTCAGTGAGCAAATGCAAAATTGTCCTTAAATACAGGACAATTTATACACACACACTTTGAATAATTATAAAGGCAGTGTTTATTAAAATACATTTCATTTTGGCCCGACCGATGTTGCTCAGCAGTTGAACATCGGCCTGTGATCCAGGAGATCACGGTTCGATTCCCAGTCAGGGCATATGCCCGGGTTGCGGGCTCGATCCCCAGTAGGGGGTGTGCAGGAGGCAGCCGATCAATGACTCTCTCATCATTGATGTTTCTCTATCTCTCTCTCTCCCTCTCCTTTCCTGTCTCTGAAATTAATAAAGATATATTTAAAAAAAAAAAAAAAAAGAGTGACATTGTAAACTCCAGTGCAGTTTCATACTAGAGTCATAAACTCTTGAATCTGACAAAGGAATAAAAAGGAAAGTGGTCAAATGGCACATTCCTTGCCAAGTATCTGTTGAAGGACGACTTCAGGCTACACCACCTTACAACTAAGCTGGCATTTGCAAAAAAATTCAGCTGCTCTCTCAAGCTTCCCTACAGCAGTGCTACAGACCACCCTCCAGGAGAGTGTGTGCTTCTGCTGGTCAGAAAGCCCTTTCCTGTCTGCAAGCCCCAAATGCAGGCTGGAGATGGAGTTGCATATTGGCTAATTTGATTATCCTCCTATTGACCAGCTTTACTCAAAATGCCCCGGCAAAACTAATAGTAAGCAATGCAGATTTACGTTAATGTGCATAGGGCTTCCTATTCTCGGTAGATTTATATGCAGGAATCCCACAGGCCTGGGGCAGGAATGCGTGAGCTTAAATGGCAGACATTCTTTAAATGTCTGTGGACCCTGTCCCTTCCCCACTCTCTTTCCTAATCTTCAAGCCACCCAGTGTCCTAGTTGCTAGACTTTCCCTCCTCCAATACTTCAGCCAAAGCAGTACAATAGAGTAACAATGCTTCTTATACTTGAATTGTGATAGGCAGTTAGACAGACATGTACAGAGCAAGGACAATGGCCAGGTACAAAAAGTCACCAGGATGGAAAGCCCTGGATGCCTAGCAAAGGATAATTGTAGGGTGGGACCTCACCCCCAGGGAGGCCTTTCCTCCCCTAGCATATCACTGGTCATGAGGTTTGGACCCCCTAACCTTTCTTCCCTAGAGCTAATATCTAGGCCTCAGTTGTATTTCAGCTCCAGGCCAAAAAGACCAGCAAAACAACCCATTGCTGACCTCAGGACCAGCTGCATTGAATGATGGCCCCCACCCTGGTGCTGACCAATCAATCAGTGGGCAGGACAACCCTGAAAGGACACACCTGGAAAACTGCTGAACATTATAATAAGGTCTTTCCCTGGGACCTCCCCTAAGATCTCCATGCTTAAAACCATTAGGACTGAGGACCTAGGGCTCTCCCTCCAGGGGGCACACCCACTCTGTGCCTTTCCCTCTCCTTTTTTCACCCCACCCCCACCCCACCCCACCCTCGTCCCCCAGGCACTTTACAATTAGCTTCCTCACTCCAAAGCTCCAAGGGCCCTTCCTTTGCCCCTATAACTTGTTCCCTAAGTCCATTTCTTTTAGGAATTACTTTTCCACCTCTGTGACTTAGCAAGTAAATGTTCTCTCGCTGTTTGGGTCTTGGCTCTGAATTCTTTCCTAGCCAGAACCCAAGTATTGAGGTTGCTGAACCCAGGTCCAGTGACCCCCACAGGCCTAACACCCAGTGCTGCTTCCCACCGCCTACGACAGAATGTACATACAAATCATTTGAGATGTTGCTGAAATAAAGAACTGGATTCAGCAGGCCTTGGATGGAGTCTGAGATTGTCCCTTTCTAACAAATTCCCAGATGATACTCCTTGCTCCTGATCTACAGACCACACTTCTTGCAACAAAGCTCTGCTCAGCAGACTGTCTGTAAAGGGACAGATAGTAAAATTTTAGGCTTGTGGGCAATAGGTTCTCTGTCCAACCACTTGATTCTGCCATTACAGCATAAAATTGGGTGGACAACATGTAACTAAATGGGTGTGGCTGTTTCTAAAAAGGGGACTGGCCAGGAGTGGGTCTGCCTCAGGCCAGCTGGTAGTGTGAGTACTTGACTCCGTTCAGGAAAGATTTCACAATGAGTCCAGGTTATTTTTTTTTTTAATATATTTTTATTGATTTCAGAGAGAGAGGAGGGGAGAGGAAGAGAGAGATAGAAACATCAATGAGGAGAGTCATTGATCGCTGCCTCCTGCACGCCCCCTGCTGAGGATCAAGCCAGAAACCCAGGCATATGCTCTGACCGGGAATCAAACCGAGATCTCCTGGATCATAAGTTGATGCTCAACTACTGAGCCATGCCAGCTAGGCGAGTCAGGTTATTTTGAGAGTACGTTTATTAAAGCTGGGGACACAGAGGACACCCCACTGATAACAAAACGAGCCTAGCTGAGGCTGCTTTGGCTCACTAAGAAGTCAGAGAAAAGGGGGCTTTGGGGACAGGTTCAAGGGGTTCACCTGGGACAAGTTTATTTTCATGGTCCTCGGCATCTGCAGAGCTGTGGAGCTGGGCTCCGAGGGCAGGGCTGTGTGGTGCCTTGCATCTGTCGACCTCCTGAAGTCCCATTTACCGCCTTCAGAAAGCAGGTTCAGCTCCTGGAGAAGCGGAAGGTGTGATTAGAACGGCAATGTTCCCAGGGAGAGTGAGAGAGCTTCGGAGCCCAGGCCGATGACATCAAACACAGTGATTTGTCTCTTGGCCCATCTGGAAAAAGAAAACAGTTCTAAGGAGGTTGGTGCCATTGTGCACAGTTTCTGTACCTTCAGCTCTCTCGTGTCAGAGGTCTTGTTCCTGTTCTGAAGGCTCATCAGGTTCTTTTTCCCTCTGGACGTAGAATTTAGATCTTCGATTTTGAAACCAAATTTGGATTCTTGACTCTGGAATCCCAACTTCCTTAGCAAGTTGCTCTCTGGAATCAATCCCAGGATATGGGTTGTTCTTAAATGCCGAGATGAGGGTGTGTAATTGGGAGGAAGTGTAGCTGATTCGCCGCCGCCTGCCTTCTCTGCTCGGAGTCTTCTCCACAGGCCGATCTTGGTCATAATCTTGGTCTCGGCTTGATTTTAAGTCCTCAGGTTCTGATCTTCTCTGGACTCTGTGCCTAGCTCTTCGATTCTGAAACCAAGTCTGGATTCTGGACTCTTCAATGTCCATTTCCAAAGCAAGCTTTTGCCTGGTATTGTAACCTGGGTAAGGTTCTTGGTTGAAGGCTTCGATGAGGATTTTCAATTGATCTTTTGTGAATTTGATGCGGGTGCGGCTTCGCCTAAGATTCATTGTGTTGGGAGAGCTGTCTTGAGCCATGTTGGAAGAGAGAAGTCTCAACCTTCAACCAGGAGTGGCTGAGGGTTTTTTAAGGCTGGGAGTTTAGGGGACATTTTAGGGAAGGATCTCAATAGAATATGCATCAGCTTTATGCAGCTACACCAAGATGAGATTTATTTCCTTAACTTCATCTGTCCTTGGGTGTGGTTAGCAAATGCTGCTAATTAGATTTCTGCTATCTATCTCCCTGACTGTAGTGATTTAAGCTATTCTCTGGTTGGGGAGGAGACATGTAAACCATTTATTCCTAAATGTCCTTGGTTAGGGAAGATAGTTTTTTGCAATTTACTAGATGGCTGTAGACTGCTTAGCCATTTATTAATTATGTCTCAGTTTCCCTCTTCCACTTGTCCTGCCTTACTAACCTGTCTCAATACTTTGTGGACAAGAAAAATAAGAAAATACCTAATACTGTTTACATACTCATAGATATGAACTTCAGAGAATGGATACTAAATTCCCAAATCCATAAGGCCCAGGGGCAGAAATCCAAGTCCTTTCTTGCATTCATTATACAACCCCTCAAATGAAATAATAATAATAATCCAAGTGGGAATGAGACCCTGTTTATTTTGTCTAGGGAATAGTCGTTAGGCCACAGCAGGGAAACAGGATCAACTCTTTGTTTGCCCAGGCTCTATCCACCTTCTGGTAAGTTCACTAGGGTTGCTGCCCCTGAAATGTTACCTAATAGGCCCTGATTGGTTCCTGGTGATACTAGGTGTTCATGCATTGTTAGATAAACTAAAATAATCCCTCTAAAAATTTCTACTAGCTGTGAACAATATTGTGGACATTATTTTCCAAGTAGCAATGACAGTTTTCAATTACAAAGGGGCATTTGTCAAAAGTCTGGGATCAATGGGTACAAAGTTAAAGGCTTCCATGATTAGAAAATTCTCAGTTTTAGAGGTAAAGCTTGAGCTATTAGCATTGACACTTACTGGTTGAACATCTCCCTCGGAAATACGACAGATAAGTATCAGGCAGAACTGAGGTAATGAAGTGATGGGATTAGGGTATTTCCTGAGATTTTGATACCTAACTATTTGAGGTTGACTTTCTGTTTATTGCAAAATGTTTTAAACGTTGCACAGGAAATTATAGAACTATAATTACCATGGCTAAAATTTGACTCTACCCATTTCAATGACAAAAGTAGGATTAGAAATTGGGTGGAAGGAGGAGGAGTTGCTTAATGATTTTTATCCCAGAAACTGGATTTAGGGGGGACTTTAAAGAATAGAAGTGAGATTCTTTTAAATTTGGCTTTTTTTTTTGTAAGTAACATTTCTTGTTTCTATTATGGTTATAAGCAGTGGTGATCAGCAATTCTTGAAGAAGGAGAGAGGTAGGAAATTCTGGAAACTGTTCACTCTCTCATTTTACTTTTGGTTGCCTGATTCTCTCCATTTCTATATGCTGACAAAGCACACTCTCACCCAAAATGGCCACAGAGTTTTCTTGTTCAAATCAAAATAACTATCCTTAAGCACTTCATTTTGGTGCTTGGATACAAAGCCTAGTGGAAAAAAATAAGTATTCTCCCTCTTTGAGGACAGGATGGTATGAAATACAAAGCAAAAGAGTGCAAGAGATTGACTGATTCAAAGGTTAAGTCATTTAAAAAGAAAAGAAAACCGATGGGTTTTTGCCACATGTACTATGTGTTGAAAAACCTGGTGGTGATTGGTGGTAATGGTAGAAATAGTCCAGCACTAATAATCAAAGACCTGCGTTCACTCTTGGCTCTGCTACTTTCTGTTGTCAGTCGCCTTAGATAATCGCCTCAATCCTTGGGCCTTATTTCCCTGGAATTTCAGATGGGGAGCAATAGTACCTACCTCAGAGAATTTTTTAGGCCTAATACTAGGTAATGATTTTTCTAAGCCCTTCAAAGTTACCCCAGAGATTCTTGTGAGTTTTTCCTGGGTTTTTGTGATGACACCACAGATCCTGAATCAATGGAACACGTATTTCTCTGTTCATTTCATTAATTTCCAGGAGTCAGCGCTGGAAAGAACAAGGTTCTAGATAAAGCCTGTTAACAAAACTAAGCCAGCCCTGGTCAGGTAGTTCAGCTGGTTGGAGCATCCTCCCAATGTGCCAGGGCTGTGGGTTCGACCCCTGGTCAGGGCTTATACAAGAAGCAGCCAATGAATGCATAAATAAGTGGAAAAACAAATCGATGTTTCTACTTCTCTCGCTCTTCTCTCTCTAAAAAATCAATTAAAAAAAATAATCAACCATGCGTGGATGGAGCAACAAGTCAATGTTTCTCTCTCTCTCTCCCTCTCTCTCTAAAGTTTACATGTACATACACACACACACACACACACACACACACACACATATATTCAAAACTAAGCCCAAAGGGTTTGGTAACCATTTTGAAAAAAACTTAGAAAAAGAGAGTAAATTTACTAAACTTGCCTTTTAGTTCTCTAATCATATAGAAACAAGACAAGAGCTAGCCCTAGGCTCTAGCCCTTTAGAACTAAGCCAACACCCCAACTTAGGACTTAAGGCACTGCACTGTTGTTGTTTTTGCTTAGTGAGTAGCTAGGAAGGGTTGGAGTGCAGATGGAGAGAGAACAAAACTGTAATAACAGAGGTCAAAATTAGTGAAGAAAGAAAAAAACAGAGAGTAGATCAGCCTCTGTCTTCTGTGGAGATGAGATGCTCCTGGTGGACCCCAGGTGCTGCTCTGCCCCCGACTCCCCAGGAGGTGTGGCTGTCCCTCCTACTCGCTCAGCTGCCCTGAGCAGAGCCAACCACTGAGCTCATCCCAGACACACTCAACCCCTAGGTGCCTAGAAACCACCTATTCCAACGGTGGAAGGACGCAGCGGGCCTGTTAATACCATACTAAAATACTGACCACTTGTTATTCATGCTTGTCTCCTCCAGTGACCTCAATGGTCATTCATTAGAACACTCACTGGAGTGTTCACTAGGCGATCTTTTTTTTTTTTTTTTTTAAGCTTTCTTAATTGGAAAAAGTCAGCATACAGGCTTCTATTGATTAGAGAATCTGGTCTCAGGTAGGTTTTTTTCTTATGTGTAAATGTAGCACATAATGAGTTTCCAAATTTATTTTCTTTTGGTTTATATGTATACTGGGCAATTCAAGTTAAAATATTCCTATCAACCTAAAACCCTGATTAAAACGTCTTCTCTCCCTGGCCGGTGTTGCTCGGCTGGTCGAGCGTTGTCTGTGCACCGAAAGGTTCCAGTTTGATTACTGGTGAGGGCAGAAGGCAGCCCACGATGTCACACCAGTGTTTCTCTCTCTCCCTTTCTCTCTCTCTCTAAAAATCAATTTAAAAAACAAACAAACTCCTTATTCTCTGAGTCTCACTGAAATCTTAGCCACTAACCTACATTTAGTCTCTAATGTAAGAGTAACTCCAGATCAAAAGAAAGTTTAGAGCAAATGTGGTTGAAGTCTACCCTTAGTAACTTTATAAAAGGGTGAGCCCCCAAACAGTAGTGATAACAACAACAAATGTGAATGTACCTCCATAGCCATTTATCGTGGTGAAAATGCCTAAAATTATTTTCCCATTTTTCTGAAGAGTCAAGGGAATTCTGCTGTTAGTACTAGTTTAATATATTTAAATAAGGGTTTTACACTTCTAAGAAAAACCCAGACTCGAGATAGCTAAAATAATCCCCATATACCTACAAATGAGCACTGCATGTGGATCTCAACTTAATTTCCCTATTAGTGAGAAGGGCGCAGCCAAGGTAGCTGCCGAGGTTTTCAATTCTTGGGTATAATTTCTCAAGAGCAGCTCAAGGGCACCCAGCAGGCCCAGCGGTACCTTCTCCAGGGGCTGATTTAGCTTCTCCCTCTGTGCTCAGTGCCCAATTATAGCCGGGCTCAAGCGCAGACTGAAAAATTAGTCTCTAGAGTCATGTGGGAAATTATCAAGGCCACTTGGCCCGGGGCCTGAGTGCCTGGAGTGCCTGGGCCTACAGTTTCTTTTCCCTTTGCCGGATGTGCTGGGCTGTCACTGTCTGGGCTCTCTTCATTCATGCTCAGAGGACACAAATGGCTGTAAGATCCTTCCCCAATATGCACGTGTTTTCCTGCTTTCCTTATGGCGTTTTAATAACTAAGAGGTCTGGCTTCTTTAAGAGTGGAAAAAAATTATTATCCAAGACCACTTTCGAAACTGTAGGTGATCTCTTCAACTCTATTATTTGCTCCAGGGGAAACAGAGATTTAGAAAACTTGTGACCAGCTCAAAGATTCAGGGTCTGGCTTTCTCCTAAGCCTGTAGGGATGTTAAAAATAGCAGTGGAATTATAAAGAGGAGTCTCAGCCCTCCAGGAGAAAGAGACCATACAGAAACGCAGTGTGGTTTGTACTTCCATAGCAGGGCCATACAGTGGCTCTTTCATTCCAGCAATGTCATCAGCTGCTTCCCTAACACAGAATTCACAGTTGGTGGGACAAGATAGGATCAGCAAGAAAAAGAAAAAAGCAGGGCAGAAGGAAAACAAACAAACCTAGAGAAACAGTTTTTATTTTTTTATACTATTTTCAAAAAGTATACCTAACAGTGAAGAAACAGAGAGATATAATGTCTCATATTACTCTCCTTCTTTTTAAAGTAGTCAGTGGTTTGGGGTGTTCTCCCCAACGGATTTCTCCATTCTCATATTTACGGTTTTAAGTTTACTGACTGACTGAACATTGGCAAACCTGAAAATACAAAGTGGGGGTGGGGAGGGGAAGAAAATCACCTGTTCACATCCCCGTTGACTAAAGACAACCACCGTTAACATTTTAGTATATCACTTCCTAGCATTTTCATACTAGAGAGGAAAAAAAGAAACAAAAGAGGAAGGAAAAGGAAAGGGGAGAGACAGGAGGAAAACATTTACGTCACCGATGGCATTGTTAAGCGCTGAAAGCTTCCTGCGGCCTGTGGAGGAAGGTCAGGTACATTCAGCTCTCAGAGGAGCCAACCAAAACAATGGAAGGTGAAAATAAAGGAATTGAGTCTATTTACATTTAAAAGTGATCTGTAATTTCTAACCCCTGTGACTGATATTATTTACATTTCTAATCTAGAAACTCTTGCTCCCCCTAACAACCTGGAGTTCAAGGCTGCCCATAAAGTTACATCAAAGTGAAGTGATCAATGCTGAGAGCTCTTGGCAGCAGCTGTAGGAGAGCACGTGCAAGTGTGGATAAAGAATTGAAAGATGCCAACTGTTTTTTCATGCTTGAATGTATATAGAATTACTTGGGGAGCTAGTTAAATGGGCATATTTCCAAGCCCTCCCCAGAGATTGTATCCGATTGATCTGAGGTTGGGCAGGGCCCCAAAATGTGCATTGTTAGCCTGTATCCTGGGCAATACTACTGTATATCTGTCATGGACCACACTTAGAGAAACACGGCATAGCATTAAAATTAGCAATTACTTAAATGTAAAGAAGAATGTTTTTATATAAACAAAAGTTTATTTAGAAAGTTACAGAGGTAAAAGAAGTGAGCCTAGAAGAAATGGGTTCAGGAAACAAGTTACAGAGGCCAAAAAAAAAAAAAAAAAAGGTGGGGGGCCTAGAGTTTAGGAGAAAAAGAGAAGGGTAAAGGTAACACACCTGGTGGGAAGTAGAGGGGGATGGAAAAGGCGTCAGCGTGCTCCAGAGAGGGAGAGCGCCAGGAAGGATTTTTTTTTAGGGGAATCAGAGTTAAACAGAGTTCTGGTTGCAGGACTTTTCAGAGCCTTTACTAAATAATGTTCACTATTTATATCCTAATGGGGTTAGTATGTTGAATTTCTCAAACTCATTTCACCAAAAAAGTGTTTTTCCTCCCCCAAGGAACATCTTTGCATGAATGTCCTGTGGAACATACTTGGCATTGCTGGTTTATTTCAGAATTACTTTCTTCTTGGACACTCCAGTAGTGAAATGTAAGGAGAATCAAGAACCTTCTCTTTAATTTGTTTCCATAAATATGCCACCCTCTAACATCAAATAAATGCAGCATGATACTGATATATGGAAATTCCAGTGTAGACATTGTAGGAAGAATACATTTTAGATGAATGAGAAAGCAGTTTTACATTTCTTGCTAAATCTTGTGGGGTTGTTATAGCAGTTAGACAGACATGAACAGAGCAAGGATGATGGGCCAGGTACAGAAACTCACCAGTGCAGGAAGCCCTGGATGCCTAGCAACGGGCAAAACTGGGGAAACAAGAACCTCACCCCCAGGGTAACCTATCCTCCCCCAGCATATCACTGGTAATGCGGTTTGGAACACACACACACACACACACACACACACACACACACACACACGCCTCGAGCATTTCCTCCCTAAAGATAACATCTAGGCTTCAATTGTATTTCAGCCCCAGACCCAAAAAAGCAGCGAAAGCGGACAAGTGACACTGTGGCTACCTCAGGACCAGCTGCAATGACTAATGAAGCCCCCCTGCCCTGGCTCAGACCAATCAGACCACGACCCTGAAAGAGCGGGCCTGGAAAGCTGATGAATATTCTGCTGAGATCCTTCCCTGAGACCTCCACTAAGATTTCCACCTGCAAGAGAGAGATAAATATGCTAAGGATAAAGGATCCAGTGCATGCTCTCCCCTAGGGGAGCACACCCGTGCCATTTCCTTCCCCCTTCTTTCCTCTAAGGGACCCCACAAGACTTGCAACCAGGAGAGCAATGGGCAATCAGCTAGTCCTGGGCTAACCCCCTGAACCTGTCTCCAAGGCCCCATTTTCTCTGACTTCTCAGTGAGCCAAAGCAGCCCAGCCTAGGCTCTCCTGTTACTTCATTTATGCCCTTGTTTCTCTGTCCTAAGTATAGTTTTGCTGTGGCCAATAAATTCTTACTTACTTAGCTACATTTTGTCTCTTGATTAAAATCTTTCCTTCAAGAAGACAAGAAACGAGGTCTCCTCGTCTTCCCAGTAACGGTGTGGTAGCAAAAGGCTTTGGAATCTGTTGGATTTGGGATCAAAACTTACCTCCAGTTTGTTACTAGCTGCAGATCTGTGAAAGGTTAATGAGTCAGAATCTTTATTTTCTCACAGGTGACTGGAGACAATAATACTTATGACACTGTCAGGCAGCTGTTTCCTACTTCCCCACCAAAGGAGGTGAGAAATAGTCAAGATGTCATTAAAAGATTTCTTTAAAATGTATTTTGGAATAATCTTAGATTTACAGAAAACTTGCAAAGAGAGTACAGAGAGTTCCCCCAAACACTCGCTTTCAATAGAAGATTTATTTTAAAAAATAACCCAAGTACTTTGATATATGTGAACATTAATCACAACATTCTGGTAACATAATCTTGGTGACTTTGTTGTTTTGCTGGTCACCCTAGGCTGGCTTCCCTTTCTCTTGTTCTCTCTGTACCAAAGTTATCATTTCCTAACCTCATTATATCTCTTGACAAAGCTCTGGGGCATGAGAATGCTCTCAGCACCCTTCACTCTAACTCCTGGGAGTTTTGGCATGTAACACTGCGTAGGCCGATTAAATACCTTGGTGGCAGCTTGGCCTTGACCCATAGATGACATTATCATTGCTGACCAGCATGGGCCTCAATTAAAGAGGCTAACACTTAAAATCTAAGTAGGAGACATTCTGGTTTCTTCTCATTCCTCCATATTATGCTAAGCGAAATAAGCCAAGCAGAGAAAGACAGACATCACATGATCTCACTTACATGTGGAATCTAAAGAGCTTAATAAACTGATGAACAAAATAGATTCTGTGGCATAGAAGCATGATCAGACTGATGAATCTCAGAGGGAAGTTGGGGGCGGGTGGGCGGGGAGAAACTAACCAAAGAATTTATATGCATATATGCATAACCCAAGGACACGGACAATGGTGGGGAGAGGGACTGGGGAGGGGAGTGGGTGTGGGGTGGAGGGGTCAATGTGGAGAAAAGGGGACATCTGTAATATTTTGAACAATAAAAAACAAAACCAAAAAAAGGTCTTTTGTACGTCTTCAGGGGACTAATTTAAATGATCTCTGCAAACATGACAGGCATCAAATCATATATGCCTACCTTCCTTAATAGATTCTAGCACTGTAGTTCAATTTTAAAACTAAAATTAAATTTAGATTAAATGTCTTAAACTTTAGTTTGAATGTTTCCTTCACAGCATTTAGCCCCATACAAGACAGTCTTGTAGATCAGGCTGTCTGGTGTGAACTTCTTACATCAGCATTCTCATTATACTGATTCTAGCAATCACCATTATTATAAGGCATTGAATTAAGAAGTAAATAAGGGTTTTTCCCCCCATGTTAACCCTTTATTTCCTTAGTGGAAGAGATTGGACTCAATAATCTGAGTAGTGGAGTGGAGAAAGAATTTGCTTTGGAGCCAGGCAATCACTTGTGACTTGCCACTTTGAGCAACTTAATTTCTCATAGCCTCAGTTTCCTCACCTGTGAAATGGTTATAACATCTATCTCATTTAAGAGTTGTAAGTGACAGGATTCAGAACACACTACTTTGGCATATTGAATATTTTTAACTGAGGGAATTTGAGACACCCCCCTTCTTCCCTGAAGCAGGTCATAAGACAAGACCCTCTTTGTGAGAAGTGCCCTCCCTCTACTTGCAGGAAAAGAACATCTTTACCTCCAAAGGCAGAGGGATACAGAGAAGAATTTGAATGAATAGGCCTTGCCAAGTTTCCCCCAGTTTGCTACCCTTGATTCATACCCTTTTGTCCTATCATGTTTTTTTCATGACTTTCCCTTCGCCATCAAACCCGGTATAAAAACACTCAGGTTCAACCATTCCTTTGGGTCTTTATTTCCTGTGTCACATTAAAATTGTGTTAAATAAATCTGCATATTTTTCTCCTGTTAATCTGACTTTTGTCAGTCCAATTTACAGGACTCCAGCCCGAGAATCTAGGTGGGTAGTAGGAAAAAGAATTTTTCCCTCTTCTACATCAGAACGAAAATGATATAATATATAATGCAGTGACTTGTAGCAAATGGGAGTCCTCAGTGAATGAATTAATAAATTCATTATGGTGTCTTACGCATTTATCTTCTCTTTCCCAACTGACTATATTACCGCACTCCCATTCTCTGACTTTCCAACCAGTTTGAACTTTAATGAAAGCTACTCATGACGTGATATTGACTCACCAAACTCTCACAGTTGCAACATAAACCACACAAATTGAGTAAAGTTTCATCTTAAAAGCAACAACAATAAAAACCCTCACTATTTAATGAGGTTATTACAAAACTACTCTTTGTGTACTGGAACAGTTCAATACTGATGAAGATAAAGGTAAAAAGTGATCAAGTGGAACAAACTGCGACTGAATTTGGGGATTAAGAGGGTGAGATCCTGCTTAATATGTAATCAGAAGTGTGAGTGACTTCAAAAAGAGCTATTAAAAAGAATAATTAGCAAGGCTGTTAATTAAAGTGCCATGTGTAGTCTTAACGTAAAGAATAATACTGTAGCTTGTTAGCCTGAATAAGATTTTGTTTTTTGATCTGTCCTTTCACTATTCAAACATGAGTGTACTTGACATTCTGTAGAAATGTTAAGATGTTTCACAAATTGTGAAACTCAGTGGGCCTAAATGAGCTATAAAGAACTCTGTGCAAACAAAAAATTAGTAAGGAGCAAAAGTAATGAAACTACGATGGCCCACAGGCCAAATCCTGCTGTTTTTGTTGGGCCTGAGAGCCAAGAAAGGTTTTAACATTTTTAAATAGTTGAAAACAAATTTTAAAAGATTAAAATTTTATGACATGAAATTCTAGCTTCGGTGTTCTTAAATAAACTCAGATTGAGACACAGCCACACCCATTCATTTACATACTGTCTGTGGCTGCCCGGGAACCACAACAGCGGAGCTGAGTACCTATTGGAAACAGGCACCACATGGCCAGCAAAGCTGGAAATATTCACTCTCTGGTCCTTTATAGAAAAAGTTGCCAATCCCTGGTATAGGTTACAGTAGAAGTTTAAACTGAGCTCAATAAATGACTTTAAGTAAAATACATTATTCTTAATACATCATTGATATTTTCTATTGAATGCTATTGAATCAAAAAGAATTCTGCTTATGGCCGTCAAAGCAGGGAAGTGCCTGGGCCCATCACTAGGCAATTCGAGGTGCAACAGGGCCTATGAGTTTTGAAGATATATAGAGGTTGTCATGACAAATGTTTTCCAAAACTTTGTCATAGAGGGTAGCTATGAAAAAAATGGCTGGAAGCACAACTGCATGTAACGAGCATATAGGTAGCTGCAGATGAATGTTCAAGTCCTTAACCAGGGGGATTTTAAAATTCTCCATTGCCTCACGTGTGGCATGCAACATTTTAGAAGGAAAAATGGAGAACTGACCCAGAAGATATGAATAGAAGCAAATGATGAAAATCAATGTATTATTTGGTATTGATCACCTCACAATTAATTATGTAGAAAAAATAAAGGATTCTATATAACACATTGTTTTCATATAATTTGAGGTCTGAGAACAAACTCCCATTTTCTTTTACTCTCACACTACATTTCCTTCACTTCTGACCCCAGATGTGCAGGTTTTCCCAACACTGGCTGAATGTCCTACAATTAATTCAATTCAGTTCTGACACTATTTACCTGGAGTTAGCATCAGATCGTATAAGACCCCTGCTGACTTCAGATGCCTATCTCCAAGTCAGATTGGCTTCTGACCAACCAGCCAAAAGGGTTTTTATAACCCACTCCTTGGGATTGATAATTTGCTAGAATGGCTCTCAGAACTTAGGAAAACACTTATGTTTACTGGTTTATTACAAAGGATATAATAAAGGACACAAGTGAACAGCCAGATAAAGAGATGCAAAGAACAGGACATGAGGAGCTTCCACGGCCTCTTTAGATACCCCACTCTCCCAGCTTTTCCAAGTGTTCAGCAACCCAGAAGCTCTTCAAACCCTGTACTTTTTGGATTTTTATGAAGGCTTCCTCGTAATGATCAATGATCGATCATTAACTCAATCTCCAGGCCCCTGTCCTTCCCAGAGGATGGACGGACAGTGGGGCTAAAAGTTCCAAGCTTCTAATCATGGCTTAGTCTTTCTATCCAGGAGCCCACCAAAGAGTAGCTTCATTAGAACATAAGGCACTCCTATCACCCAGGAAATTCCAAGGGATTTAGGAGCTGTGTCAGGAACCAGGATCAAAGACCAGCTATTAGAACAAATGACACTCCTAGTGCTCTTATCACTTAGGAAACGACAAGGGTTTTAGAAGCTCTGTGCTAGGAACCAGGGGCAATAACCAACATACAGGTTTTCCACTCCTTCACACTTGGTATTGTGTCTGACTGTCTACATGTTTATGTGATTGACTTGCACGCAGGCTACAGTGTAGTATGTATCTCATATTCTGATCACCAGCACTTAGATCAGAATATGGTCGGATTAATCCCAAATAAGGGGAATCATTGTTTAAGGGATACAGGGGTTTTGTTGGGGACGATGAAAATTTTTTAGGTATAGATAGTACCGATGGTTACCAAACATTGTGGATGCATTTAATGCCACTGAGTTGTACACATGGATAGTTAAAATAAAAAATATTGTTTTGCATTTTTATCACAATAAATCCTATACACACATACCCCCCAAAAAGCTCTTTCTGGATTATTTCCAAGGCTTGACTATTTTCTCCAAGGAATAGATTTTCTGCCTCACCCTGTGCTTTGTGTATAGCACAGAAGGGAGAAAAGATATTTGACCTCCTCGAGTTCAATTTTTTAATGGTTATTTTATCCTGTTTTGAGGTAGTAATTAATTACTCTTCAATTCTTTTTTTCTTTTTTTCTCACTCTTTAATTCTAAAACTCAAACTTCACAACCACAAACTACAAAACAAATCAAGACCAGGACAAACAAACGAACTACCCCACACAATAAATAAATCAGAAACTTGGAGACGTGGAGTAGTGATGAAAGGACTGTGCATATCTCCTTCCTGCTGGATTCTAAGAACTTCCTTTCCACCACTGTTCATTAGAAAGAGGCGATTTCAGCGTTTGGGCTTGAAAACCAATAATGTGATTTCTACCAAGAGTCATTATTTAAAATCTCACCAAAATGTGACTGGGTACCCAATGGGTTAAATTAAGTACACATGTATGGACAGTGTGTATTTTGTGCACATGTTATCAAAGATAAACAAAACTGGATGCTAATTAAAGCGCTAAGAACAGATTTTAATATATATCTGTGGTGTATCATTGTGATAGGGAACAGTCCAGCTTGAACTGAACTCACGTTTGATTTATACAGAGGTGACTGGGCATTTTAAGGGGAGAATGAAGGAATAGGTGGGGTGAGGGCTCAGTAGAGTCAGGGAAGTGAAAAATTATGAAAACATGGGGAGGGGGGTTGGCCCCTGTGAAAAACCATCTGGGTTTGTTAATTGGCCCTTATGGAAGTTGAGCTCCTACCTTGCTCCACCCTCCACCCTCATGACCTAATCACCTCCCAAAGGCCCCACCTCCCACCTCCCAGTACCATCATACTGGGAATTAGTTTCCCCATATGAATTTTAGGGGACACATTCAGTCTACAGTATTTGTCCCACAATTTAAGGCTTTCCTTTCCATTCATTTATCTCTCTACAAGGTGAAATAAGTGTGAATCTTATTATAATGCGTTGAAAGTCATCATTATTACTATAGACAGCCCATACCTTACATTTGCTTAATACTTTTGACACAGACCACATCACTCCTCTGCTTGAAGTCCTTTTCTGGTTCTCTGCTACATTTGGAGTAAAAATCAGTCTTTATATTAGCCATCAAAACCTCTATGATCTTCTTTTCCTCTCCACTCTTCCCTTTGCCATTTCTCAAACACTCCAAGTACATGCCCACCTCAAGGGCTCCCACTTTCTGTTCTCTGACTGGGATGTTCTTGCTCTTCCCCATATGGCTGGCTCCTTTAGATGTCTGTTTGTAAGTCATATTATCAGAGAAGGCTTCCCTGAACATCTTATATAACACACTCTACCCCAGTGGTTCTCAAAGTATGCTCCTGGACCACAGCATCAGCATCGCCTAGGAACAAATTCTCCACCCTTCCTTTCAGGGAATACACTGATAATTCAAAAACACATAAAACCCTCCTCTCACCATCAGGCTAATAATCCTTCCAGCCTGGTGATTTAGGATGGCAATACTAGGAGACTTTTGTCAGAAACCATGGTAACAATCTCAAAAAAACTGAGGAAAAAAACATTGAATCTTAGGGTCCATCTAGTCCAACCCCCTCATTTTACAGATAAGGGGGAAGGAATGCAGAAAAACTGTGAGACCTGCCCCAGCCATTCAGCGGCCCCAGAACCTAAGTCCTCAGAGGATGTTCTTTCCCCCGATACTCTCTGCAGTGCTCCTCATAGCCTGTGTGTGTATCTTCCAGCAATTTATCTAGACTCTCCTCAAATCCGTTCATAGTTTCACATCATGGTTTCACATCATGGTCATGCTGCATTACCAGGATGTATATTTATAACCACTGCGAAATAACTATGGTTACCCAAGTTGGCACCAATATAAACTCTGTTCATTGCTTTAGTCTATAAACAGCACAAATTTTTATTTCAAAATGGAAATAACTTACATTCCTGTACTTATATGATAAAAAGTTGATTACTATATGCTTATATAAAAAATTTTTATTCCTACCACCTAGACACTTAAAATGTTAAAGTATATACTTCCAAATGTTTTACATTACAAAAAGTAATACATATTGGGGGGATAAGTGGTGATGGAAAAAATTAAATAAAATAAAGAAGAAAGAAAAAGTAATACATATTTCTTTCCCCCAAAATCCAAATATTACAGATATGCATACCCCTCCTTTACCTCCACCCTTTCTGAGGGCAGAATTCTTTGATGGCCCCCAATATTTCCTGTCCCCTTGGGGTATGTGCTTGTATAATCCCTGGGACTGGGACTATGATGGACTTCACACTCATGATTGGGTTATGTTACATGGTCCAAGCAACCTTAACACAGGAGATTATCTGAGTGGGCTTGACCTAACCACATGAGTCATCTAAAATCAGAGAGTTCTTTCTGGATGGTGACAGAAGAGGAAATGAGAGGTTTGAAGTGTGAGAAGGATTGGGCACACTTGAAGGTGGAAGGGGCCACATGGCAGAGTTCAGACAGCCTCCAGGAGCCAAGAGCAAGCGGCTCCTGACTGACAGGCAGCAAGGAAATGGGACTTCAGTTTCATAACTGCTACTATACAAGGAATGGGATTTTGCCAGTAACAACTCTGGTCACCAGTTCTGATGGGAGGCAGAGGTGGGAGTCCCCGCCATCAAGCAAGTCTCAGGCACCTGTGGTGTGTCCTACAATTCAACTCAATTCTGACACCATCTACCCAGAGATAGAGTCAGATCACACAAGTTATGTAAGGGCTCAGTCCTACAAGAATGCCATCCCCCTGCCCCTTGCTTCAGACACCGACGGCCACGTCCAGGTTGTCACCTCTGCTTCTGACCCACCAGCTATAGCTTGAAGGTTCCAAGGACCTCCCGTCCTTGAGTTTAATTTACTAGGACATTTCACAGAACTCAGGGAAACATTTACGTACTAGATAAATGGTTTATGGTGAAAGCATATGTGTAACTTAGAACAGCCAGACCAAAGAGATGCGTAGTGCAAGGTATCGGAAAAGTCGGAGGGAGTTTCCATGCTTTCTCCAGGCACACTACCTTCCCCAAAGAATGTTCACCAACCTGGAAGCTCTTGGGAGGTTTTATGGAGGCTTTATTATATAGGCATGACTGATTAATCACTGACCATTGGCAACTGATGAAACCTCTAACCCCCACCTCTCCCCTATTCCATGGTTGGTTCTCCTGCCAACCAGCCTCTCCCCCCACTTAGGTGAGGGTCCAAAAGTCACCTCAAAAAGTCACCGCATTAGGATAACAGAAGACACCTTTATCAATCTCACCACTTAAGGAAATTCCAAAAGTCTAGGAGCTCTGTGTCAGAAACTGGGAGAAATATCAAATACATATTTCTTATTATAAATTACAGAATGAGCTTGGAAGCGGATTCTTCCCCATAGCCCTCCAGTGAGAATGTAACCTGGCTAACAACTTGACTTCAGCCTGTGATTCCCTGAGCAGGGAACCCACGCAGGCTTTGCCAGACTCCTCACCTACAGAAACTGTGGCATAATAGTGTTAGTTTTAAGTCGCTGAGTTAGTGGTAATTTGTCACACAGCCATAGAAAATTAATAAAACCCCCAACCCCACTTCTGAAGAGGCAATCACTTTACACACGTTGGGGTTATTTGGGGATATCCCCTTCTAGGTATTTTAATTTATATACAAGTATATATTTAAATGAGATCATTGCTATTATTTGCATTGTTTTCTTCATTTAATATATTGCCAGCATCTTTCCATGTAGCCCTTGTGTATGTTTTATAAAACAAATTTCTAGAAGCTTTGTCAAAGTGTATGCTACTTAAAATTTTGGAAGAGACTGTCAAATTGCCTTTAAAAAAAAGAGACTACATTGACTCCCAATCCCACCAAAAGTATATGAGTTCCTACTTCCCCACATTCTCTTCCTTACTTGCTATTCTCACTTTTTAATAATGTCCCTTGCCCATTTGTATTTTTTTACAGCCAACAAATTTAGAGTCAAGTAAAAACTTACCACTATAGTCTGCTTTTGTTTATTAAGCATTGTTAAAAGTCTAGAAATGTAACAATACTGATCTTTATACTTAAATGCACATAAACTAGGGTATAATTACTGAAATATGGACTACCTATTGATTAAACAAGTGTTGTCTCTAGATATAAATATCTATTTTGGAAGAATGTCAAAATTTTCCTGAGTTTTGGCAGAATATATTTTACAATCTATTTGTATTAACTTTTTTTAACCTCAGAAACCGAAACTATATATTTTTAAATCTCTATTTCTTACTTGAATTACTTATTTTTTAAAGTCCAAGAAGCATGGTCAGTCAAAACTTGTAAGCAACCAAGATATCCTTCAGACATCTTGCTATAATATCTGTGTGCTGGTATTTGTGTCGACATAAGTTTTCAACTCTCCAAGGACTTTTTTGTCTCTATTATCCATTCCTGAAACTTAATAAGATTGCACAGTCAGTCATCAAATAAGATTAAACTGCCAGTAAAGTGTAACTCAGAGAATTAAGTATTACTTAAACTGCTCATTCCTCTGTGGAAATGGAAAGTGGCTCTTCTTAGAGAAAGGCCCTTTGAAAAGTGACATGTCTAGAGAGAACTGAACCTAGTCTGCCTGGCTGAAGAGGAAAAGTACTTCCTCTTCCATTCTGAATCTGGTGACATGTCCTTCCACATTTGCCCTGAATTTAGCATTTAACTGGATTTTCAAGTCTTAAATTCATTCCACAAGTATTTGTTAGTAGGAGTGTGTCCTAATCAGCGTTGGAGATTGTAAAGACGGACTTGGGGCTTTCCACGATAAAGCCTCAAACTGTGTGTCCAGCTTTGTTTCTTCTAGAACAAGGTTTCTCAACCTCAGCACTATTGACTTGCTGAACTAGAATTATATGTAATTCTTTGTTGTATGGGGCTGTCCTGAGCACTGTAAGGTATTTCACAGCATTCCTTGCCTCTGCCTACTCAATGCCTGTAGCGTCCCCAAGTCATGACAATAAGTGTCTCAGCCCTGGCTGGGTAGCTCAGTTGGTTAGAGCGTCATCCCAAAAGGCCAAGGTTGCAGGTTCGATCCCCGGTCAGGGCACAAACAGGAATCAAGCAATGAGTGCATAATTAAGTGGAACAACAAGTCAATGTTTTTTTCTCTCTCTCTGTCTCTCTCTCTCCCCCACGCCCTCTCTAAAATCAATAAATTAAAAAAAATAATCCCCGGCCAGTGTGGCTCAGTTGGTTGGGTGCTTCAATTCCCAGTCAGGGCACATGCCCAGATTTCAGGCTCTGTCTCCTGTGGAGAAAGAGTGTACAGGAGGCAGCCAATCAATGTTTCACTCTCACATTGATGTTTCTCTCTCCCCTTCTCTCTTCCTTTCTCTCTAAAACTCAATAAAAATATTTTTAAAATAATAACAATAATAATAATAATACTATTTTTAAAAATGTCTCCAGACATTGGCAATTGTTCCCTGGGAGAGGTGGGTGAAGAACTACTATTCTAGAAACACACAGGATTACTTAATCAAAGCATGAACTTACATATCTTGAATTACTGTTTTCTCAGCCTTGAATGACAGTACAAATCCTTTACATCTTTCAAGACCCATATCCTGTGAGGATTGCCTAGGCACAGGGACTCCAGCGGTGAACCATGAACCTGGTCCCCCCCTGCTTTCCCAAGACCTATGTGGCTGTGGGGAGGGAGGGAGGGAGGGATTTTTAAATATTCACTATAATCATGTATAAGTACAAACTAAAACAAGTAGCTCGAAGGAGGACAATAGAGAAACTTGGTTCTATAAAAATTATGGAAAGGAAATTGCTGTCGCTTTGGGGATGAGGGAGCAGAATGTGTGGGGAGAGGGTCAGGCCGTGCTCCCCTGAGAAGGTGGCTGAGGTGAGATCTGAAGAGCTAGTCAGATTTAACTAGAAGTGAGGGGCTCACCCAGGCCCTAGGTCGTGGTGTCAGGCAGGTCCCCAGACATTGTTGCTCTGAAGGCATTGATCATCTAAGGGAGAAAGGGTCATATCAAGTGTACTTTCCATGTGGCAAATGACAGGCAAGACCTTGCAAAAGGGATGGACAAGCACAGAGCACACAGAGCCCGGTCTGAGGAATTCAGGAAAGGCCTCTAGAGACTGGCGCTCTCGCCTCACAGATGTAGAAACTGATCCTTGTGCACGTTGCCCAAGATCACAGAGCTCATGAGGAACAGACCTGATTCAGCCCCGAGTCTCCAACCCCAGTGCCCCGTTCTTCCCACTCCTCAGCTTCCTCTCTGAAGCACTTTGCTACTTTCTCCTGTTTAGCACTGACTTCATCCTAATGGGTGTTATATGGCAACACTTCCCATAATTCTAGGACAGTACAGGTCATTTTGCTTAAATACTATTCCATTATGATTTCATGGGTCAAAGGTGATTTGGAAAATCACCACAGTGTTGTTTTTAACTACTCTATCTGATGAGATTGTCAGCTCCTTCTCAAAGGCCACTGAGCAATAATAATGCTTAAAAAGTGGTTATCAGTTTTCTCATTTATAAGCCGGGGATAATAACAGTACCAACTCTTAGGGTAACTGTAAGGATTAAATTAATTAAAATGCATAATGCATTTCGAACGGTGCTGGTATAGCAGCCTGAGCTCAGTAGATGCTATAATCACTGAATGAGGGGATGGTGGATGGGTGGGTGGGTGACTTCATGAAGAAACAGGACAGGCCTTTGTTCTCAATGAGCTACCCCAGCCCTCACCACCTCCCTGCTTGTTTCTAAGCCAATCCCGGTTATGCATGTGATCAACTCTCTTTTCAAGCCACATGAAAATGTCATTTTCTATTTCCTAAGCAGACATAAAGACAACAAAGTCTAGGACGTCCCCTGCTCCCACCAAGGCTGGGGTATAACCCTCACTCCTAGTCAAAACCGAAAAAAAAAAAAAAAAGGAAATCAAACAAGAAAACATAGTGTAAGTCCAAAGTAAAAAATGAGAGAGAAGACTAGGGTCCATTTAGGAGGGCTAGTGGAAAACACATAAGTTTTATAATAATTTTTAATACCAATGGAAGGTTTTTATGGTTGATTCTCAAACTGAAGACAGAGCACATGTATGTGTCAGGGGAAGCAGACTGCGGTCCCAGGTTTCCCCTCCATCCATTCAGTCAGTCAGTCATTCAACAAATGTTCATGGACCATCGACTATGTGCCAGGCACTACATTCCATGGTTAAAAAAAAAAAAAAAGAAGAAGAGGAAGAAGGAGGAGGAGGAGAAGTGGAAGCGGAAGGGGAAGGGCAAGGACAAGGGGAAGAAGGGGATGAGGAAGGGGAAGGGGATGAGGAAGGGGAAGGGGAAGAGGAAGGGGGAGGAGAAGAGGAAGGGGGAGGGGGAGGGGAAGAAGGAGAAAAGAAATTTATGGAATACTACGCAGCTGTAAAGAAGAAGAATCTTGTACCCTTTGGGACAGTATGGATGGACCTGGAGAATATTATGCTAAGTGAAATAAGCCAGGCAGCAAAAGACAAACATCACATGATCTCGTTTATACGTGGAATCTAAAGAACTTAATAAACTGATGAACAGAATAGATTCAAATGACATGGAAGCATAGATGAGACTGGCGAATGTCAGAGGGATGGAGGAGGGCGGGTGGGTGGAGGGGGAGAGAGTAACCAAAGAATTTATATGCATATATGCACAACCCAAGGACACGGACAATGGTGGGGAGAGGGGCTGGGGAGGGGGAAGGGATGGGGTGGAATGGGTCATTGGGGAGAAAAAGAGACATCTGTAATATTTTAAACAAAAATTAAAAAAAAAGAAATTTTAAAAGTCTACAAGGTCTCTGCTATCATAGAGTTTACATTTAGTAGAGGAGACAAAGCTGAAACAGTAGCCAAGGGAATAAAATAATTACATGTTGTGATAAGCGGTAAGAAGGAAACAAAGAAGGGGCTATAATGGAAAATAACAGTGAAGCTTTCAGACAGAGTCCTCTGAGAATGCCACAGATGGAATGACACCTGAGGGAGGAGGTGGGGCCAGCCATGCTCGAGTCCTGTCCTTTGCTAGGCTTACCAACTCCTCTGGCCATTTGTGCGGTAAAAAAAGCTATGTGAGCAAAATGTTCCTGCACTGATTGCTTCATTTTATGGTATTTAATCAAGACAAATGCATTTTTTTTAAAGTTTTCATAGAATCCTGCCCTCACTCTGACACTGAAGTCTCTTGGTTTCCATTCTACAGCTGCAGTTCTTTGCTATGTTCTCCCACATTCCTGTCACATAATGGACATGCCCACATCCAAAGAGGGTTTCTGTAGACAATTTTTGCTTCAGGTTAGGAATCTAATAATAGACTCCTTCTGCTGTCTGGCTCTTGTTTGCTTCATTTGGTTGTTAAAGTTCAGTGTCAGAATGAAATGTTTTCAAACATGGAAAGACTTTGATAGACACCAATTTAATTTTGTGGAAACTTATTTAGAGGATTGTTAAATAGTAGGGTATTTTTCTTCCTATGGGTTGTAGATTTTTTTCACTGTATTTTTTTTCAATACTATACAGTGTTAATTATGAATTTATTGAAAGTACAACAGAAATATAAAACTTTAAGAAGTCTTTTCTTGTCAGTTCTTATGTTTTTAAGAAGATATGTGAATTCCCTCCTTTCATCCTTAATGATGATGATGATAACATTTGCTTCAGGTTAGAAATCTAATAATAGGCTCCTTCTGCTGTCTGGCTCTTATTGAGTTTTTACTGTGTGCCAGGCTCTGTGCTAAGCATTTCACATTACATTCTTTTATTTCATCCATGAAGTATTATAATGCTGGTACAGATGAAGGAACTAAATCTCAGTAAATAAACTTAAGAAACTTGCCTAAGGAAGAGAAGAAGAAAAAAGAAAGAAGGAAAGAAACTTGCCTAAGAACACATAGTAAACATCAGAGCCAAGAGTAATTTGGGAACACTTGACTCCAAAACCCTGGAGTCAATTATTTCAATTATTCTATATAGTAAATATATGTTAAGTAGGATACTATTATTAAATAGGGTAATGCTTACATTAAATATTGATAAGCCTGCTCAGAAAGAAACAATGGAATAACTGCAGTAAAATAATATGTATTAAAAGTGATTATTATAAGAAAATAACAATTCTACAAACAGTATTTGCAAAGTTCATTATAACCATTTAAAAGCCATTTTCACTGTGGCAAAATTAATTGAAATCTATCTCACATAATAACATGTCAGTGTCTTTATATTTAAAATGTTTCTCTTGGAGACAACATATAGTTGGATCTTGTTGTGTTTTTTAATCCATTTTGACAAACTCTGCTTTTTAAATAGAATGTTTAGTCCATTAACATTTATTGTGTTTAAAACAGCTGGATTTTGGTTTACCATTTTACTATTTGCTTTCTTTGTCACTTCTGCTTTTTTGTTACTCTTTTTCTTTTGGATTAGACTTCCTTTTAGAATTCCATTCTATCTACAGGCTTTTTAGCTATATCTCTTCGCATTATATTTTTAGTTTTGCTCTAGGGGTTACAATATATTCTTAACTTTTCACAATCCACTTAGAGTTTAACATCGGCTTTTTGTACAATGTAGAAGTCTTGCAACTCTATAGGCCCACACTTTTAAGCTATAATAGTTATATGTATTCAATCCACATGTTATGAACCCTATAAGACAATGTTATAATTTTTGCTTTAGTCTTATGTATTTTAAAGAAATTAGGAGAAAAAGTAGTCTTTTATATTTACCTAGATATTTATCATTTCTATTTTGTTTCTTACTGAAGATTTGAGATTCAGTTTGGTTTTATTTCTCTTCAGCCTGAAGAACATCCTGGAGCATTTGTTTTGTTTTATCCTCACCTGAGGATATTTTTTCCATTGCTTTTCAGAGAGATCAGAAGGGAGAGAGAGAAACATCCATGTGAGAAAGAGAAACACGTCCACTGGCTACCTTCCGAATGCACTCCACGCAGGACCGGGGATCGAGCCAGCAACCGAGTACGTGCCCTTGGCCAGAATCGAACCCAGGACCCTTCAGTCTGCGGGCCGACGCTCTGACCACTGAGCCAAATTGGCTAGGGCTGTAGCATTTCTTTTCTTTTCTTTTTTAAAAATATATCTTTATTGATTTCAGAGAGAGGAAGGGAGAGGGAGAGAGAGATAGAAACATCAATGATGAGAGTGTTGTTGTTGATCGGCTGCCTTCTGCAGGCCCCAGACTGGCAACCCAGGCATGTGCCCCGACCAGGAATCAAACCACAATTTCCTGGATCCTGAGTCGATGCTCAGCCCCTGGGTCAGGCCCAGCAGGCTGGAGCATTTCTTATAGTGTAAGTTCCACTGCAACAAATTCTCTTCATTTTTTTTTTAATCTTAAAATGTATCTATTTTGTCTACATTGTTTTGTTTTCCTAATTTCATTCAGGTATGATTGTTATATGATAAACAGCATATCTGTAAAGTATACAATTTGAAAATAGCTCATAGACACAGCCAGCAGTATGTTGATTACTAGAAGGAAGGGGGGTTGGGAGAAGGGAGAAGAGGGTAAAGCGGAAATAAATGGTGACAGAAGGAGACTTGGCTTTGGATGGTGAACACACAATACAATACACAAATGATGTATTATAGAATTGTACACCTGAAACCTATATATAGTTTTATTAACCAATGTCACCCTGATAAACTCAATAGAAATTTTAAAAAATTAAGTGGACAGTTTGATAAGTTTTTACATATGTGTACACCCATGAAATCACACCACAATCGAGATAATGAATATATTCATCATTCACAGAAGCTTCTTCACACCTATTTGTAATCCCTTCTTCTCTCTCCTCCCCAGACTCTCTCCCCAGCCTCCAGCAACCATCTATGTGCTGTCACTATAGATTAATTTACGTTTTATAGAACTTTATATCAATGAAGAATTATAGTATGTATTCTTTTTTGTATGGCTTCCTCATCAACACAATCATTTTGAATGTCATTCATGATGTTACTTGTATCAATAGTTCATTCCTCTTTATTGCTGTTTTCTATTGTATGGCTATACCATCATCTGTTTTCCAGTCACCTGTTGATGGACATTTCGGTTGTTCTCCATTTTTGGTGAATACAAATAAAGCTGCTATGAACATTTGGCCCCAAGTCTTTCATGGACATATGCTTTAATTTCTCTTTGAGTAAATTTGCAGAAGTGGTACTATGATAGATGCATGTTTAACTTTTTTAGAAATTGCTTAACTGTTTTCCTAAGATATTGTAGCATTTTACATTCTCACTAGCCATGTTAGTTCCAAATGCTTGCCAGAAGTTGGTACTGTCTTTTAAATTTTAGCCATTTTAGTGTGTGGGTAGATATCTCATTGTGATTTTTATCACCTTAATTCATGAAGGGTATTTTCACTAGATAAAGAATTGTGGGTTGTCAGGTTTATTTTCTCTTTCTGCACTTGAAGATGTTTTTCATTTATCTCTTTGCTTCTATGTTTCTGATGAGATGTCCACAGTCATTTCAATCTTAGCTCCCCTATATGTGCTCCCCTATTTTTCTCTGAGCACTTTCCACTTTTTCCTCAATCTTTGTTTTTTAGCAGTTTGACTACGACATACCTAAGAAAGGTATTAGTATCTCGTATGGGTTTCACCGAGTGAATTGTCTCTGTCCTTTGCCAATTTGGGAAATGCTGGCCACTATTTCTCCATAATATACTAATGTAGACAAAAAAAAAAAAAAAATTTAAGTAGTTCTACCTACAGCTTTCACTTACCTCCTGCAACTGAAACTAATCTGTTAATGTCTAACAGTGAGGACCATCCTTCCACAAAAATATAGAAAACCCCTTTTTGAGTCAATTAGTCAATGATAGCACAGACACAGAAGTGACTCATCCTTCATCCATTCATTTATTTAATAAATATTTACAGTGTAAGTACTGTTTTAGGTGCTGAGGATAGAGTAATGAACAAAACAGACAAAACAATAAAAGTTAATTCTTAGAGAATGTAAGGAACATTACAAACTACATATTAACTTATTTAATTCTCATAATTCTATAAATAAGTAATATCCCCATTTTGTAAATAAGAAGCCAGAACTTAAAGAGGTTAATATGTCTAAGGTTACATAACTAGTAAATATCAGAGCTGAACTTTGATCTTAGCTAATCAAGCTCTGGAATGTTCACTTTTAATCCCCACTACTTTACCCACCAAAGGCAAAAAATGGAGGCCCGAGGATGGGCAGCCTTTATCTTTAGCCATGTGAGCACGAGGCAAACCACTCAGACATTCTGGCACTTTTCCTTATCTGTAAAATTCGTGGGATTCACTAGATGGAAGCTAAACTCTCTTCCAAATTGGAGAGTTTATTATAGTAGACCTTGAGAGCAAAGGCTGGTATGGGTTAACTGGAATTAATGAAATCAAATATGGAAATAATATCGTACGAAATAAAAAAGGGCAGTAGTAGTTATTCTGCAGTGGATCCCCAGGTGGCATATATACAAATTCATGGAGAGATCGTCCGTAGTTTTTATGCACATGATGGCTTTCAGATTCTTTTTTCATTTTGAGTGAGTGTGTTCTAAAAAAAGAGGTGATCTAATAGCTTACCACAGTGGTTCCCCACTTACTGAGACCTGGTTTTCCCTTTTCACTGATGATTGTGTGACATGCTGTTTCCATAACAATCATATAAAATAGTTGGGTGTTTTTTCAAAACATAAGTCTGCAAAGTTCTTTCTGCATCAAGAGCAACTTGCTAGTAGTTATACCGGAAGCAGATGGTACTAGAAAAACAGAGGAGATGACATAGCACAATTCAAAAGATACCAAACTAAAACATTTTTTTTTAAAAGATGGACATTCAATCTTAGAAAGTACAAGGATGTGACAGGACTGTAGAATCAGGAGTGGCTATTTAAGCTGCCTTTGATTTCTAAAAAATCCTAGTTAAAAAAACCTCTTTTAACACATTTGTAACTTCATAATATTTAAAACACAACATCTTTAAGATTCTGAAAATGGAGCTGACAGGGAAATTAGTAAGCAAACCTAAAATGCAGGGATGTTAAACACAGAGATCAAAGCAAGGTCATTGTGAGCCCTGGCTGGGTAGCTCAGTTGCTGGAGCATTGTCCTGATAAGCCAAGTTTGCAGATCATTCCTGGGCAGGGCACATACAAGAATCAATCAATGAATGCATAAATAAATGGAACAACAAATCGATGTTTCTCCCTCCCTCCCTCCCCCCTTCCTCTCTCTCTCTCTCTCTCTCAAATCAATCAATAAAAAATAAAGCAAGGTCATTGTAGTATTTTCTTAGTAAACAAACTCCATTCTATGACAAGATTCCAGTTCATGAGGACTCTCAAATAACAAAACACAAAATAACAAGCAACAATTAAGACTTATTGAACGATTACCAGGTACTAGGCACTGCGTTAAGGACTTTACATTGATTGTCTCATCCTCACCACAACCCTCTGGGGTAGAAATTATTTATTATCTGCACTTTACAGACATGAAAACCAAGTCTTAGCGAGGTTAAATCACTTGCCAAACAGCCCATCGCTAGCTGTGGTAGAGCCAACAGGGATTTGAGTGAAGGCTTTCTGCCTGCTAAACTGCCTCACTCGGAAAGCACTATACTATGTACATAATGGGTAAAAACAAATAAAAAGGAGGGCGGGAAACTTCCCGCTAATTATTGTTCTAACTTGGTGCAAAAAAATCCATGCTCAGCACTTAGGTACTTTTCTTATCTAATTTTCATGGTCGTCTTATGGGGTAGGTGTTGTTACCTTCTTTTTATGGGTGAGGAGGCTGATGCTTAAAGAGGCCAAATAACTTGCCCAGAGCCATACAGCCAGTAAGTGATGGATTTAAGACTTGGACCCAGATCCGTCTGCCTCTGAAGCCCCAATGTTCTTCACAGGTCCCTCGGGAAGGGGGAGGGAGGTCTCAGTGAATACCCCAGACAGATATGTCTTGCTCTCTGTTCCTATCCAGGGAGGAGCAAACTCTCTCTCCCATCTTTTTTTTTTTTTTTGAGGGGGGAGTCACCCAAAACACTCATGCTCCAAGGTTTCCTACTCCTAGTTTCTACCCAAACAAGGTGAGGCCCTCTCAATTCTGAGCTTTCCCTTCTGCTGTCCTCATACCCACCCCCCTTACCCTCAGTCTGGGTCCCTCCTGAGTGCTCAAAAGCACCCCAGGCTTACCTGGTTTCAGCACTCACACACCTGAGTCATCTGTTTACTGTAAGTGTCCCTCTGCCCCCTACATCTCCAGGGCTCTGCTGCAAACACCATCCAACAGTGATTGTATTTTGTTTCCTCAATGTCTAGCTAAGTGCCTGGGACACAGTAGCTGCTCAGTGAATGTTGATAAATGGACAAATAAAGACTGACCTCTGAAGTCCGGTACAATTACCAACATATACTGAATGCCATAGTTCGAAAGTCCCTGTCACTTACAGAACACACACACACACACACACACACACACAGTGAATCTATAGTTCTATACTTCAATGAAATGGACCAAATAGTACTCATTATTAGAATGAATAATGATAATTGATAGAGTAAGTTTCTCTGTATTTTGAACAGGTTTTTCTTTTTCGTTCTTTGAAAGAGCTAATGATTACTTTCTAAATATAATGAGCACTAACACTTGTAGAAATGGTCTGCATCTGCAGGTGCATTTTCTCATTTCATCCTAATAGTTCTGTGAAATGGGCATTACTAGATATTTTACAGCAGGGTAATGAGCCCATGGGTGATTTACTCCATATCACATGGCTAGTAAATAAAATTGCTGGGAATAGACTCTAGCTCTTTAGTCCAGTGTTCTTTTAAGTATGTCACCTATGAAGACATAGAAATACTGAAATGAATATTGTCTATAAAATGTGGATTCACAAAAAATAATGAGGAAAGGCTATCCTTTCCTTCATACCAAATGAGAGGGCACTGGTAGGCACTGGCTTTGGAATCATGAGAACAGTAATAGAAATACCTTCAGTTTCCTTACACTTCCTGGCATATTCTTCAGACTTTCTCTAAACCCCTAAATGGAGAGTAACATTTCACTGTATAATCTCTGTACAAGTGTTTACTATGTACATGTATTACCTATTTCAAAACTTTTAGAAATAAAAAAGATACCAATGAGTTTATGCTTTCTACTGTGTCACGTTATTGTCACAAGGCAAACCAATTGAGGGCAAGTATTGTCCAAAAAGCTTATAGAAATGCAGTTTTAACTAGATAATTGAGTGCCCCCATATGGTTTCATGTCATTGCACATTAGAATTGTGAGGTAGGTACTAAGGTTGAACCGTGAGCAGCCCTATTATAGATGTACTGAGAAACCAAGAACTACCGGCTATCACAGCTCTGTAAGCATCAGAGGAAGGACTAACCCCCGATTTTCTGACTTTAATGCTATTGCTTAGATCTGCTGGAAAAAGTTAGGACTAGCTGTCTGGTCAGATTCCTGGGTTCCAAAGCTGCTCTGCTGGGCCCTAATGTATTTACAAGAAAAGATCTCCAAGAAGCATTAAGTAAAAAAACAAAGTGATATATTGTATTTTGCCATTTTGTGCAAAAAAAGGTGAAACTTTAAAAAAGAATATTTCTGCATTTGCTTATTATGCATAAACTACCAGTGCCTTACAGGTTCTCCATCTGCAAAATGAGGGTGGTGGGGTTACATTAAATACTGCAAATGTTATAACAGTGCCTGGCACACTGAATGAAGTATCATTTTACTTGGATTCTCAAGCCAAATTATTCCTTGGCTTAATCATATTCTAAAATGCCCTTTTAAAAATCATTTTTAATTGGCACAGGCAGGATGGAAACGTGGCGAACCACAGCAAAATGCAATTACTTAAAGCTGCTTTAAATTAGGCCCACTAGAGTAATTAGCCAATACTGAAAGATGCTTGGTGAATCGCAATTACAGATATCAAAGAACTAGTACTGTTCATCCTTTCACTAAGTAAATTAATAACTAGAATCCTTTTGTCAAAAAAGGGTCGTGCATATGTTTACTACAATGTATTTTAATAGTTTGCCACTCTAAATATCAGGAGCAACTTTAAGAAAAATCTTAAGCAAAATACCACCTTAGATTATGATCCAAAAGCATATTTACAAGTCTCAACAATGTTACTGTTACCGTTTTAACAGTTAAGTTAGTAAAAGGCATACTGTATCTGCTGTAAAGTCGTGGGAAAAATGAACTAGGATTATGTTCAAAATATAGGGTTTCGGGGGGAAAAGCTTTTAAAAAAAATAGTATAATATGTGCTTCAGTCTTTCACAGGCCAAGCCACCTAATGAAAACCGACATTCAGCTCCCTCCCCCCTCAGCCACGTGGGGTTTTCATGCCTCCTCCCCTGCGCTTCCTTCCGCACTCGGAACACCAAAAAAAAAAAAAAAAAAAAAAAAAAAAAAAGTGACCTCAAGGTGGGGGCGTGTCTGGGGGCGGACTTGGGTCACCCCGGTTCTACGTAGTCGCAGCCCGGCTCCGTCCCAGGCCCGGGCCCGCCCACAGGTGTCGGAGCGCACGCGAGGCGCGGGCGCGCGGGCGGCCGCTCCAGCCCGCCTTCCTCGGAACCGGGTGCGACCCGGGCCGCGCGGGGCTCTTCCAGGACCCGCGCGCCTGTCCCGCCGCTGCCCCCGTGGAAAGCAGAAGTGTGAGCACTGCCCCAAGATAAGGCGTGTGGCCAGTGTCTGTCCTTAACTCACCATATGGCTCGAGATCCCCGCATCCCTCCCTCCCCCAGTTTGGGCCATTACTGCGATATTAATAAGAGCACCCACTCAGTGGTGCCCAGTAGGTTACTAGGAAAATGAAAGGAGAAAAAAAGAATTTGCGAAAAGAGAAGCTAGAAAAACAAATATAGAAGAGGTTTTTGTTGCTAGAGAAAGATGTTATGTTATATGTATTCTAGGGAAACTTACGTGGCCTATTTTTTTTTCATGAAAACTCAAAGTTAAACTGAGAAGGCTAGAAAAACCTCTTAATTAAGAAAGAGAAAAACCTGACTTTTAGAAGTTTATATCTATTTACAAAGAGTGGTAAAACAAGAAAACATATGAAGGCTATTCCAAAAGACTTCTTTCATTTAAAAAAAAAAGGGGGCATCTGGATTGTGAGAAGTAACTGAAAGCTAGGACTAAGACTATATTCTATAATGAACTAAAAGTAAGCACACGTTTGGCTTTAACTGCTTCCGAATTGTTTTATATATTAATTTTTCTCTTCCAATTGGATTGTGGTTCCTCTCCAAAAGAAGTGTTTCTTTTGCACATGCCACAGAGCTTTGCTTAGCACTGGACACAGTAGATTCTCAAGTATTTGTTAATGGATTGGCTGGAGATGTTACAGAGATGTTCTACACATGAAGGAAGACATCATAATGACCTAGTAATTAGCTAATTAAAAAAGAGGTGGTTCTTTCTTCCGAGTATTTCTCAGAGCCTGCCCCGATTGGCAACCAAAAAGGCCTCGTCCAGTTCCGCCCTAGATTTATGCTAACGCTCAGTCACAACCAGTAGGACGACAGAAAATGAAGCCACTTATTTAACAGCAGAGGCGACTTTGGAGAAGCAGTGATTTCACGCTGGGTGGGTAGCCTCCCCGATGCTGTCTCTGCATGAGGTCATGTGGAGCCTGAGCTGGAAAATTCTAGATTTTTCACGCTTGCAATCAAATGAGTGTACAACTAACTGGAAAAAAATGTACCACGAGGATGACACACAATCAGGGTCCCTTCACGGTAATAAAACTAGAGCTAGAGGAGTAAGGCAAACTGTACGATTGAAGTCGACTCTAAACTTAGAAACTGGACGTGGGGCTCCGTGGGGCGAACGTGTGACGCGGCCTTCGGTAACCGCAGCTGGCTTTGACCGGAGCAAGGCGAGCGGCCACCCAGCAGCACACGCGCGAGGCTCAGGGCCACGCAGCCGACGGCTCGCCGTCCCCGAGGCGCGCCGCCCGGGCCCCGGCCCCGCGCTCCTCCGCCGGGAGGGGCGCCGAGGGCAAGGCGGGGGAGGAGCCAGCCGCGTGTGGCTGCGCGACCGGCTGAGGAAGCTGTTCGAGGGGTTTGTCCCGGACCTGCGAGAGGACAAAGGTGAGGACGGAAGGTGTACCGCGGGGTGAAGGGATACCCCCAGACTGGATATCATCTTCGCAGTGAAACCAAGGACAGTAGAGGGACGATTCTCAGCATCCCCGCCCCACCGTCTGCGGGCCGCCCCACCCCCCAGCTGCTGCCGAGAGTAATTCATACAAAAGGAAGACTTGCCTTTGCCTGGGGAAATCCCAGGGACCGTCGGTAAACTCCCACTAACCTAGAATCGAGGGATCTCTCGTCCCCGCCTCCCACCCTTCGCTCTCGTCATCACCGGGGTCGAGAGGAGCATGCGCGAGGCGACGTGTGCCCTTCAGTAGGCTGAACGCACATCGCCCACGGTCCCCGGGCAGTGGGGGAAGGGGACGGCGTTCGCTCGGGTGCCTGGTGGAGGTGGCGCGGGGTAAACTGGGAAAGTCGTGTCGTGTACTAGCTCCGCCCTTTTCCCCGAGGGTGGGGGGAGAGCCGTATATAAGTGCCGTAGTCCTTCTGAACGTTCTTTTTCGCAACGGGTTTGCCGCCAGAACACAGGTGAGTACCGGGCGTGGCTTCCGCGGGCCTGGCCTCCTGGGGCGGGCTGCGGCCCTCGCGTGCCTTTCTCTCCTGCCGTGTCGCGGAGACACTTTGCTCTGTTCTTGGCCCCGAATTTCGGGTCGTAAGTGGGACAGTTCGAGGCCTTGCGCTTTTTTCGGGAGCGCCCTCTAAGCCTCGTGCCTGAGTTGAGGCCTGGTTTGCGCGCCCTGCCCGCCGCGTGCGAATCCCGCTGCACCTTGTCGCCTGTCCTGTTATCCTAGTCTCCGGCCATTTGGATTTTCAGGGAACGCATCTATTTTTTCTGACGAGGTAGTTTAGCCGAGGTGGGGTGGGATCTCGGCAGGATGGGCTCTTTGGCGCTCGTCGGGTCCTCTGGGTGTGGGGCCCCCGCTCGTAGCGGAGGGTGGTGACGGGGCCCTCGGCGCGGCGCACATGTCCGGCGAGGCGGTGTGTGCGCAGGCAGCGGCCCCGGGTGGACGGGGGAGAGTCCCGTGCAGTGGGTCTGGGCCGGCGGCGCCAGGCTCGCGCCGCCTTGTGCCACCTACCTCGGCGGCAAGGCCGGCCCGTCCGCTCGCACCAGTTGCGTGCGCGGAAAGATGGCCGCTCCCGGCGCTGTGCAGGGAGCTCAAAATGGAGGACGGGCGGCCGGGGCGGGCGGGTGAGTCACTCGCACAAAGGAAGAGGGCCTTTCCCCCCTCAGCTGCTGCTTCCTGTGACCCCACTGTGTGCCGGCCCGTCCTGGCACCTCGATTTCTACCCTGGCCTGTGGAGCGGAGCTTCTCCGGTTGGGGGAGGGGACTTAACGCTATGGAGTTTCTCCACACTTGGTGGGTGGAGACCACAGTTGGGCCAGCTTGGCATTGGTTATAATTCTCCTTGGAATTTGCCCTTTAAGTTTGGATCATGGTTTATTCTCAAGCCTTTGGGACCGGGGTTTAAAGTTTTTTTGTTTTTTTCTTTCAAATTTAGGTGTCTTGAAAACCACCACTAACAAACCCAAAATGGGAAAGGAAAAGACTCATATCAACATTGTCGTCATTGGACACGTAGATTCCGGCAAGTCTACCACTACTGGCCATCTGATCTACAAATGTGGTGGGATCGACAAAAGAACCATCGAAAAATTTGAGAAGGAGGCAGCTGAGGTAGGTACATTAATGTAGATAATTAAAATAAGTGCCATTAAGTACATTAAGTGGTAATTTCCAAAAAATAGTCTCCAGTCTATATTTGCATGTCATACTAGTTAAGGTATAAGCTAACATGCTTTGAGTCACTTTGCTCCCTAACTGTGTTCTGAGAATAAGGTAGACACCTGGCTTTAATGGTTGTGAACTGGAATGGAGCATTTCTGCGAAATAGTGGGATAAGGAATTTCAAGTTGGAGTTGGAGCATGTCTTAGTTGCCAAGTAACCATTCTTAATCCTTACAGATGGGGAAGGGCTCCTTCAAGTATGCCTGGGTCTTGGATAAACTGAAAGCTGAACGTGAGCGTGGTATCACCATTGATATCTCCCTGTGGAAATTCGAGACCAGCAAGTATTATGTGACCATCATTGATGCCCCGGGACACAGAGACTTCATCAAAAACATGATTACAGGCACATCTCAGGTTTGTAGAATTAATTCTGAAAATTACTCCGGGCCTTTCCTTTACATTGGGCTCATCTTTCTGAAGGGCTCGCATTTAATAGGATATGGCCTTGTTGTCTTTTAAAGGCTGACTGTGCTGTCCTGATTGTTGCTGCTGGTGTTGGTGAATTTGAAGCAGGTATCTCCAAGAATGGGCAGACCCGTGAACATGCCCTTCTGGCTTACACACTGGGTGTGAAACAACTGATTGTTGGTGTTAACAAAATGGATTCCACTGAGCCACCCTACAGCCAGAAGAGATACGAGGAAATTGTTAAAGAAGTCAGCACCTACATTAAGAAAATTGGCTACAACCCTGACACAGTAGCATTTGTGCCAATTTCTGGTTGGAATGGTGACAACATGCTTGAGCCAAGTGCTAATGTGAGTTTCAAGATAGTTGAAAAAAAGCCCGGGACAGGAGGCAAGATTTGGGAGGTAACAGTAATTGATGATCTTTTCTTTTAGATGCCTTGGTTCAAGGGATGGAAAGTCACCCGTAAAGATGGCAATGCCAGTGGAACCACACTGCTTGAAGCTCTGGATTGCATCTTACCACCAACTCGTCCAACTGACAAGCCCCTGCGTCTACCCCTCCAGGATGTCTACAAAATTGGTGGTAAGTTGAAGATTAATATCGGAATGTAACTTGTATGGGTGCTACAGTTTCTTCACAGAGGTATTTATAACTGTATGCCCTAAACATTTTAGGTATTGGTACTGTCCCTGTGGGCCGAGTGGAGACTGGTGTTCTCAAGCCCGGCATGGTGGTCACCTTTGCTCCAGTCAATGTTACAACTGAAGTAAAGTCTGTTGAAATGCACCATGAAGCTTTGAGTGAAGCTCTTCCTGGGGACAACGTGGGCTTCAATGTCAAGAATGTGTCTGTCAAAGATGTTCGTCGTGGCAATGTGGCTGGTGACAGCAAAAATGACCCACCAATGGAAGCAGCTGGCTTCACGGCTCAGGTAACACTTTAAATGTCATGCTCTTAACTTCTAGAGCTTTAAGTGTCTTTTGAGACTCAGGAAATAAATGTAAATCTTTTCTCCAAGGTGATTATCCTGAACCATCCAGGCCAAATCAGTGCTGGATATGCACCTGTGCTGGATTGTCACACAGCTCATATTGCTTGCAAATTTGCTGAGCTGAAGGAGAAGATTGATCGTCGTTCTGGGAAAAAGCTGGAAGATGGCCCTAAGTTTTTGAAATCTGGTGATGCTGCCATCGTTGATATGGTGCCTGGCAAGCCCATGTGTGTTGAGAGCTTCTCTGACTACCCTCCTCTGGGTAAGACTGACTAATTCAAGTTTTACTTATGATGAAAACTTCCTTCTGTGTTACTAAGTGTTTCTAATGGTAATATGACATTTGTTTTAATAGGCCGTTTTGCTGTTCGTGACATGAGACAGACAGTTGCTGTTGGTGTCATCAAAGCAGTGGACAAGAAGGCAGCTGGAGCTGGGAAAGTCACCAAGTCTGCCCAGAAAGCTCAGAAGGCTAAATGAATATTATCCCCAATACCTGCCACCCCAGTCTTAATCAGTGGTGGAAGAACGGTCTCAGAACTGTTTGTCTCAATTGGCCATTTAAGTTTAATAGTAAAAGACTGGTTAATGATTACAATGCATCGTAAAACCTTCAGAAGGAAAGGAGAATGTTTTGTGGACCATTTGGTTTTTTTTGTGTGTGTGGCAGTTTTTAAGTTATTAGTTTTTAAAATCAGTACTTTTTAATGGAAACAACTTGACCAAAAATCTGTCACAGAATTTTGAGACCCATTAAAACAAAGTTTAATGAGAAACCTGTGTGTTCTTTTGGTCAACACTGTAACTTTCTGTTATACTACTTAGAAGACTTCAGAGTTGCCCATGACCTATCTCTGGTGTTATATCTGCTGATACTTTAGCATTGGATTATTCTGTTAACTTTTCTGGGTGGGAACTTTGGGGGTTGGGGGGTTTTTTGTTTTTCACTTAAGGGGAGGAATCCTGTTTACATAGTAAAAGCTATGGGAGGGGATCTGTTGGTGTAACACTAAATAGGTTAGGACAGATAATCAGTAACTTTGTTATGTGTAAACTAGTTTATAAAGGCCAAATTCTGTTATATTAAAGTCCACATGTTACCATATAAAATTTTGTAGTTACATCAATATTGAGTAAATTTGTTGGTATGTCAAATTTTAGTTTTCCGGTGTTACTGGGATGTGAATTCACATTTACAAATACTTGAGGTAGCTTAAGAACCTAAAGTGAGGCTTAAATAGTATTGAGTACTGTCTTGCCTACAGCTAATTGTATCCAGATTCTAGGAAAAATAAATGATGCTGGAAGTTGAGTGTGTTTTGTCACTTAAGTATTTCAAAGTCCACTTCCAATAGGAATTGTCATCTAAAAAAAGGTTGGGTGAACAAACGTTGAAGACTGAACTGAGTTTAAAGATAGGTAGTGGCAAATTAGCCTGAGAGGAAAGAAGTTTAAAAATGTTCTTGAAATTTTGCTCCGTGCCATTTCAAAAACTTACCTTAGTGAAAGTTTGAAGTTGCTAAGATTTGACAGTTGGGCAGGATGAAAGTGAACCCTTCCAAACTAGCTGGATAATTTTGTAATTTGCATGCAGCAATTGCTTATAGTTAAGTTGAATTGGTTTACTTGGGTGTGACAACCATCCGGGAAACTGATTGATAGTTGGTAAATGGAAATACTTGAAAAGGGAATTTGATGAATCTGAAAATTTTAATCCTGTGAAATATATAGTATCCAGCAGAAAGTGGTAGGATCACAATTTGTGTGTTCTATAAAGGTTAAGAGTTCTAATCCTAAATGGAATGTGTCCTATTAGGTAAGGATTTTCAAATTGCCATCAGTTTGAAGTTTTTTATCTTAAATTCTAAAATAGGTAAAATGCCTTGCCATTACTAGCGGAAGCAGTGATAAGGGGTGTAAAAAGACAAAGATTTCTCCCTTAGTTCCATGAAGCAACTGTTCCCCCTTAAGTTTTTACAAATGTGTTGCTTATTTGTACAGATGACAAAATATTTAAGGTTTTAAAACGGCGGGCCAATCAGTGGTAGCTGATAGAAATAAAAGCAAATTTGATAAAGCTGTAGGGTTTACTAGAATAAGATTGTTAAAACTTCCCCCATCAATGTTTAACTCCGAAGAATAGCTCCCACTTAAGGAGGGCAACCAGAACAGGAAATGAGTGTATCTAGTTGCTAGCTTCCTTTCCACAGAATCCAGGCTTAAGACAATTGCTTGGTTTGAACACCACCTACTGGTCACTACATGGAATACATTCATGGACAAAGTTTTATTTTAGCTCTTCAGAGTTCCTACACTTAACTGCATTTCCTTGTGTATTTTAAAGTGGCTTTACAAAAGTTTCATGCACAAACTGGTACTTTAAAATCATTTTTCTCCCCCCCCCTAAATATTTTAAATTGTCCATCTGTTGTAATACCTATGTAAAGATTTCTGACAAGATCTTGTTGAAATTTATTCTCAGGAATTCTGGTGTGGTTCTAGGATATGAAAGAAAATGGGAAAGGCAGTCTGGTTCAGGAGTTAAACAGATTGCCTTTCAGACATGATTTTTTAAACTTCTATTCCCAGAATAGGCAATGCAAAATGACCAGGTTTTTGGTCATTTCAGAATAGTTTATGCCCTCACCTTTCCTGTAGTTAATCCTATTGGTAATTTACCTCCCAAATCTCGGGATGCATCAAGAACTCAGCTATCTGAGTCAAGAACCCAGTCTAGTAGTGACAATTTATTCTGAACGAACATTTAACCCAGTCTCATTGCTTTATGAAGAATGCTGCATATGGTTATTACTTTGTCAACATTAGCTTGGTAACAAAATTACCTTGGGGTTTTAGTGCTTAGTATTTATATCTTCCTGTGGTGATTGCAAAAGATTTCATTCAACTAGAGATTCTGATTTTTAAATATCTATGATCAGATTATCTGCAGGTAACAAAAAGTTCCCCATTGCACTAACACTACTAAAATCGCCTTGGGGTTTTTTGTTTTTTTTGTTTTAATATTTCTTTTAGACAAAATGTAAATTGACTAATTTTGCAGGAAAGTGTCAGTGTTAAATTGCTAAACTAGGAGGTTGACTAGGTTCTGATGTAGCAACAAGATTGGCACTGCAGAAGCAGTTTTTTCAAGAACACATTCATTTGGTTGAGTTCTGGTTCTGCCCAGAAAAAGCTACTGACTACAGATCTGGTGAAGAGATCTTGATTTTTAGTAATTTTCAGTACGGGGTGTAAAAATCCTGAAGAATTACCAGGACTATGGATTTTATTTTTTTGCTAAGTTTATTTACCTTGGTAACCTTTTCTGCCGAGTTGAGCACTGAGCTCATGCCAGAAGCAGCTTTTCTTGGCTGTAGTAGTCACAATTCCTGAGCTGGGCAACGCTAGGGGCAATAATTTCCTTCTTTTTTAGGGGTGATCATTTCGCCCTAGCAGGTTAGGTTCAGTAGTTAGAGTGTCCTCCCATGGACTGAAGAGCCTCTGGTTTGATTTTCATCAAGGGCACATACCTCTGTTGCAGGCTCAGTTCCAGTTGGGGCACATCGATGTTTCTCCCACTCTGAAAAGCAATGGGAAAAATATCCTTGGGTGAGGATTAATAATAAAGGGTGACAATTTCATGTGTCAAGATGGCCTTACGTGTTTTAGATTAATGGTCAAATGTTAGCTCATTTGTAATGAAGTGCTGCAGAAATAAATCCAGTCAGTTCAGAAAGTTGCATTCTGGAGTTATCCATATCCCGAAGTGAGTGAGCAATATGAGTTCTAGATTCTCGATGATGGCAGGAGAACATGCTGTTTTAGATGAGACGGGGGGGGGGGGGGATAAGACATTTTCCCCTTTGTTTCTGTTTACATTCTGAAAGTTTTCTTCTCCAATCTGGTTTTGAATTTTTTTGTTGTTGCTCTGATCTGATTAGTGCTTTTGTCACTTGTGCTTTTGTCACTTGTTCTCTCACCCAGGCAGCATCAAAGTCACTGACTTCCATTATTTGCAAATCTCTGGGAACTTGCATGACTAGTTAAAATTAGAATCGAAGTGTAACTATTGTAAATACATTGCTTGCTCAGTCAGTAGTGATTTAGAAGAGAAAAATAGATTAATTTTGTTAGGAAACTGCCACATGGCTCTTGAAAGGTTGTTGACTCTTGATCCAATAGAAATTTCTGAGATTTTGCTGTTTTCTAAACAGAGGGTTATGCTGTAGTCCAGCAGTCAATAGCAGAAATGAGTGAAATAAGTAGAAGGAATATTGCCATTCATCTTTGACTGCTTTTACTAGGCCGCTGGATCTCTTAAGTGTAGAAAGCTCAGTTTGGTCACTGGGACAGACAAAGATAATGCTGAACTGATGTTACAATAATTAAATCCTAAGCAAGCAAAGACTATAAGAAAACCTAAGTAAGGAAGAGATTTAAAAAGTTTCCCCCACTTTTTAAATTAAGGTATTTACATATACTAAAATTCACCCTTTTAAAGTATACAGTTCTGCAAGTTTTGACATGTATACCATTCATTGCAATCAAGGTTCCACCCACCCTCCCCTCAAAACTTTCCCTGTGTCTCTTTGTAGTCAACACCTCTGTCCTCTCCCCTAATTCTTGGCAACCACTGATCTGTTTTCCGTCTCTGTAATTTCGTTTTTGCACCAATATCATATACCTGGATTCAAACAATATATAGCCTTTTGAGCCTGGTTTCTTTCACCATGCATTTGAGATGTCCGTTTTGCATATACCAGTAATCTATTCTTTTTAAATAGATTTAAGACAGATTGTTCAGTTTGTGTTTGACTATAGGTTTGCATTTTAAAAGCCTTTTAACCTAACCCACTCAAATCAACTTTGAATATATTCATTGAAATTTTTGCTTGATTACCTCATCAATGTGTATGTCATATATAGGAGGGCAGAGACATCTCATTGAATCCTCACAACCACCTTCATAGGGGGCAGGTATTGTATCTATATTACAGATGACAGACTGAGGTATGGAGAGAGGCTCCTATGTCATTCCATTGCTGGGTGAATTTTTTTCTCGATATTTAAAAGTTTTGTTGTTTTTTTTAATATATATCTTTATTGATTTCAGAGAGAGGAAAGGAGAGGGAGAGATAGAAACATCAATGATGAGAGAGTCATTGATCAGCTGCAGCCCACAACCTGGGCATGTGCCCTGACCGGGAATCGAACCCTGATCGCCTGGATCCTAGGTCGATGCTTAACCGCTGAGCCACGCCCGGCTGGGCTTTTTCTTGATATTTAAATTTGCCTGCCTGGTAACTTACAATCATCATATCTAGGCTATTCTCTAGGACAAATGAACAATTCTCTTTTCTACCAGGGCCACCAATTTACTTGAAGACACCCATCAATACCACTTAGTCTCTTTCAGTTCCTACAGCAGTTTCTTAACCCTAGGTCACGTGGTTTCTAGATGCTTCCTGTTCTGTTCTTCCCAGTTTATAGTTTTAAAGTGTACTCACCAAAATTAAATATATTATAGCTTTGGGTGCATAAAAGACTGGTCTCTTAATCTAGAGTGTGCTTTTATTAGTGTGACTCAAGAGATAAGTCACCTTATTTGGACTCTAGTTTTCTAACTTCTTGCATTTTGATTAGATGATCATATTGGGATCAAGTGGGGAAAAGCTGTCCCCTTTATTATCTATCTAATGGGCATAATACTGTCTTATTTCTTAAGATGGTCATCAGAATGAAATGAAATAGTGGATATAGACTCTGTAGTCCAGTACCTGCCCTATTGTAAATGGCCAATAAAAGGTACTTTTTATTATTATAGTTGTTTGGAAGATCACAATTTAAGCTACTCCATTGTACTTCTCGATTATAGTAAACAAACATCATCTGATCTTTTAAATGTAAATTATATATTAGGAAGACATCCTTTAAACTATATTTGCATGGTTAATTTTTTTCTTTTTTCCCCCCCAAGCAAACCTTTTATTTTGGAGTAACTTTAAATTTATAGAAAAGTTGCAAAAATAGGATAAGAGTTTCCATATACCCCTCACCTAGTTTGTTTCCCCTAATTTTATCATCTTGCAGTACATTTGTATATACTGTTCATATACAGTTAATCAACATTGGTATGTTACTATTAATCTCCAGACTTGATTCAGACTGTACCATTTTTTCAGTTAATGGCATTCTCCTATCCCCGTATCGATTCAATCCAACACCACCGTATGGCTGATTGGAAGGACTCAAGTGTTGGGAGTTTACATGTTTCTCTGCTATCTTTCAGCATCTTGTTGAGATTTTAAATCTCTAGCCTACTATCTAGAATACTAAATAAAAATGTGGGCTTTGTCATTTACACCTCTGATACTTATGTTTCTGTAGTTTTATTTAAATTATTGGTAACTACTAAAACTAGGTCTAAAAACAGAGGCCTATTTTATTGCACTAAATAAGTGTTCTTTGCTTACGGTCCAGCCAATTGAAAATTCACCTAATAATCTTGCATTACCAAGATTATTATCTAGGTCATATGTAGACTATTATTATTACCAAGACTATAATCTAGGTCATATTTCACCATTTTAATCAGGTAATCATGATGAAAAATTTCTTTTAACTATGTCTTTATTGATTTCAGAGAGAGGAAGGGAGAGAGAGAGAGGAGTCATCATTGATCGGCTGCCTCCTGCATGCCCCCTGCAACCCGGGCATGTGCCCTGACCAGGAATCGAACCTTGATCTCCTGGATCCTAGGGTCGATGCTCAACCACTGGGCACACTGGCCTAGCCATGATGAAAATTTTATCAAACGTTTGGTAAATGTGCCCAGACGAGTATGGCTCAGCAGTTGAGCATCGACCTAGGATCCAGGAGATGGTGGTTCGATTCCCACTCAGGGCACATGCCCAGATTGCAGACTCAATCCCCAGTCAGGGCGTGCAGGAGGCAGCCAATCAGTAACAACTCTCTCATCATTGATGTTTCTTTCTCTCCCCCTTCCTCTCTAAAATCAATAAAGATATGTATTTTTAAAAAATGTTTGGTAAATGCAAGGTGAAGCAGGTGATAGCTCTAAATTTACTTTAATTCATAACTACATAGAATCAGAAAAATTTAAGAGAATCTAAAAGCCTTTTAAATCTAACCCACTCAATCAACTTTGAATATATTAATTGAAATCTAAGGTCAAGATGGGAGAAAAATCTCTGTATTAGGAATTTATTTATTTTAAATATATCTTTATTGATTTCAGAGAGAGGAAAGGAGAGGGAGAGAGAGAAACATCAATGATGAGAGAGTCATTGATCAGCTGCCTCCTGCACGCCTCCAACTGGGGATCGAGCCCGCAACCTGGGAATGTGCCCTGACCGGGAATAGAACCCCAATTGCCTGGATCCTAGGTTGACGCTCAACTGCTGAGCCACGCCTGGTCAGGCTGTACTAGGAATTTATATTTTCTAGTTAAAGCAATCATAGTTTCCCTACAAGGTAGTTTGAGCTTTCTGTCAAACTTTCCACTTAGAACAGATCAAAGCAACAGCACATGAAGTCTAGATATTGCCTTTAAAAGTCTCTTTTGAAACACTAACATGTGGGTTACTGTTTGTATAAAGCAGAATAGATTTTTAAATAGATGTAAGTCACAAGTAGGTAGTTTTGTTTATCTTAGTGAGAGTAACTGACAGCAAAAGCTGACCGAAGACAGTGTGGTGTGATCCTGCAAGTGTGATTTCCTGTCAAAGGACAGATGGCCAACTTCAAAAGAAAAAACATAAAATATTCCACTTGGTTGAATTTTCAGTAAAATCATGTGAATGAGGAAATATCCTAGTTGGTGTTGTAATAAACTGTAGGGTTGCCAAATAAGCAATTTGAGTTTCAGTGCTGTCTGAAGCCTGATGAAGTGATTCTCAGCCTTCTGCTGAGGGCATCTGCAACATTTCCTAAGGCCTGGGTTGTAGCTATTGAAGTGTAAAGGATGCAGCTATATCCGCAAAAAAGGAAGGGCCTGAAACAGCCTTGACCTGCAGTTCCTTACGTTAGCTATTGTCATACCTTCTTGATTTACCCTTTAGACTTGTGTTGAGCCTCCTACAGGATTCTGCATAGAGTGGACACCTCAGTTAAATGTCTTAAAAGGAATAAGGTGTTTTTATTCAGTTATGGTTGAATAGAAAGAACATTTTCTCATAGCTAAGTCTTTATATTGAAGTTAGGGAATGCATCTCTTGGAACTCAGTTTCTCATATATAACTGTTCATGAGTGTGTTTTTTCAAAGCCCTGGTACCTGACTCTGAAGTTTGTTAAACTACCCCACCCTTAAGGTTGTTCTTTGTGATACTGGAAATATAGAAAATTCAATGTTTCCTTTCATTGTTTGAAACATGTATACACACACACACACACACACACACACACACACACACACACACACACAGTGCATCTAAGATGTTTCCAACTGGAAGTCATAAATGTTGCCAATTATATTTTTAAGATTCTAGGACATGATTATAGGGCATACACCAATTTAGAGATGATAAAATATGGAAGAAATATGCATCTTAAAATTGGTGAAATATAATTTGTATATGAATTACTGAAACAAATGAAAGAATACACTTCAGCCTATACTTGTCCACAGAGGCATTCAAGTGGCTTAAAACTTATATTTGAAAAAAAGTTGGTCTTGCCCACAAATCATCACAGCCCACCTCTCACTGGAACATGGAGTTTCATTAGATTTGAATTTCTGTACTAGAATACAAGTTTTGTTTTCTGCATTATTTGTATTCTAGGTTCCTGAGCCAGCACACACTTGTAAAATTAACTGCAATTTAGTTTCTGCCAAAAGCAGCTGAGACAATAGATATTTACTGAGGCAAGCTAGTGGTTCTCACGGTTGGCTGGACATCAGAATAACCTATGGAGCTTGTTAAACACAGAAGCCAAGACCTTTCCAGGCCAACTGAATTAGAATTGCTTGTGATAAGGCTTGGCCATCTACTTTAATAAGCTCTACTGGGAATTCTGATATCCAATAAGATTTAAGAATCATTGCTCAAGGGCTTGCCAATCATATATTCCTTTATGTTTGTTTTGTTTGTTTTTTACATAACAGCTTATTGATGTGTCATCATACTAGAAAATTCACCCTTTGAAAGTGTACAATTCAATGGTGTTTAGTATCGCCACAGAACTGTGCAACCATCACAATCTGATTTCAGAACATTTTCCTCACCTTAAGAGGTGCTCGCCCAGCTGGCATGGCTCAGTGGTTGAGCACTGACCTATGAACCAGGACATCAGGGTTCGATTCCTGCTCAGGGTACACGCATGGGTTGCGGGATTGATCTCCAGTACGGGGTGTGCAGGAGGCATCAATCGGTGACTCTCTCTGATCGATGTTTCTATCTCTCTCCCTTGCTTTCTTTGAAATCAATAAAAACATTAAAAAAAAAAAAAAAAGTGCTCTTTTTAATGGTAAAGAAGCCACCCAGGACACTCTCTTTACAATTCATTGCGTCAGCTTCACACCAGCCTCAGGCCTAACACTGGGGGGACTGCAATGACCAAAACAGGTTTAAACTAATGAAGATTTAGCTCCTGGGCTTCAGAAGGGAATAAAACAAAACAACGGTTCCTTTGGCAAGGCAGAGGGCAGTGGACAGACATGGTTATTGGGAATACAACTAGCAGTGTTTACTTAATGTCTCCAAATCCTGTTTCCCTTGTCTCTGGAACAGGGAACAGCTTTGTCATGGGCTTAAGTGTAATAATGCATGTAAAAACACTTCACATCTGGCACACAGCAAACATTAAGTGGTAACTACTTTTATAAAATCACTAATGGAAGCACTGTTTTACCTAAGGGATCATGTGATAAATTGCTTTTAGATTTTAATAGGAAAAAATTTTTTCCTGGTCCCCTTGATGAGACGGAACTGTATCATTTCCAGGAAGCTCTGAGCTAGAATTTAACCTTTGAGTATAATCTGCTGTTTCCTCAGTTTATCTTTAATCTTGAATTGTTTTCTTTAAAATGTCTGAACTAGCCTAGCTGGCATGGCTCAGTGTTTGAGCGTCGACCTATGAACCAAGAGGTCACAGTTCTAATTCCCGGTCAGGGCACATGCCCAGGTTGCAGGATCGAGCTCCTCATTGATGTTTCTCTCTCTCCCCCCCTCTCCCTTCCTCTCTGAAATCAATGAAAATATTAAAAAAAAATACAAATAAGCAGGGGATAAATTACCAATAAATAAACAAAAGTTTTGGAGTCTTGAGATACATATACAAATTAATTCACTTGGTGCTTTTAAAAATTATAAAAGAATAATTGTAAAAAACAAAATTTACCATGTTAACCATGTTTAAGTATAGAATGGCATTAAGCACACTCAGTGTTGTGCAACCATCACCACAATCTTCCTCCAAAACACTTCACCTTGCAAAACTGAGACTCTGTACCCACTAAACAGTAAACTTCCCATTCCTCCCTCCCACAATTCCTGGCAACCACCATTCTACGCTAGGTACCTCATATAAATGAAATCATACAGTATTTGTCCTTTTGTGACTGGCTTATTTCACTTAGTTAAATGTCCTCCAAATTCATCCATGTTGTAGTGTGTCAGAATTTCCTTCCTTTAAAGGCTGAAAAATATTCCATTTTATTTATATATTTTGTTAATCCATACATCTGTTGATGGACACTTAGGTTGCTTCCACCTTTTGGCTGTTGTGAATAATGCTGCTATGAACATGACCTGTTCAAGGGTCATTAAGACCCTGACTTCAATCCTTTTGGGTATATAGCTAGGAGTGGAATTGTTGGATCATATAGTAATTCCACTTCTAATTTTTGAGAGAACTGTCATACTGCTTTCTATAGCTGCTGTACTGTTTTACATTTCCACCAATAGTACATAAGGGTTCCACTTTTTCCACAGCCCTGCCAACACTTGTTATTTACTGTTTCATGATAGCCATCCTCATAGGTGTGAGATGGCATTTCATTGTGGTTTTGATTTGCATTTTCAGAATGGCTAGTAACAGTTGAGCATCTTTTCATGTGGTTATTGGCCATTTATATATCTCCTCTGGAGAAATGGCTATTTAAGTCCTTTGCCCGTTTTTTAACTGTTGTTGTTATTATAGGAGTCTTTCATATATTCTAAATATTAACCACTTGTCAGATATATGATTTGCAAATATTTTCTTCCATCCCATGAACTGCCCTTTTACTCTGTTGTGTCTTTCATGTGGCTTTTAAATTAGGAAATACTAAAAAATCTGCTTAAGTAAAATAAATAAATATCATAAAAATAAGCTCAATCTCATATTAGGAGCAGTGCCAGCAGGGACAGTCCATGTAGGGAGGAAATGAAGCTGTAGAGAATGTAAAGACAGAAGAGTCGTGGAGAAAGAGAAAGGAAGACACAAAAGTATGTAGTTCTTCATATTTGTGTCATAAATATTTTTATTCCATTTATTCAGTTAAGTTTTAATTCTGCCATCTTTTACCTTTAGTAGTATTCATTCATTCATTCATTCATTCATTCATTCATTCATTCATTCATTCATTCATTTTCATTCAAAAAGCATGTCTTGAGTGTCTACAACTATGGCATTACCTGCATTCAGGAGGCTTTTATCTTGTTAAGAGGTTAAAGTAAGATAGATATTAAAAATTAAGGTGGAATGAAGTGCAACAGTAGGAGCACTGTGAAGAGGGAGCCTAAAGGGAACGGTTTATCTTCACTCTGTGCCTTCCAGCATAAGCGGTTCTGCCTGCTCTAAATGAACCTCTAGTCACTTTTGGCAGCTTTCCTGGTATTGCTGACCACTTCCCTTGGACAGGGCATTCTTTTCGAAGCTAGTATTTCTGAAGTGGAAAGGCCATGGCTATTCCAATATAGGTTCAAACTCAAAAATGATAATTTTTAAAACACGTAATAATAAAACCCAAACTCTTGGCTACAAAGTAACTTTGTAATTCAAGGCTATGATGGTTTAATTTAGCATAGGTTCCTATCTTCATCCTCCCTCCCTCTCCCTCCCCCAATGATTTTACAAATGCTTAGTCTCCTAGCTGTTTCCTCTTTTTATTTTGGTGTTTCTGTTGAAATGAACTTTATAACTACTAGGCACTGTGGTCTATGGTGGGCAGAAGAAATTACAAGTCTGGCCAACTTCTGTTGGAGGCTGACTATTGTCATTGTTGGGGGATTTCTATGAAATAACTGGACTGAGAAAGGTCGCTTCTTACCTGATCTTTTCCTAGGGCATCCTAGTCAATAGCACTTCTGGCTAGCAGCACCAGTAGATAGACCGTTTTAAAATATTCTCTTAAGTCAGGTAATTTTGTACAAGTTAAAATATTATTTTAAATTGTAGATTTAAAGAAGTTTCACATCCTAAACTAAATGGCAGAACCTATAACAAATGTTTTTCATTGAACATTTTTCAGTGAGAGTTACTACTGTAATGGAGTTGCATTACAAAACTTAAATTTCTTTGTGTAGTGTCACTAGTCCCAAATTACAACTGTCAAGAAACACTCAAAGAATTTAGGAACTTTCCATTTCCTCAAAATAAATTTTTGTTATATGCCACTCAACAAGCACTCCATTCACTGCTTTTATCTTGTATTTAATCAGAAAGAAGAGTTTAAAAACAGTGGTTTCCTTTCTAGTGCTAAATAACTGGCAAAATAGCTTATTTTAAAAAATATATTGTATTATTATAATATACATTGCCTCTGCCCTGAAAACCTATGACTAAAAGGAAAGTTACCATTTTTTGAAATTACTAAATCGTGTATCAAAAAGAATTTATGGGCAGATGCAAGGTGGAGGGGATCAATGGAGAAAAAAAAGGGAGCGCCTGTAATACTTTAAACAATAAAATTTAAAAAAAAAAAAAATTTATTACTGCTAAATGACCCAGCGTTACAAGTACTTTTCTGTTGTTGTTTTGTTAATCCTCACCTGAGGATATTTCTTCCATTGATTTTTTTTTTTTTTTTTTTTTTTTTTTTTAGAGAGAGTGGAAGGGAGAGAGGGGGAAAGAAGGAGAGAGAGATGGAAACAGATTTGAGAGAGACACATGGATTGGTTGCCTCCTGCATGTGCCCCAACCAGGGCCGGGGACTGAATCTGCAACACAGGTTCTACCCTTGACTAGAATCAAACCCACGACCCTTCAGTGCACAGGCTAACACTCTAACCACTGATCCACACAGGTCAGGGCTCAAGTACTTTTTACTTGCTACTGATCTTGACTGCTTTATTGAAAAACTAAAGTTACATGAAACAAACGCATGAAAACTGAGCTATATCCAACTAGTGGCCATATACAACTATAGCAAGATATTTGGCTGCCTCAATCCATAATCAGGCTTAACACCTAGATCTGTAGTCAAAGTGACTTCAGGGTTCTTAGAACTATCTTAGTATCTGCTTTGGCCTGAAGCTGACATTGGAGCGTCTCTAGGCTGATGACAGATCTGAGTTGGCATTTCCAGAGACAAGTAGGGTCCTCTGGCCCACTTGGCTGTTTCCTCCAGTCTCCCCAGAAAGGTCTAGGTGTCTAAGGAGCCAACCAAAGGGCCCAGTTGGCCTTCCCACCCTAATCCTGTGACTATATACGATGGAAGTATTGGAGAGGAAGAGGAATGTCAGCATCATTCTGGTTTTTCTGTCAACTCTGATTTAAAAACAGGGAAACACTAGTCCCCAATTACTATGGATTTGCCTTCGATGTTAAAAAATAGTGGCCATGACAGTTTCATAAAAAAAAATTTTATGATATAAAATAACTACCCTTACTTTATTCTCCCTTCCTTTACTTTATTCTGCCTTAACCAGGTTACCAAGAAGTTTTCTATATTGTGGATGATAGAAAACTATGATGATTTCCAATCCTTCTATTTTATAGGAATTAATGAACATTCATTAATGTTCAAAGACAATTAAATTACTGGTGAGGATTTCCTGCAGAAGTACAGAAATCTTAGAAGTCAACTTCCACCCTCCATACTACATTCCAATATTGGAAATTAGCTGAATGATTCTTAATAATTTTGTGCAATTTCAAATTCTTAGACCCCTAAGAATTTGAGGGCTCTGAAACTGCCTCCTAATCTAGCATAACCACACAGAAGACTGATAACCTTCAAAATAAGTTGTAAGATAAGAATTTTAATTTGGTACATTTAATGGACAAAGTCCTTATGAGTAGGCAAATCTGCAAATGAAGATTTTTTTTTCAGCTTTAGTTTTAGGTCCCTCCTCTCTCCCTTTCACTCTAAGATTTTTAAAATTGATTTCAGAGAGAGAGGAAGAGAAACGGAGAGAGAAACATCGATGTGAGTGAAATATCAATCACCTGCCTCCTGCATGCCCCCTACCAGGGATTGGGGATCGAGCCTGCAACCCGGGTATGTGCCCTCACCAGGAATCGAATCTGCAACCTTTCAGTGCACGGGACATCGTCCAACCAACTGAGCCACACCAGCCAGGGCCACTATATCTCTCTTCAATGAACTTTGCACAAAGTTATATTAATAAGCTCAATGTATTAGAGCACCTGAGAAAAAGAGTATTTTTTCAGATACACAAAAAAAGCACAGTGATATCTGTCTTCTTCGTAAATTAATGACAAAGCCATAATAGCTAATAAGGTTATTTTAACAGGTGTCAAAGAGAAATGCTTATCTTCTACCTACAATCTTACATTGATTAAAAGTCTTCTATGAACAGAAAGCTATAACTGTCTCTCTTCAAGTATGTCTGTATCACCTAAGTATTGATCAGTTTTGGGCAACTCATTCATAGCTGCCTGTCTTTGCTGAGTGGTCTTCACAAATCTGAGCAGATTGACGATGGCAGCAGGTGTCACTCCAGGTATACGACTAGCAGCCCCAATCTATAAATTAAAACCACAAGAAAACCATAAAGTGAGCTATGTCAAATAAAATTTTCGTCCCAGTAACAATTTGTATATTACAGTTTATAAAATATTTTCAAAACTATTAATGTTTTCAAAATAACTCTATAAAGGAAATGTGATTATTATTAATATCTTCGTTTTTTAAAAGAATGGGACAATTGAGGCTTAAAGAAATTAAAATGACTTGTCCAAGATCACACAACTAACAGATGTTAGAATTCCTACTTTTTCTTTTCATTAAACTAATGTAACACCCCCAGCAGTGTGTTAGGCAGCACCCTATAATTAATCTCAATATTTCTGTTATATTTTTACAATGAAATACATGAATATTAACTCTAAGTGCTGCAAACACTAAATAGCCTCATGCCAGTTCAGGTAACTTTTGCCACCAAATAAGTCTGCAGCAAACATTTATCAGAGCTTTATGTTTTTTAGAACTGTGGATAAGGGATTGTGAGCTTGATTATCAGTGCTGTCCAACTGAATTTCTGGGATAATGGAAATTTTCTATAACATTTGCACTGTTACAATGCACTGCCCAACATGGTAGCCACTAACCATATGTATCTACTGAGCACCTCAAATGTGGCTAGTATGACTGAAGAGTTGAATTTTAATTTTTAAAAAATTTTAATTAATGTAAATGGTCTATTTGGCTAGTGGTTATCATCCTGGGCAGTGCAGCCTATGACTATCCATAAAAATATAACTAAAAAACAAACAGTATATACAGAGGTATAAAATTTAAGGCTTGTTTGCCTAGTTTCCATGATGACCACTGCGAAAAACACCATATTATATTGACTGAATCACTCCTTCCTTTGAAAATCATTAAAAAAATTTTTTACAGACCATATTTTTGTTAAATGCTCCTTTTTTGTTATGAACCACTACTAAAAACAACAATAAAACCCCACTGCTCATTAAACTATGAGACACCACCAATTTTTAAGATACAACTCAGTTCAGAGATGTTAAAATGTACATCTTAGAATCAATAAATCCAGCCTATCAGACTTTAAATATTTATTAGAAGTTCAGTACTATGCACTCTAAAGGTTTTTATAGATGTTTACAGATGTGTGCGTGTGTGCGTGAGCATGTGCATGCATGCGCGCGCGCGCACACACACACACTCAGGCTAAAGCATGGGGCGGGGAACCTCTTTGGCTCCGCTCTTTCTCCTAGAAGCTCCCAAGGCCACACTATGGAACCCCTAGAGAGGGATCCGAGTAGTGACTTGAAAATCACTGAATTATTATCAACCGAATTCTTGACTTCTAGTTATTTAAACAGTTTTTCCACCTCTCATAAAAATATATTGACATCTGTTACAGAAAGAGATATTGAAAATAAGAGGTTAAGTTTATGATGAAATAAACCATTAGTTATGTGGCCATGGTAACTCCAGGTTTAAAGAAATTAAAGCACTGGGTCTTAATTTATGACCTGTTCCTATCCATTGCCTGTTTTCTTACCGTCTGTGGGCGACTTAAATGTAGCTTCTCTCGAACTTCATAGGACAAAGACACATCCCTGAGAGTCAAATAATCTAGGTCTTTTGGCAGTTGGAGAGCTTCATCTCGCTGAATGTTCTTTATTTCTTGTTGCTGATAGAGCAATACTAATTCATAAGTGGCTGGTGAACAAAATTAATTATGTTATGATACTCAGGTTATATTAATAAGTTACATTTTTATAGCTTTTTACAATCTATAAAGAGCTTTTGCTACATTATCTCATTCAGCACTTATCTCAACACCATGAGGTAGGTGGAGTATGTGTTCCCTTTTGCAGAGGAGGAAATTAAAGCTAAAACAGAGGGGGTATCTTACATATTAACTACAACATTGTCTGGTAGTTTACTGCATGCCCTTTTCATTTCAGAAATTTGGAAAATTAAGAGAAACTGAGTTTCTTTGCAGTGCAAATTTTGGTGGAACATCTCCCTCAGTAGGCTATAGTTTTGAATTTTAAGTGCTAAAGGCCAGATGTTTCTTTAAGAAAACAGTTCTGAATTATGAACATATAAAACTATAATTTTTAAAAAGTTTAAAGCTTCTTAGATGATAACTCATAATATAAGTAATTTAACTAAGGTTTTATTCAGAAGTAAAATTAGAAAGATAATTCAAAACCATTATTTTGTAATTAAAGCACTCTGTTCTTAGAAATATAAATTCAAAACCTATTTTAAAATGTAAATTGAGGTAGTCATTCTGTCCTGTTCAAGAAAGCAAATCTTCCCTAAGGATTTTGGTAGCACCTGTTTCCATCACTTGACTGGCAGCCAGAAAAATCTCAGCTCTGAGTTTGGCTCTACCGATCAATTACTTTCTAACTATGGGCACATAACCATCTTTCTGGGTCTCAGGTACTTTATTTAGAAAATTTAAAGGCTGACCTAGATGACTTCTGATGGTCTTTATAAAAACATAGGGTATTTGTGAAATGCACAGGCCTTATGGTCAGACAAGCTAGGTTCAAATCCCAGCTCTGCCACTCACCAGTTTTGTTCTTGGGCAAGTTACCATTTATCCGTAAAATTAAGGTAATAATGCTAATACGTATCCTTCACAGGACAGTTGTAAGTATCAAATGAAATAATGCTTGTAAAGGGCTTAATACAACATGGTAATATAATAATTTAGTATGACAAATGGTAATACAGCTTTATGACTCATGAATAGACTCGGCAAGGGATCATGGAATATAAATGAGATACTATATGTTACAATGCACTTATTTAATCTTTCAAGTATGTATGTAGCAAAACATGAGAGATAATACAAAGAATCTGAAATTGATTTCTGCCCTCAAGAAGCTTGTCACCTAGTGGAGGATCTGTGAAGTAATTTGAAAACCACTGATATGTTATAGGTTATATTTTAATCCAGTATGGGGTTTTTTAAATTTTTTTTTTTTAATCCTCACCCACGGATATTTTTTCCATTGCTTTTCAGAGAGAGAGAAACATTAATGTTAGAGGGACACATTGACTGGTTGCCTCCCACACACCCCGACAGGGTTGGGGATAGAGCCTGCAACAGAGGTATGTGCTCTTCGCCAGAACTGAACCCAGGACCCTTCAGTCCAAGGGTCAAAGCGCTAACTACTGAGCCAAACTGGCCAGGGCTCTAGTGTGGTTTCTTTTAAGCCATGTATATAAATTAGAGTCTTTATGTACAAACAAGTTACAGATAATTATTCTGGATTATTCTAACCTGAACCTGGTGATTTATTGGACAAATTAAATTGCAAACTAAGTTTAAAATATAGAATTTAATCACCTTTTTCCAGTGCTAAGAGCCTCAATGTTCAATACAGTAATTTTCATTTAACAGAGAAACCGTGATATTGAAACAAAAGGTCAATATTACTTTTTATACATTAGTATACTACTAGTGTCTAGTCATTTAAAAGAATGATTCTACAGTTTAGATGGGTTTCCTTTTTTTTGCTAGACTCCTGTTAACTTGCATGGTGGGATGGCAGGCAGCACTTGGTTCATCCTATAAATGTAGCTAAAGCATAGCATGGTGGTAGACCTCTCTGGAACTGATAGAAAATGCCACTGCTAGAAGGAATGTGGCATTCTTACCACCTTCGCTGGGCCCCAAGGAGCTTAAAGTCCTTTCCTTATTTGGACAGCGCATCATCATCCAACTTTTCCTACTGTTCTCCCCATCTCATTCTGTTCCCTTTTTCTCCACATAATTTTCCACCCCAGGAAAAAACATCCTCTACCTTATTATCAGTATTTTTATGTTTGAAATGTTTCATAATGAAAACCTTTTTAAAAGTCATCTGTGACTTTGATGGTCAATACACTGATCTACAGTATGGATTTCTTTGCCTGATACAAAATAAGTACCTGTTAATGGTAGACTATTCAAGTATATTGTCAAAGCCAAACACAGTATAACTTTTCTCATTATTAGAACATTATGCACTCCTATGTTCATAGCAGCACTATTTACAATTGCTAAGATCTGGAAACAGCTCAAGTACCCATCAGTAGATGAGTGGATAAAAAAGCTGTGGGACATTTACACCATGGAATACTATGCAGCTATAAAAAAGAAGGATCTCGTACCCATTAGGACAGCATGGTGGACCTGGAGAATATTATGCTAAGCAAAATAAGCCAGTCAGAGAAAGACAAATATTACATGGTATCACTTATATGCGGAATCTAAAGAACAAAATAAATAAACAAACAAGATAGGGTCACAGACATGGAAGCATGACACAGACTGACAGATCTCAGAGGGAAGGCAGGAAGGAGGGTGGGAAGAGATTAACCAAAGAACTTATAAGCATATATGAACAGTCCATGGGCACAGACAATAGACAGGTGAAAGCCTGGGGTAGGGTGGGAGATGGGAGAAGAGGGGCAACGGGGTGGGGGTGGGGGTGGGGGACATCTGTAATACTCTCAACAATAAAATAAATTTTTTTAAAAAAGCCCTACACAGTTTTTCTCAGTGGTTAGAGCATCAGCCTGCAGACTGAGGGTCTTGGGTTCAACTCCGGCCAAGGGCATATACCTCGGTAGACTGGATCCCCACCTGGTTGGGGTGCATGCAGGAGGCAACCAATCAACGTGTCTTTCTCACATCAATGTTTCTCTCTCTCTCTCCCTTCCATTCTCTCTGAAAAAAGCAATGGAAAAAATATTCTTGAGTGAGAATTAAAAAAAAAAATTTATATGGGGAAACTGTAAAAGGGAAGAAGAAAAAAAAATTTTTTTAAATATATTTTTATTGATTTGAGAGAGAGGAAGGGAGAGGGAAAGAGAGATAGAAACATCAATGATGAGTCATTGATTAGCTGCCTCCTGCATGCCCCCTGCTGGGGATAGAGCCTGAAACCTGGGCATATGCCCTGACCAGTTATCAAACCTTGATCTCCTGGATCATAGGTTGATGCTCAACTGTTGAGCTAAACCGGCTGGCCTTTTTTTTTTTTTTTTAAAAAGAAGAGCTTTACAGTAGCAGTTCCTAAACTTGAAATGTGCATACTAATCACATGGGGATCTTGTTAAAATGCAGATGCTCACTCAGTGGGTCTGGGGTGGAGCCTGAGATTCTGCATTCCTAGCCTGTTACAATGCTCCTAGCCTGGGAAGCCCACTTTAAGTAGCACAGAAACTAAGACTATGCTGGTCCTATAGTAATAATGGATCCTCTTAAATAGAGCTCTTAATGGATCTGCTGTCGATTCATAATTTGTACAAATGGAAGAGAGACAGTATATATAGGCATCTTAAGTAAAAGAAGTATTTTCTACCTTCTATTTTCAGTCTTTCAGCTAGCTCTCTACATTGAGTGTACTTCTTCAAGGGCTCTGGAACAGCCTTGGCCAATAAGTCCATGTCAACTTCCTCGTACTTCAGAACATCCAGAGCTCTGCAAATACAGAAAAATTTCATCATCATAAGGGTCCATATCACATAAGACAGATTAAGTACAGGATTCCTTGGAATTAATCATCTCAGAATAAATAATATCAAAAGATACCTAATTTTTTCCAAGGACAGTGAACAAATGCAGCAGCATCTGCAACACAGTAGAACCTCAATGAGATGTATGTGATTCTCCCCAACTCCCTTCCTTTGTCATGAGAAATGAGTTGTTGGTAAAGGTTGCATTGCTATAATCCATTTGTCTTCCTTTGTTGTAAGGAAAAAATATCCTGATAACAAGGGTTCGACTGAATTCCCTAAGAATTTACATCTAAGCCATAGCCATTTAAGCCCATGTTCTGTAAATGAGTCATCCTTTGCATGCTCAGAACCAGCTGAAGGAGGTCTTCTGCTTGCTCCAAGACTGCAAAAATATTCTGCAGTTTCCCTCTCATTTTGTTTGGTTCTCATGAGGCCTCACGGATCTGTACAGTTTCCCTATATTTACTGCCTTAATTCATTTTATTTTTATTCATTATCAAGTCAACAGAAAGTCAGACCTGCCCATCCAGGGGTCCCAAGTATTCCCAGGCCTCCCACCAACCTTCTTTATAGCTCACTCTATTATCAGAGTCATGTGTTATCACGTTTTGCATATGTTTGATTCATCTGTCCCTCAGAAGACCTGCTCTAAGAAAGCCCAGAAATTCTCTCCCCATAAAGAACTGGACACCTAATTACAGAGGCCTCATCAGATAAGCTATACTGAAGCTACAGAACATGAAGCTCCAAAAAGGTAATGGTTATCAATCTTTTCAGAAATTATAGAACATAGTGGAACACACCTCCTAATGACTAACCAAAAAAAGAGTTACCTTAGAATCTAGCAGTATTGTGACCTCAAAGAAAAGTCCTTGACCATCTAACTTATAAAAAAATAATCATTTGTTTACAAGGCTTGGAGTTGTTCTCAGGTCCAAACTTCAATACATGCTTTGAATCAAGCCTAAGCCTCGGAGTACAGAGGACTGGCACAGAAAGGATAAGTTCTCAGACTTCAACAGAAGACAAGAAAACTTCTGAGCTACCTAACACATCATTGGGTTTCCTTATACTCCTGACAGAAAACAAGTGTGCACATGCATTTGTGTATCTCTCTGGTTAAAATGCCTGCTCAAAGTCTGGTTCAACTTGTCAGTGCTCAGCACAAAGACTGGCACGTATACAGTAAAAGCAATCAATGTATTTAGACCAACTTTCTATCTTTTTAGTTTTATATATCTAGGCATTGATAAAGTAAGTTCATTTAGGATATTGAATGTCAACTGTAATCAAAATATAACATTTTTTTTTAAAAAAGGGGGGGGGGAAATTAGAAAGAAGTGAGGCCATTTAGAGAGGCTGAATGCCAGGCTGTGAATATTCTGCTGAAATCAAATTTCAGCAGAACTGGGGCCCTGTTTCCCCCTGAAGGGAAAGACCCAAATTAAAAAGGAAAGCATTTAGCCAAATTTATTTATTTTTTTACCCTCACCCGAGGATATTTTTTCCATTACTTTTCAGAGACAGTAGAAGGGAGGGAGGGAGGGAGAGAAGGAGAGAGAGGGAGAGAGAAACATCAATGTGATAGGGACACATCAATTAGTTGCCTCCTGCATGCACCCTGACTGGGACCGGGGATCAAGCCTGCAACAGAGGTATGTGCCCTTGGCCAGAATTGAACCTGGGACACTTCAGTCCACAGGCTGATGCTCTAACCACTGAGCCAAACCAGCTAGGACGCAAATTATTTAAAAAAAAAATCACTTTAATCATGGGATTTGTTTGGTAAAAATATAAAACTATAGCTTCCTTTTACATATTTTATCATCAATTAGCATTTTAAACTGAGTTGAAAACAATCACTTCCCCTGCTTTCACTATGACCTCAATATATATTAGTCACATTTAATGCAAATTCTAATTCAAATTTTGATAACATAAATTTGATTTTTTACGATATTTGATCAAAACAAAACATGTTATAAATTCTTTGTGCAAAGTTTGAAATAATGTGAACCCTCCTAAATTTAAACAAAACAAGAGCTAGAAAATTGAGTGAATTACAATTATAAACTTTTTATACTACTACCATTTCTTGATGCCACTTAGCTGGTAAACAAATATATCTATCACCCTTATTTGTGAATCAGGCTGTCATTCCTATGAATGAGATCCTCTGATTTGGGTGACTACTATGCAGGTTCTTTAATAATTAGTTACTGTAATTAAAAATCTGCTTAACAGCCAACATCATACTCAATGGGCAAAAACTAAAAGCATTTCCCTTAAGATCAGGAAGAAGACAAGGCTGTCTGCTTTCACCACTCATATTCAATATAGTACTGGAAGTCCTAGCCATAGTGATCAGACAAGAAAAAATATAAGGCATCCAAATTGGAAAGGAGGAACTAAAACTGTCTTTATTCACAGATGATATGATATTGTACATAGAAAACCCTAAAGACTCCACCAAAAAACTGCTAGATTTAATAAATTTAGCAAAGTAGCAGGATACAAAATTAACACCCAGAAATTGATGGAATTTTTATACAGCAATAATGAACCCTCAGAAGGAGAAACTAAAAACACAATCCCATTTACCATTGCAACAAAAATAATAGGATACCTGGGAATAAACTTAACCAAGGAGATAAAAGACTTGTACTCGGAAAACTATAGGACATTGAAAAAGGAAATGAAAACACAAAAAAGTGGAAGCATATACCATGTTCATGGATTGGAAGAATTAACATCATTAAAATGTCCATACTGCCGAGAGCAATCTACAGATTCAATACAAGCCCTATTAAAATACCAACAGCATATTTCACAGATCTAGAACAAATATTCCAAAAATTTATATGGAACCAAAAAAGACCCCGAATAGCCACAACAATCTTGAGGGGAAAAAAACAAAGTTGGAGGGATCACAACACCAGATATCAAACTATACTACAAAGTCACTGTATTCAAAACAGTCTGGTACTGGCACAAGAACAGGCATACAGGCCAATGAAACAGAACACAGACCCCAAAAATCAACCCACACCAATATGGCCAATTAATATTTAACAAAGGAGGTAAGAGCAAACAATAGAGTAAAGATAGTCTCTTCAATAAGTGGTGTTGGAAAATTGAACAGGTATATGCAAAAAAATGAAATTAAACCACCAACTTACACCATAAACAAGAATAAACTCAAAATGGTTAAAAGACGTAAATGTAAGACATGAAACCATAAAAATCCTAGAAGAAAACATAGGCAGTAAAATCTCAGATATCTCACATAGGACTATTTTCACCAATACATCGCCTAGAGCAAGGGAAACAAAGGCAAAAACTAACAAATGGAACTACATCAAAATAAAAAGCTGCAGAGCAAAAGAAACCATCAATAAAATGAAAAGGGAGCCTACTTTATGGGAGAACATATTTGCCAATAATACATCTGATAAGGGTTTAATTTCCAAAAAAAACAAAGAACTCATACACCTCAACCCCAGGAAGACAAACAATCCAATTAAAAAATGGGCAAAGGACCTGAATAGACACTTCTCCAAAGAGGACATACAGATGGCAAACAGACACATGAAGAAATGCTCAAAGTCACTAATCATCAGAGAGATGCAAATTAAAATGACAATGAGGTATCATCTCACACCTGCCAGAATGGCTGCTATCAATAAATCAACAAACAAGTGCCAGTGTGGATGTGGAGAAAAGGGAACCCTAGTACAGTGTTTTTTTTGTTTTTGGGTTTTTTTAAATATGTCTTTATTGATTTCAGAGAGAGAGGAAGGGAAGTGGGGAGAGATAGATAGAAACATCAATGATGAGAGTCACTGACTGGCTGCCTCCTGCATGCCCCCGCACAACCTAGGCACAAGCCCTGGCCGGGAATTGAACCACAATCTCCTAGATCATAAGTCAATGCTCAACCACTGAGCAACACTAGCCAGGCCCCAGTACACTGTTGGTGCATGCAGACTGGTACAGCCACTGTGGAAATCAGTACGGAGGCTCCTCAAAAAATTAAAAGTGGAACTGCCTTTGGACCCAATGATCTCCTTCTAGGAATATATCCTAAGAATCCCAAAACACCATTTAAAAAGAATATATATGAAAGAACCCATATGTTCATAGCAGCACTATTTACAATAGCTAAGATCTGGAAACATTCCAAGTGCCCATTAGTAGTGAGTGGATAAAAAAGCTGTGGTACATTTACACAATGGAATACTGTATGGCTGTAAAAAGAAGGATCTCTTATCCTTTGAGACAACATGGAGGGATCTGGAGACTATTATGCTAAGCAAAATAAGCCAGTTAGAGAAAGACAAATATCACATAACACTTATAAGTGAAATCTAATGAACAAAATAAACTGACAAAATACATCCACAGACATAGAACCATGCAACAGACTGAAGAATCTCAGCGGGAAGGGTGGGGGGCGGGAAGAGATTAACCAAAGAACCATATATGCATAACCCATGGACACAGACAATAGTGTGGTGAAGGCCTGGAGAGGAGGGGGTCACTGGGGAAAAAAAAGGGACATCTGTAATACTTTCAATAATAAAGACAAATTTTTAAAAAATGAATAGGGAGTCTTTCAAGTCTCTATGAAATGATCTCATTTTTCTGTAAATCCTGTAATTTGTAAATTCTGTAATTCATATTAAAAATGCATACCTGATGTTCCTGTGAGAATGTTTTTGGGTGAGATTAACATTTAAATCAGAAGACTGAACAGAGCAGATTGCCCTTCCTAATGTTGGTGGGCCCTACCCCACGTCAAAGGACGAGATAAAACAAAAAGGCTGGCTTTCCCAGAGCAAGAGAGAAGTCCTCCTGCCTGAACGGCCAAAGACATTTGCTTTTCCTGCCTTTAGACTCAAGTAAGACATCGGCTCTTTGTGGGCCTGCCAGCTTTCAGAGCTGTTTCAGACAACTCTATTGGGCCCGGTTCTCAGGCCTTCAGACTTGGACAGGAACTAGGTCACTGACTCTCTGGATCTCCAGCTTGCCAGCTCGCTCTGCACATCTTAGGAAATGCCCTCTCCATAATTACAGAAGCCACCACTTCCTTATAATAAACCATATATATGCTAAAAAAAAAAAAACATACCTGAGAGATACACTTTTACTCATACTTATAGAAGCCTCTGGGATTAACTTTTTCCATTTAGAATTTGAAAATTCAATGGATTTTAGCATAGAAATGCCTTCTTCTAAAGACGACTTCATCCAAGAAGCTCTTTCATATCTTTGTTGGGACACACAGCCAGCTTCCTTATACCCTAGAAGAGGGCAGGAGAGAACACAATGAGAGACGTCTGAAGGAAGAGTAAAATCTGGTTGGCAGACTCAGTGAAGAGTTACCTCGGAACGTGAGGCGGGTGTCGGCATTATCAGGGCGCAGTGACAAACGGAACTCGGCTCGGCTGGTAAACATTCGGTATGGTTCGTTGGTGCCCAGTGTGGTGAGGTCATCAATCAAGACTCCTATGTAGCCTTCTGTACGGCTAACGACAAAAGGAGGTTTTTGTCTGACCCGAAGACTTGCATTGATTCCAGCTATCACACCCTACAAGAGGACTGAAATGTTTAAAAGGCCATTATGAACTGAACAAAGAGCTATCCTATTCAGAACACTACCTGGGAAAAGCATGGGGTAGTAAGAAAGCAGGCACTACCCAGAAGGGATAGACTAGAGGTAGAAAATCTGAACCTTATACAAAAACAATATGGGTAATGTACCACTTTACAACACTATGGTTCATTGTTTTCAAAATACATCCCTAAAAACTTTTCTAGCCTTTTTCCACTTACAAATAAAAATAATATAACTTCTCACTTAAAAGGAATAATATATGATCATTTTTCAATAGTTATTTTAAAAGAGTATTAAGCCACAAGTGTTTTTAAAATCCTATTGTATACAGTAGCCATCTTCATATACCCTGAAAACAGAACTGTCTTCTATTAGATATGAGTTGTACCGAAGATCTATGTAATTATCATAACAGACATTAGGAGGAACACTGACTAAATAGTCCCTTTCTGTTTACATTAATATTTGAACAAACTCTTACTTGAGCTGCAGCTTCCTCATAACCAGTAGTGCCATTTATCTGTCCAGCAAAGAAGAGCCGTTGCACCAAATGAGTCTCTAGAGAAGGAGTGATCTGACGGGGGTCTAAGTAATCATACTGAACACCATAGCCTGATCAAAGAATAAATGGTACAAAATAAGTAAAAACAGAGCTGGATTTGCCTCAGTGTAGAGATCCAAATAATATCATTAAATGCTCTTCAAAAAGGAAGACTATTTTAAATGCACAGATGTTGGGTTTTGTCTTCTAAGGCTATAAGCAACCATGAATGTAGCTAAGATCTCCACACTGTCTGCTAACGCAATGCTGAGCTCCTACTAAAGGGCAGCTGTGATTCTCTTTACCTGGCTGGATCATTTTGGCTTTCTCCAAGCCTCTGATACATGTAATCATTTTCTCTTGTAATTCAGCTGGTAGCGTCACAGATAACCCTTGGGGGTAGATGAGGTCAGAATCTATTCCTTCAGGTTCCAACCAAACCTGATGTATACGGTTTGGAAAACGCAAAACCTTTGATTCAATGGAAGGACAGTATCTAAAACAGGACATTGAAATAAAAAAATGAAACAAACAAAAGAGGGTTGGCATCATTCCTTAAAGTAACTGAGCAGTGATACTTTGTCCTTACCTGGGTCCTCTTGTAGTTTCCTTGATGTGACTATTAAGGTGCAGGTTCTCAAGGACAATCTCATCCACTTTAGGATTGGTGTGAGTCAAATAACATGGCAGCTGATCTTCTGGCTAGAACAGATGAATTAGTTATAACACTTTTGCTTCTCTACTAGTTTCCCTCTTATGCAAATAATTGCACACATAATATGCACTTACTTTTCTAGATATTAAATCTATGCATACTGCCAAGTACTACTTATGAAATATTCTTGCCAAAAACAACCCAAAAGATGAACATAAATTTAAGCAAGCTTCTAGATTTACCAGTTTACAGGAAATACAGAGGATAGAGAAGCATGCTTAAGGTACCAGAGGGATGAAATCAGACAAATCTAGAATGTTGAATCTAGAGAATAAATGACTATTTCTTCCACACATAAATGTCAAAAAAAAAAAAGATATTATAAGGCATAGTATCCAATGCAATGTATGAACCTTATTTGGTTGCTGGTTCAAATAAAACAACTATACAGAAACATTTAAAATAAACTGTAAACATTTTAAATAAACACTTTAAAACAATGGTAAAAAACAACCAAGGAAAACTAAACACTGAATATTGGATGATGTTAAGAAATTATGTTTTGCTGGGTGTGGTAATGGTATTGTGGTTAATTTTTGCAGTTTTTATCTGTTAAAGACATATACCAATGTATTTATAAATGAAATGATATGATGTCTGGGATTGCTGCTTAAACTCAGTATGAAGAAAGTGATGAGGCCCTAGCCAGTTTTGCTCAGTGGTCAGAGCATTGGCCCATGGACTGAAGGGTCCTGGGTTCAATTCCAGCCAAGGGCATGTACCTCGGTTGCAGGCTCCATCCCTGGCCCCGGTCGGAGCATGTGCAGGAGGCAACCAATTGATGTCCCCCCCTTCCCCCTTCTACTCTCTCTGAAAAGCGATGGAAAAAATACCCTCAGGTAACAATTAAAAAAAAAAAGTGTTGAGGAAAGAGAAAACAAGAATGCCAAAAGAAGTTATTTGTTGAAGCTGGGTGATAGACACACAGAGACTCATTATACTATTTCTTCTACTTTCTGTAAACTTAAAATTTTATAATAAAAGTTTAAAAATACACATACCAAGAAAGTATCATCACAATTCACATTTTCCCAAAGCAACAATATAAAAGTGGCTTTTCAAAAAAAACTATTTTAAGCTATTCATTAGGATAACACTCACAAGAAACTAGGACCGTCAATTATTAGTCCTCACTTCTAAAAACACAATATGCTTTTTTTTAATATTCAAAAGATAAACCAAAGTAACCTGTACTCAAAAAATGTCAGTATCATGAAAGACTGAAGAACTGTTTCAGATTAAAGAGAAATGATAATTAAATGCAATATATGATCCTAGACTGAAGAACAAAAAAAGTTTGCTATAAAAGACAGTTAGGAAAATTAGCAAAATCTGACTGGACTGTATATTAGATAACACTATTATATCAATGTGAAATTCCCCAAATTTCATCGCTGCATTGAGGTTACATAGGAGGATGTTTTTGTGCTTAGTTGAGATATAGACGGAAGTATTTAGGGGCAAAAGGTCATGATCTTTGCAACTTGCTCTCAAATGTTTCAGAAAAAAAGGAAGAGTAAGAATAAATGTGTATATAGTACTACTGTGTTATACTATATTATATATATCTAGAGAAAGATATAAATATAAAATATTAGCAATGAGTAAATTTCAATGGTTTATAGGAGATTGGTTTGTCTTGCAACTTTTCTGTAGGTCTGAGATTATTTCAAAAAGTTTAAATAGGTGAAGTTATTGAAGTAATGAAATTTAAAAACATATGGGGGAAATGGCCCAGTCAAATCAGCTAATCTTTTTAAGGTCATTTTTTTGCACCCTGAGTAATAGTGACATAAAGTGAGAGAGACAGACAGACAGACAGAGAGAGAACGAGGGAGCAGGAGGAGGAGAAAAGGAAAGAAGGAAGGGAGGGAGGAAGGAAGGATTAGGCTATAGCCTGCTGTGAATAGTAAATATTTAGCTGTAAAGCCAGATTTTCATAAATTATCTTACCTTGATCCACACTGTTTCATTAATAAAGCTGAATGGTATGGATGGATTATCTGGTGTCTGCTTGTTTAGAATGCTGAAATTAATGGACTCTTTGGCAATTCGGGGTGGAGTTCCAGTCTTCAATCTTCCCACCACAAACCCCAACTTCTCTAGAGTCTGAGCCAACCCTATGGAAGGCTGATCCCCTAAACGTCCTGCTGGATGCATCTCCAACCCAATTACAATCACGCCTCTCAGAAATGTCCCAGTAGTCAGAATCACGCTGTCTGCATATACTTTGCTTCCATCCACTAAAGGATAGGAAAGAGTAAAAATCATGTTCTAATTGTTACCATGGATCAAATTGGAATGTGACTATCTTACATTAGAACTACAGAAAAACTTTACATTTAGAAACTTGAGAAATAATTTTAAATGAGTAAAAAGGCTGTATGGTATCAATCTCTAGAATCCAAGAAAGCTGGGAGGTAGAACATAATGTGCTACCACCAATTCACATGTTCCTAAAATTATACCAGCACTGAAAATGATTAAATCAGTTGATTTTAAAAATTAATTAATGTTAGATTTCTGGTTAAATCTGATAGACTACCTCATATAATTCCTCTCCCTCTTGAAACTCCAAGAAAATTAAATAAAGGGGCCACAAAGATATAAGACCACAAGAACAATGAATGGGAGAAAACATGTCAAAAGATGAGACATTTCAAAATATTTTTGGAAAACAAACAATGGCTGGAGGAGTGATAATTAATCTAGCAAAGGGCAGAAGGCTAGAAATCAAGAATCTGAAGAGAATACACCAATAGGGAAAAACTAATTTGCTCTACAAAGGCCCAGAAACTGGAGAACTGAGGAATGTAGGAATGAAGCTTGGGGCTGAAATTAAGAGAACTAGTTAAAATCTACACATAAAGGTTTATATCTGCAGACAGATTTCCTTACAGGAAAGTTTAGGTTTATTCTTCGGGTGATGGGGAGTTACTGGGTAATGGGTACAGAGTTTCAATTTAGGATGAGAAAGTTAGCAAAATGGACAGTGGTGACAGTTGTACAACACTGTGGATGTACTTAATGGCACTGAATTGTACACTTAAAACTGGTTAAAATGGCAAGTTTTATACTATGTACACTTTACTAAAATAAAAATTGTATTATTGAGCTTATAAAATACAGACAGGGTAAAAAAACAGCATTTAAAGATACAAAATTAAGTAACAAAAGCATAAATAATTTAAAGGTATAAAAGTGTACACAAATAAAAACAATATAGTCATTAAATCTGAAGAGGAAAGGAGGCAGAAGAGAGAAAAGGAAATGAAAATAAAACTAATTTAGTAACTGTTCATAGAGGGAAGTCAATAAACATTGACAGAAGAGAAAGAAGATTAAGCATACTATATAAAATCACAATTATTAAAATAATCACTAGAACAAAAAATACAAGCTTTTAAAAAAGAAACATAGCTCCTAAATGCAAAGCAAAACAGACTGAGTGGTTAAAAAAAAAAGTAAAGAACTGTGTGTATAATATGTTGCTGTGTCTCTCACACACACACACACACACACACGCATACTTGAAGATACATATATATATATATACACAGATAGAAAGACTACACAAGAAAGTAGGAATGCTCCTGAAGAAGAAAACTGACTGGCTGGGGACAAGATGCCAGAGAGACCACTTTTTCACTCCATATTCTTTTGTCCCCTTTAAACTATTTATCATGTATATGTATTTCCTATTTAAAAAAACACTAATAAATCTACAGTAAAAATTAGTTTTATAATAGGAAATTAAGTCAAGATCTGTATTTTAAATGATGAGTTTCTCCAGCACAGTTCCTCTCACCATTTTGTTTCCAGAATGCTAGCAGGCATTCTGAGAACTAACAGACATCGACATTTGGGAGTTCCCCAACAAAAAGGCCAGTTCAGTCCCTAATCACCAGAGAATGAGCCAAGCAATAACATTAACTGTGAACTCACAAATCTTCCAACCACTGTTTTAGTGCCTCCTTTTTAAAAATCTCAACAGACAACCAAAGTTCCCTAGACACTTAAAAAAAGTTGTGTACATGAAAGTAAGTAGCCCAAATAAGCAGAATAAAGAAATCTGAAGAAAATACATAAATCAGAAGGAAACTTCAAAAATTGATCATTAAAATCTTTATATAGCCCGGCCAGGTGTGGCTCAGTGGTTGAGCGTCAACCTAGGATCCAGGAGATTGGGGTTCGATTCCTGGTCAGGGCACATGCCCGGGTTGCGGGCTCAATCCCCAGTCAGGGGCGTGCAGGAGGCAGCCGATCCCTGACTCTCTCATCATGGATGTTTCTCTCCCTCTCCTTTCCTCTCTATGAAATCAATAAAGATATATTTAAAAAAATAAAATAAAAAAATCTTTATATAGATTACAGAAGATGTCTAATTCAGAAACCAAGAACAAGATGCTAAAAAAAAACAAAACAATCAGCCCTGGCTGGGAAGCTCAGTTGGTTAGAGCATCATCCTGATACGCCAAGTTTCTCTCTCTCTCTCTCTCATTAACAAATAAAAAAGTAAAACAAATAAATAAAAATAAAAAAGAAACAACCAGAAAAAAAAAGACAGTGTATAGAAATGAAAATATAAATTTTAAAAATTCGTTACAAGGATTCGGACAATAACATTAAGGAAGTCTCCTAAGAAAGTATGGCAAAATGGCCTGGCCGGCGTGGCTCAGTGGTTAGCATCTACCTATGATCCAGGAGAACTCAGTTCGATGCCCTGGTTGCCGGCTCACTCCTGGGGACAGTGCAGGAGGAAGCCAATCAATTACTCTCATCATTGACGTTTCTATCTCTCACTCTCCCTTCCTCTCTCTGAAATCAATAAAGGCATTTAAAAAAAAAAAGTGTGGCAAAATGACAAAATATAAAAAATGGAAGAAACCTAGAAGACCAATCCACAAAGGGATAAGGAGTTACAGAAAAAGAGCATGGAGAAATAATAGAAAGAAATATCCCAGAAATCAAGGTCAGATTTCGCGTTTAGGGAGAATACCTAGTACTCCACACCACAATGAATGAATAAAGAACACACCGAGGGATATCATTTTAAAATTTCAGAACACCAGCCCGGCCGGGTGTGGCTCAGCGGTTGAGCGTGGACCTAGGATCCAGGCAATCGGGGTTCGATTGCCGGTCAGGGCACATGCCCGGGTTGCGGGCTCGATCAATGACTCATCATTGATGTTTCTATCTCTCTCTCCCCTCCTTTCCTCTCTCTGAAATCAATAAAGATATATTTAAAAAAAAAAAAAAAATTTCAGAACACCAGAGACACGTACAAAAACCTAGAAGCTTTCAGAAAGGGGGGTAAAAATCATGTACAAAATAATTTAAGTCAATATGTACTGAGCTTCTTCACAACAAAACCGGAAGCCAGAAAATCGGGGAGCAAGACTGTCAAAATTCTCAGGAAAAAAGATTTAAACTAGAATTCTATTCTCAGCCAAACTAAGAGTCAAGTCTAAGGGGAGAATAATACATGTGTAGATATACAAGGACTCAAAAACCTACATGAGTCTTTTCTTAGGAAGCTACTGGAAGATGTGCTCTAGCAAAACAGGGTAGTAAGAAAGAGACAGACTGAAGTCCCAGGAAACAAGGGATGATGCAACACAGCAAAGTAGTGAAAGGAAGTCTCAAAATGACATCTGTGTAGAAGGCCTAGACAGCAATTGTCCTGATTATAGTAGATGAGTTGTGGAGGATTGTGGAAGTTGGTATTTCTGGAAGGGAAGCATCAAAGAAAACAATGGAATTGATAGATTATTTGAGCATTGAGAAAATGATCGTGTTTTTTTCCTGATGAAAAAGTTGAATAGGTACACAGGTAAAATAAGAAAATAAAAAATAAAGCAATTATTAACCCAAGGCAAAACAAAGAGGTATATGAAAGAAAACAAACAATACACTACTTGGATCTATAATGAACAATATTTAAATAATCACAATAATGTAAATATTATCAACCAAAATTTATGGTATAATTATATAGAAGGGTAGAGGGAAGGAAAGGAGGGGAGTAAAGAGAGCCACCATTAAAAAGTTAACAGATACTAGACTGATAATTTAGGGAGTGAAAATATAAGCATATTGTTGAGAAATATATGAGTATAGATCAGAAGTGACAGCTTAGAAAACTGAACTATTAGGTTTATAGAGGGGATACAGAAGTAATTATCTATACAAACTTTTAAATTGTTTGATTTTTATAAAAATTAAGTGTATGTGTTATTTTGATTAAAAAATTAATACAAAACTCTTAAATAAAAAACATAAAACAATCTTATAAAACATAAGCTTAAAAAATTTAAGGTCAGAGCTAGGAAAATTAAAAAGTACAACAGAAAAACCAAGAGAAAAAAGACACTTACGCAGGCTAAAGTCCTACACATGGTACAGATGAGCCCAGAATTTGACTAAGCTGCACAAAGGCCAGAATGAAAGAATTATGATTTTTTTATACAATTTCCTAGAATAAGTAAAACATCTCCATACTCTGCTCTAAAATAAATTTGCTTACATGGAGTCTGATACTGCTATTATCAACTATAACTAGCACATACCCAAAACAACACCACTGACGCGGCATTTCCCAGTGTGCTCAGGTTCTGGTTCTGTAAGAATAAGATCTTCTACAGCTCCCTCCTGAACGGTCAGCAGTGGTGTATTTAGAATTTCTTTCTGTCAAAACGGAACGCAAGTTGAAACAACAGTTAAAGGATCACTACACTCTCTCTTGTCTCCGTACCCTATTCTTACCTGCATGTTCTGTTTATAGAGTTTCCTATCAATTTGAGCTCTCAGACCCCAAACTGCTGGTCCCTTACGCCGGTTTAATACTTTGTAGTGTACACCAGACTGGTCACAGATTCGGGAACACAGGCCGTCCAAAGCATCGACCTCCCTCATTAAATGCCCCTTTCCGATGCCACCAAAGGAAGGATTACAGGACATCTGACCTAAAGAAAACAGACAAACTAAACATATGAGCACCTTGCCTTGGGAGAGGGAATAGATTGCCCCCATCTGGCACTGGGTGGGGGAGAAGGGGATTAGTCGCAACTTGCGCCCTACGCGAAGCTCCACACCAGCCGCGCTCCTCACCGATCGTGTCCACGCGGTGCGTGAGCAGCAGAGTCCGCGAGCCGCAGCGCGCGGCAGCGGCCGCAGCCTCCGTCCCCGCGTGTCCTCCACCGATGACTATCACGTCGAAGTGCGGCGTCCCGGGCGCAGCGCTGTCACCGCTGAGCCGGGCCACAGGAAGGTGCTGTTTGGTGAGGGAAGCCGCGATCCAGCGACCACAACCTCGGAGGGAGAACATGGTTGGAGAAAGGCGGAGTCTGTCTGCCTCTAAACCTGACACAAGCGGGGCGCAAACGTGAGGACACCGGAGTCAACTTCAGGGCGCCGCCACCTTGCTCTGACGTCACGGCGTACACGTCGCCGTCCAGCGTCGCCTCTGATTGGCGCTTTGGCACGACTTTCACTAGTAAATCTAGACCCGGGAATGGCGCTGGTGGTCTTGGGCGTGTACCTGTGCGGTGGCCCGAGCGGGCGGTCTGATCAGCTGTGGCTCTGGAGTGGGGCCTCCTACTCGGGTCATTTTTTGTCCTTTCAGGCAAGTTGCAGCCCGGATCGCCAGGTGGCCACCTACGAACAATGATGTTGATCACTTTGCTTTATCAGATTGAGTTTTCTGGCACACTACCGCCTTGACTTCTGTTTGTTTATAATGACTAGAGTCTGAACAGGAATGGATTTGAAAGGAGTTCAAGTACGTTTGTGGGTGAACGACTCATGAAGGCTAATTCGGGAGATCCAACGGTTGAGGGTTAAATGTCCAGCCTTTTGGAATTGATCTTTTTAAGGCCTTAAGAAACCTTTGACTGGTTGAAGAGTGAAACAACCTTTATGGGAGTTTTATTTTTCTGATTGTTAAAATCTGTCAAATACATAATTTTGTTGTCTTATTACATTAATAATAAGCGTTCTTTATACACCACTTAAATCTTAGAGAAATACAAATCTTTTGAGAGTTAAAAAACCTATGACTTCCATCAGGTCTTCCAATCCCTATCTCTATAATCATTGGCAGCATTTTCTTGCTAATTCTTAATAGTTTTTTAATACAGTACTAACGCTACTATTATTTTGCCCATAAAATACTGTGATTATATTGTTTTTCAGTTTGCCTCTTTTTTTTTTTCTTTTTTCTTTTTTTTTTTTTAATATATCTTAATTGATTTCAGAGAGAGGAAGGGAGAGGGAGAGATAGAAACATCAATGATGAGAGAGTCACTGATCACCTGCAGCCCACAATCCGGGCATGTGCCCTGACCAGGAATCAAACCCTGATCGCCTGGATCGTAGGTCGATGCTCAACCGCTGAGCCATGCCCGGCCGGGCAGTTTGCCTCTTTTTTAAACAATATGTTTTTTACTATCTTCATTCCCAGTATATATGAATCCATCTCACTTTTTAGTGTTATATAGTATTCAATTGTGTATGTGAACCACAATTTATTTAATCAACTCCAATTTCTGGGCATTTGGGTTGTTTCTAATTTTTTGATATTACTATCACCCGTGTACGGATATCTTTTTAAAATTTATTGGATTCTTCTATAAGTGAAAATACTGGGGAAAAGGACTCCTCAATGTTTAAATTTTTGAAAATCACTAAATTAACTTTCTAAAAACTTTGCATCAGGTTGTACTAATAGTGTAAGATTATTTCATCATACCGTAGCCAGCACTGAATGTTAATTAAGTTTAACTATAAATATATTTTTAATATTTTTCATGAAAATGGGATATGTGCACTGTTTTGTAATCTACTTTTGCACATCATAGTTTATCATGGACATTTTTCTATAATAAATACAGATTTATGTCATTTTTGAGGGTTACAAAACATAATTAATTAATTATAAAACGATTAATTTTTGAGGGTTACAAAACATAATTAATTTAAATATATCTTTATTGATGTCAGAGAGAGGAAGGAAGAGGGAGAGAGAAAGAAACATCAATGATGAGAGAGTCATTGATCAGGTTGATGCTCAACTGCTGAGCCACACCAGCCTGGTAAAACATATTGTATTAATAAGTATGTTAAAGTCAATAGTGTGAGTCTTTAATAAGAGAATCACTGGCCTACATTTTCAATTTTACTAATCTCTTCACATGATATATATTTAAATGAGACCCTTCTCTTTCCTATAGAGACATTAATCTCAGACCCAAAGATGAGATGTTTAGGCAGGGATAGGTATATGGTGAACTGTATCTCTACTGTAAAAGAAGATAAAGCTCTTGATTATGCTGAAGTTAGTCTGTTACCATTTGTGTTGAGGATCCCCCAAGACCATCCTCAGGTGTGTTTTTAAATTACTTTATATAATTATGTCATTTCATTGGCTCCTCACATTAATTATGAGGTAGATATTATCTTCTTTTTTAAAAATTTAATTTATTTAGGTTACATTGGTTAATAAAATTGTAAAGGTTTAAGGGATACAGTTCTATAATGCATCATTTGTATATTGTATTGTGTGTTCACTACCCCAAGTCATGTCTCTTTCCATCACCATTTATCCCCCACTTTACCCTTTCCTACCTCCCCCACCCACCCCCATTTCCCTCCGGTAATGACCATACTGTTGTCAATCCTCAGATATATATATATATGTATATATCTTTTTTCATTCCAGGAAAAAATTACATTTTATTCCCAGCTTGCCTCCTCTTTTAGAGTGGATTGGGGGTGGCTTTTGGAGTGGAGATGTTGCTGGGTGGTGAGAAGGTAGGGTTACTCATCTGTTTTTTACTGATAGTCAGTGGGAGTCTTGGATTTATCTCTGGATCACCACTGTTGTATGTAATTTGTTGACAGGCCCATCTTGAAATTTACTGTTAAAATAGTTAGATTTCCTTCCAGCTTGAAGGGTCCCCAGTGAGCCCAACTGGGGACCAGGCTTTTGGGAATCCTGGAGATTGTGCTTAGGGGTGTACTGAGTTAGAGGATCTTGGGCATTTTGTTGCCTTGGCTGAGGCAGTGTTTATGGCTGTGGAGGCAGGGGCTGCCCATCCTCAGGTTTAGTGATAAGTTAGAAGGACTCACAGAACTTAGAAAAGCTGTTATATTCATGGTTATGGTTTATTACAGTGAAAGGATGCAGATTAAATTCAGCAAAGGCAAAAGGCACACAGGGCAGTGTCCAGGAGAGACCAGGCATAAGCTTCCAGTTGTATCTGCCTCTGGAGTCATATGGACAGTGCTTAGTTTTCTTAGCAATAATGTGTGACAATACAGAGTATTGCCAACCAGGGAATCTGACCCATACCTGGGAGGCCAGGGCTTTTACTGGGAGTATTATGACTCTGTGCCTGCATGACTGACCTAGTTACTTAGTCTTCAGTCCCTCCAGCATAGACCAGGGACCCATCCTAAATCACACTGTTAGTGTAAACTATCTGGCATTGCCCAAAGCCCCAGGTATATATAAAGACATTAAAAAAATTTTTTTATATATTGAGAAGGAGAGAGAGAGAGAAACATCGATTTGTTGTTCTACGTATTTATGCGTTCATTGGTTGATTCTTGTATGTGCCCCGACCAGGGATTGAACCCACAACCTTAGCGTATTAGAACAATGCTCTAACCAACTGAACTACCTGCCCAGAGCTATACAAAGACACTTTTATCAGCCAGGATTTTCCAAGGACTTAGAAGTTATCTTTCAGGAGTCTATCAGGGACCAGTCCTTTCTTTGGAATGTGCAGAGTGTGAACACCCTGCGTCTGCTGAGTTAACCCTTTACTGCATTCATAACACATTTTATGAGTTAAGGGAATCCTCATTGATCTTAAGTTGGACTGATTTATCTATCTGTGTTAACCTCTCTGACCAGCTATTTCAAGCCAGAACTCACCCGTGCAGCAGGCTACTTTTCCGTTCTTTTAAAACTCTAAATTGCTTTCAGACCTTAAAATTATTTAAATTAATTAAGTGCAGATATGAGTTATCTTGTGACCAGTCAACAACATTTGGACACAGAAACACAAGTATACTTGTGACCGGTCAACTTAAGAGATGGTCTGCCAAAATTACATAACACCTAGAAACCCAGTGTTAAGGTCCCTGGACTGTAAAAGCCTTTTTTACTACCATGATTATAGAAAAGAGAATTAGGAAAAAAGAATAAAAAACATGTCACCAGAAAATATTTGGGCCTTACAAATAATATTTTTAAAAAACAGGTAACTTACTTGTTAATGAAATTCCTTTCCTTCTACTCTCTAGTTAATTTCAAGTCTACTAGCTGTTGAGTAATGAGAAAAGTAGAAAATCAAATCTCTGCTATTGAGAGGCATCGTTTCATGAAGGAAAAGGAGGGCAGTTATAAATTGGTCAATTTTATTACGGTTTTGAAGAAAGGTTGGACTTACAGAAACAATCTCATTCCTTATCCTCCAAGAGTTTGCAGACTAGTAACTGGCACACATACAATTATAAGGAAATACATTAAATGTTATAATAAAGCCACAGTGAGCTGTGATTACAGGTTGCAGAGAGGGAGTAATCCTGTCCATGGCAGATGACAGGGAATGCTTGCTTCTTAAAGGAGTTATAATGGACTTGAAGTAATTCATCATAAAAGGACAGAAAAGTTATTGAAGAGTCCTTATTATATAGTCTCCATATACCTTTCTTACTTTCTTTCTTTTTGCATTTTCTGTTCCCTCAGCCTGCAATACTTTTCCTTCTTCCCTTGCTCTGTATCCCCATCTCCTCACAAACTTTAGGAACAGTTACACATAGGCAAGAAGATAGAGATTTCATGTTAATGCTTTTTTTTCTTTCACAGTCATTTCTTGATACACTTTGGCTTCCAAGACAAGATATTCTGTTTTTTCTCCTATTTTTCTGGTCACCCCTTCTCAATCTATTTTTTCCCCCCTTCTCAATCTATTTGAATGGTTTCTCCTCCTTGATTACTGCCCTCAAGTTCAAGGGCACATTCAAACCCATCCCCCCATCCCATCTTTAGGGGTTTATCTCCTGGGTCTACTCCTAACACCAGTTCTGTAGCAGTCTGGATCCAATCAGGAGAGAAAAGCCACACAGTAGATTACACAGGAGATACATAATGTAAGAATAATTAATTATAATAAAAGAATAGCTATAGGATATAAAGAATCTCTACATAGCACTCTAGAGCTGAGGGAGAGTACCCAAGGAAGAATAAACTTGGAAGGGGCTCAGACCTCAAGTGCAAAAAGCTTTCAGAAAGCATGGGCTACACAAGGTAGCTTGCAAAGGGAGCAACAGCTCTGTGTGGACTTCCTGGGCCACAGGTGGGCGGCACACAGGGCTTGCAGAAAAATCAATTGCCTGGTGTGTTGATCAACCCACAAGCAGCTATATGCAGGGCAGGTAGCAATCTTGGTTTCCCCATCTAGTTAAGCTGTAGACAGGTTATGGCCAGGCCAAGGTTGCAGGATAACAGAAGGATCACTTTCTAGGCCTGTGCCTGGGATAGGCTCTATCAGATTTTCTCATACCCAACAAGGCCCGACTTTTTCCCTACTCAATCCCCTCCACTCCCTCCCCTATGCTGGAAATCACAGGAAACTTCCTCCTGCAATGTTCCTTCAGCAACCTCTACTGAGAAAGCTGAACATAGTGGGCACTTCAAAAGAGAAATGCCTAAAAGAATTCTGTAGCTTATCAGAAAGCATATATCGAAGGATGTATATGCAGCTGAGAGGCAATGAGCTGATAACTGATATTTCTCATACTTCACAAGCTCCAGTTACAGTTGTTTGAACAACTAGGCATAGTCCCTCCTTAAGTTCTTTGCATTAACTTTTCCTTCTGCCTGGAAAACTCTTCCCCTGGGTATCCCCACCTTTAAATCTTTGTTTGCTCAGATACCACTCTTCCAGTATTTTAGTATTGTACCATTCCTGATCCCTCTTGCACTATTTTTTCCTTTTTCTATAAAAAAAAATATATATATTTTATTTTATTTTACAGAGAAGGTGGGGAGAAAGGGACTGGGAGAGAGAAAGATTTGTTGTTCCACTTATTTATGCATACATTGGTTGATTCTTGTATGTGCCCTGACTGGGGATTGAACATGAAACTTTGAAGTATCGGGATAGCACTGTAACCAACTGAACCACCCAGCCACGGACTGATTTTTTTCCCCTTTTCGATACAGCTTATCATCCTCTATTATATGTTTATTGTCTGTTTCTATGCCAAAATGTAAGTTCCAGGAGGGCAAGGATCCCGAGAACCTAGAATAGCAGACACTCAAGTATTTGTTGAGTGACTAAGTGAATTACTGAGGCAAACATGAAACATAAAGGATAAGACGTAAAATCAGCTCATGAAAGTACATACCCACAAATGAATCTTTTGTGTGTGTTCTTCTCCCAGATAGCATCCAAGATTCATATCCAGACTTAACTAAAAAGTCATTCCTTCCGTGATCTGGACACTGGCTGTGGCAGCAAGATTGAGCAAGGAACAAGTTTTCCTCCTTTGACAGGTCAGCAGCAGACGTATTTAATTCTGGCTTGGTGGATTGCTGCTTGCATGTTTTTGGTTAAGCAAACACCAGTGGACTTTTGAAGACTTTGGAAGTGGCTGGAAGACAGCATTAAGCTATCTGAGAGTCATTTACTGATTCCTTGACAAGCAACTGGAGCCCTTAAAGGAGAAAAATAGAACCATAGAGCAGGGGTCTTCAGAATGAGGTAGGCATGCCCCAGGGCATCCTAGAGGACTGCCCAAGTACACAATGGCAGTTTTAAGGAAATGGATTTCCAAATTCCACCTTCCAGGTTACTCTTCCCTGAAATTGGTCGGCTTGCAAACAAGCCTAACTACACAAAAGTTCTTCCATTTTACAAAGGAAAAATATATACATCTCTCACATCACATTTCAAACTAGAGTCCACTGCCCTGGGGTATAAGAAAAACTCTTTGTAGAAAGAGAAGGACATATCGCCCGGCCGGGCATGGCTCAGCAGTTGAGCATAGACCTAGGATCCAGGAGATGGAAGTTCGATTCCCCCTCAGGGCACATGCCGGGGTTGCGGGCTTCATCCCCAGTCCAGGGTATGCAGGAGGCAGGCAGCCCATCGATGACACCTCTCCCATCATTGATGTTTCAACTCTCTCTCCCTCTCCCTTCCTCTCTCTGAAATCAATAAAGATATATATTTTTTAAAACAGAGAGAGAAGGATATATCAAAGTACTAGATTCAGGGAAACCTTTAAAAAAATTAATCCATTGACAGAGGAATGGATAAATAAGATGTGGTCCATACATAGAAGGGAATTATTCAGCCTTAAAAAGGAAGGCTGACACATGCAACAATGTGGATAAACCTTAAGGACATTATCTTATGTGAAATAAGCCAGTCACAAAACAACAAAGACTGTGATTCCACTTCCATGAGGTACCTAGAGCAGTCAAAGTCATAGAGACAGAAAGTAGAAGGGTGGCTGCCAGGGTTGGGGCGGGGGGATGAGGTATTATTGTTTAATGGGTACAGAGTTTCAATTTTCCAAGATGAAGAGTTCTGGAGATGAATGGTGGTGATGGTTGCATAACAGTGTTAATGAATTTAATGTCACTGAACTCTACACTCAAAAATGGTTAGTATAGTTTAAAAAAGTAATCAAGGCATTCTAAACGCAAGGGGTTCCTGTCTCATTTGTATTTCTATACAGGACTTGGCTTTAGAAGTAGATTTTTGAAAGCCTGTATTGAGATACTCTGGAATCTGAACAGCTAAAGCAGCATGGATTACTTAAAATGTATATTTTTTTGATGGGCTTTTGAGAACCAATGGATAAAACTCACTAATAAGAACTTCACACCGTTTCTTTAAGATTGTGTGTGCTTTTAAAAAGTCAAATAGATTCTCTGCTCCTCCTGTTCATCAGACAGCCGGGTCTTCCTGCGCAGTGCCAGCCCCAGTCCTGACACACAATAGTGAAGGCATGAATGGATTTGGAGTATTGGGCACCTGGTCACCAGGGCTGCTTTTAACTCTGGCAAAGTGGATACTATTGCCATCAATGGCCCTTCACTACATGGTCTACATGTTCCAGTATGATTCTACTCATGGAAGTTCAAAGGCACAGTCAACCTGAGAACTGGATGCTTGTCATCCATGTCCATCTTCCAGGAGTGAGATCCTGCCAACATCGAAAGGGGTGCTGCTGCTGAATATGTTGTGGAGTCCACTGGTGTCTTTACTACCTTGGAGAAAGCTGGGGCTCACTTGAAGGATGGAGCAAAGAAGGCCATCATCTCTGCCCCTTCTGTGGATGTCCCCATGTTTGTGATGGCTGTGACCCATGACAAGTATGACAATTCCCTCAAGATTGTCAGCAGTCCCTACTGCACCACCAACTGCTTGGCCCCCCTAGGCATTGTCATCCATGACAACTGAGGCATTGTGGAGGGACTCATGACCACAATCCATGTCACCACTGCCACACCCAGAAGCCATGGATGGCCCCTTGGGAAGCTGTGGTGTGATGGCAGAGGGGCTGCCCAGAACATCACCCCTACTTCTACTGGCACTGCCAAGGCTGTGGGCAAGGTCATCCATGAGCTGAATGGGAAGCTCACTGGCATGGCCTTCCATGTCCCCACCCCCAATATGTAGGTTGTGGATCTGATATGCCACCTGGAGAAAGCTTCCAAATACGATGACATCAAGAATGAAATGAAACAGGCTTCAGAGGGCCCTCCTTAAGGGCATCCTAGGTTATACTGAGGACCAGCTTGTCTCCTGTGACTTTAACAGTGACACTCACTCCTCCACCTTTGATGCTGAGGCTGGCATCACCCTCAATGATCACTGTGTCAGGCCCATTTCCTGGTGTGACACTGAATTTGGCTACAGCAACAGGGTGGTGGACTTTATGATCCACAGGCCTCCAAGGAGTAAGAAGCCCCTTGACCACCAGCCCCAATGAGAGGAAGAGAGGCCCTCAGCTGCTTACACCAAATAGATCCTCCAACACACTGAGAATCTCCTCACCTCCACAGTTTCCATCTCAGGCCGCTGAAGAATTGGAGAGGCTTAGGGAGCCTTACCTTATCATGCACCATCGATAAAGTTCACTATACCCAGCAAAAAAAAAAAAAAAAAAAAAGTCAAAGTCAAATAAATATTCATTCCAATTACAGTCAATCTTTCAGTCTTGTAAAAGGTGAACATTTTCTATTTCCCATTAATTAAAAAATACTTACATTGAAAAAGTTTGTCAACTTCAGTGGACAAGAAAGCCTGAAGTTTTCCAAAATTCTTTAGGTGGTATGCCAGCAAATGTGTCTGGCTGTGAATACTGCTGAGAGAGTTTCCCTTCTCTTGGGTTAGGCTTTGAGTGATTGCCAAGCTAGTGGCATAGATGGCACCGCAGTGGGAGAGCATTAGCATCTTTCCAGGACCGTGGGAGGTCCTCCCTAGCGCGTCCGGGGCGTGGCTCCCAGAGTGACCTCCCAGCGTGGGTGCACATTTCCCGCGTCACTGCGTTCCCGCCAGTCTTCAAGTTCTAAGTTTCATTTCCAGCCGCCAGTCGCGACTGCTGGTTCCTCTATCCGCCGCTGTTTCGCGAAGCCGAGTCAACTTTCAGGTGGCAGAGAGTGCGAGCTATGGATCCTCTGCGCAAAAAAGAGACGCGGACAACTTCGAGGGCGGGGGTCGCCACCCCCAAGATTTCGGCGCAAAGTTCGAAGGGCGCCGGGACGAAGACCTCGCCGACGAAGCCCACCCGGAGGAAGCCCAGCGAGTGTTTGGTTGTCCCTGAAGTTTCCCGGCCCAACCAGCAGAATTGCGGCCCCACCAGGGCGTCGGGATCACAGCGGAAGAGCAACCTGGAACCCCAGGAGAGACCTCAGGAACGCGCGCGGAGTGCACCCACCGAGAAGGCGCTTCTGAGCGCTGTAGCCGAGGTGGACAGGCCGGCGGATCTGCCCGCCGGGCCAGAGCTTCCCGCCGCCCCGGAGCCCCCCCTTCCCAGGGCCGGATCTCGCCGGAACCCGGGCGCACGCCCCAAGAAGGCGCCCGTGAGTGCTGAGATCAACTTGGATGCACAGGCGAGTCCACCCGAGGGGCCGAATCCTCCCACGGCCCCAGAGCCGCCCCTTCCCAGGGCTGGATCTCGTCAGAACCCGGGCGCACGCCCCAAGAAGGCGCCCGTGAGTGCTGAGGGCAACTTGGATGCACAGGCGAGTCCACCCGAGGGGCCAGAGCTTCCCGCCGCCCCGGAGCCCCCCCTTCCCAAGGCCGGATCTCGCCGGAACCCGGGCGCACGCCCCAAGAAGGCGCCCGTGAGTGCTGAGGGCAACTTGGATGCACAGGTGAGTCCACCTGAGGGGCCGAATCCTCCCACGGCCCCAGAGCCGCCCCTTCCCAGGGCTGGATCTCGTCGGAACCCGGGCGCACGCCCCAAGAAGGCGCCCGTGAGTGCTGAGGGCAACTTGGACGCACAGGTGAGTCCACCGAATCCTCCCACGGCCCCAGAGCCGCCCCTTCCCAGGGCTGGATCTAGCCGCCGTGGGGGCGCACGCCCCAAGAAGGCGGCTCCCGGCGCTGAGGAAGTCTTGGAAGGACTGGCGGTTCTGTCCCAGGGGCAGGAGCCTCCCGCAGCCTCCGAGCGGCCACTTCCCAGAGCTGTATCTTGTCCTGAGAGGGGCACGCACTCCACTCTGGAGCGGAGACCTCGGTCCAGGCCCACGGAGGTTCCCGTCCACGATTCGCTGGTCCCAGCCTCTAGTGTCCACCAGAGGGAGGCGGCGCCTGGCGCCTGGAAGCCCCGGGCGGTTCTGGAGAAGTTGAGCCTACGCCAGAAGGAAATCTCAGTGGCGGCGAAGGTTGTAAACCAGATCGTCGACCACCTGCAACGAAGTATGCAGAGCTGGAAGTCCGAGTTCAAAGGTGTCAGGCGGCTACACGTGGGGAGCTACTATGAGCAAGTGAAGGTGAGCTGCGGATCGCGTGGCCTCCTGCCTTTCTGTGCCCCAGGCGGCTGGCCGGGCTTCCTTGCCCCTCTCTCAGCCTCCTCAATGTTCCCCACCTCCTATGGTTCCTCACTTTCCTTCGGAAGAAACTCAGACTAGTTCTTTAGTTCTAAATTAAAGCGATGAGGAGTTGTTCTTTCTTTTATTCATCACGACATCCAGCCAACCTATACTGATTGCTAGCCACTGGCAAGACACAGCCATTGGGGGAATTCAAATGTATAGATTCAGTCATGCAAACAGGCCTGTATTGTGTTTCTCCAACAGTGTTATACTTGGTGGTTTCTGATCAGATTATGACTTGAATGATTATGAGTGATCTGCAAAAAAAATCCACAAAATTAAGATATGGAAGAAACTTTTGCCTATGAGAACATCTGTACTCCAAAGGAAAAATATATATATATATGTGTGTGTATATATATATTATCTTCATCTGAGGATATTTTTCCATTGCTTTACAGTGAGAGTGGAAGGCAGAGAGAGAGAAACATCAATGTGAGAGAGACACATTGATTGGTTGCCTCCTGCAGGCACCCTGACCAGTGGTATGGAGGCTCCAACCCAGGTACAGTGTCCTGGGCCGAATGGAACCTGGGACCCTTCATTCCGCAGGCCTATGGTCTCACCGCTGAGCCAATGGGCTAGCTCAGGAAAAATATTTTCAGTCTCTTCCTCCAGCCCCTGCAGACTCACTCTTTCTTTCAATTTCTTATTCAGATATTATGAGAACCTCACAGTGAGTGATGTTAAACAAAATTTAAGAGAAAATCTCCTACAGGTACTAAAGGCATACTTCCTAAATACACCTCAGATGTAACTGTTTTTAAGTGTATATTCCACAGCTCCATTTGTTTGTGGGTGGTTGTCATTAAAGCCATCATTCCAGTATAAATTGCTGAATTTTGTTGAAGATTTTTGCATCTGTGTTCATCAGGGATATTGGCCTATAGTTTTTGTGTGTGTAAAGTCTTTGTGTTGGGAATGAGGATAATGGTTACCTCACAAAATGAGCTTGGTAGTCTTCCCTCCTCTTGAATTTTTTGGAATAGTTAGAGAAGGATAGGTATTAATTCTGCTGCTTTGGGATGAAATGCTCTGAAGATATCAATTAAATCCATCTGTTCTAATGGTCATGTAAGGCTGCTATTTTCTTACTGATTTTCTGTCTGGAAGATCTATCCACTGATGCCTGTGTCCTCACTGTGTTCTTTGGTGTCTGTGCCCAGAGAAAATGCAATCTTTCTCTCTGCCTCTTCCTATAAAGTCACCAATCCTAACAGATTAGAACCCCACCCTCACGATCTCATGTAACCATAATTACCTCTTACAAGTTCTCTCTCCAAGTACAGACACATGGGGAGGGGGGGGTTGTTAGGGCTGCAATATCTGGATTTTGGGAGGACAGTTAAGTACACAGCCCAGTACATCTCAATTTGCACTGGCCACATTTCATGTGGTTAGTAGACAAATGCCTACTAGCTACTGTGTTGAACAGTGCAGTCCAATAGCTGTACTTGAAGCATATCCTAACTAATGAAAGACTTGTGACATTTTTAATACAGTAAAAACAAGCACTAATTATAATTGCTTTAATTTTTATTGTTGTGAGAATGGGAAAGGTTCTTTGAAGCTTCTACAGGTGCTTCTAAGACAGGAATACTGTACATGACTTGGAGCTCACACTCACTTGGGTGACCAATAGATATGAGATAGCCTTTGCTCAACTAGCCAGTAGGTCAATATACACATTTTTGAGACCATTGTGACAGGAGGGAGGCTGCAGTGTGTATCTTGTGACATAAAAGATAGAGCCTTCAAGGTCTTCAATTTTATTAAGCTTTAAACTCAGAATAAAACTGGTAAAGGCTTTAAAAGCTTACATGATATCATTTAACATTGTTTTAAGCTCTGGCCAGTGTGGCTTGGTTGTTTGGGCATCGTCCTGTGCACCCAAAGATTGCTGGTTCCATTCCGGGTCAGGCCATATGCCCAGGATGCGGACTGGATTGATCCCTGGTAGGCAGTGTGCAGGAGGCAGCTAATTGATGTTTCACTCTCACATCCATGTTTCTCTCTCTTCCTCTCCCTTCATCTCTCTATCTTTTAAAAAATACTAATAATTCCTTTTTAAAATGAATAAATAAAATTGTTTTAAATTATGGAATTCACACCTACTTATGGTTTAAAAAAATGAGTATAGAACCTACAAACTAAAACCAATAATACTCTCCCAGCTCCACTTCTCTCACTCCCAGAGGTGTAAATATTAGGAGTCTTGCTTTTAAAAGTAGGGTTTTAAGTGGAAATTTTAAGAAAAAAATTGCAGTTGCTTGGAAAATATTCACAATCAAACACTTCACTGCTGTTTTTACTTTTTCTTAGGTTTCTGCACCTAATGAATTTGATGTTATGTTTGAACTGGAAGCCCCCAGAATTAAGCTAGAAGAATATCGCAACAGTGGTTCTCATTACTTTGTGAAGTTCAAAAGAAATCCCAGAGGAAATCCTCTGAATGAGTTTGTAGAAGGGGAAGTATTATCAGCTTCTAAGATGCTGGCCAAGTTTAGGAAACTCATTCAGGAAGAAATAAAAAAAATTGATGGTAAGACTTTTCACTTTTGATTCTTGAAGTTCTCATCATACCTACTAATTGCCAATGTACACTCCTCTCCTGGTCTTTCTTGACCCCCCTGCAGCACACTGTTGACTACTGCCTCCTCAAAACAATTCTTTGCTCTTGATATTATTCTACTACATTTTCTTGATATTCTTTTAAAACGTTGATTGGCTCTATTTTGGCCTCCATTGAATATTCACTGAACTCCTGCCTGTGGCACTGGGTGGATGTGGTTGAATAAAATCATGGGATCCCCTCTTGAAGCTTGCATCCTGTGAACACAAATTGTAGTGAATGCTGTGAAGGGAATGAACTGGGAGAAGTGGTATCAACCGGAGTGCTGGGGCAAGGCCCTGAAGCAGAAAAGGGCTAGGCAAGCTCAAGGAACTAAAATGTGACCAAGGGGAAGAGTGAAATGTAGTTGATAAGGTGGCCAGGAGCCAGATTCTTCACAGACGTGTAGATCCTAGAAAGAGGTTCAGATTTTATTTTATGTACATTGAGAAGCCAGGTGGTAATGACAAAAAATGATTGGCTTTGTATTTTTAAAAGTTTACTCTGGCCTCTATGGAGAAGATATTATAAGAAGGCAAATAAGGAGGTTAGAAAGGAAAATACTTTAGTAGTTGAGATGGAAAGATGGGGGTGAGTTGGGGTGCTAGGATGGAGGGCAGCAGACTCTCCCAAGCTGTGCTCACTTCTGGATCAAGTGTATGGGTGAGAGAGAGGATGGCATTGAAGAAGGCTCCCGGGTTTCTAGAAGGAGCACATGTGTAGACTGATTGTGCCATTTAGGAAGAGCAGGAACACATTTTGGGGAATGAATGAAGCGTTTGGCTTTGGATATGTTCAGTTAGAGATTCCTGTGTTGTGTTCAAGTGAATGTGTCAAGTATGGAGCTGGATATGTGTTTGGAGTTCAGAGCATACATTTGGGCTGCATGGCAGCATATAACTGGTCCCTTAGGCAGAGAGTGGAGATTAATTTATCCATTAATTTAATCAATATTCATTGGTTATCTAATATGACAGATGGTCTGGATGTTTGAGATGTTAATGAACAAATAGAGGAAGACCCTCACCCTTCTGTACCATATAATTATGTAAGGGCAGATATGCAATTAATAACAAATGGAAAATAGTTATCTTTGATACTAGTAAATAGTTTTATGGTGAAAAAGTGTAGCAAAGTAAGAGGCATCAGGAGTGTGAGGCATAGGATGAGGGGAAATTGTAATGTTAAGTAGAGTGGTAAGAAGATCCCATTAGAAGTTGGGGAGAAGAGACAGAGCAAAAGGAGGCTGAGTGTTTTACAAGAGCAGTGGTCAGTGTATAGAATGCTGCTGACACCGAGAAACCATTGCGTTTGGTCTTTGATTTTGTGGGGATTGTTGGTAACTTTGACTTAGCAGTTTCAGGAGGGTGATGAGCACACAAAAGAAAAAGTGCAGGGATGCAGTCGAGACAGCATGTGTAGGCAACTGTAGAAAGTTTTGGCTGCAAAGGAAGTAGAAAGCTGGATAAGTATGGGGAAGAGGCGGATTTAGGGTCGAAAGATAGGCTGTTTTAGAATGAGGACACTGGAACCTTCTGTGTGGGGTAGGAATGGCCCAGCAAGGAGGGGGAGTCCACTGATGCAGGAGAGGGAACAAAGGAGCAAGGTGCATGAGAAAGTGAGGATCCAGAGGCCATGTGCAGGGGTGGCCTTAGTTAGGTGAATGGGCCCTTCCTCGGTGGTAACAGGAGGAAGAAGGGTATAATGGGGGAGGGGGGGTGTTGCAGATTTAATGATAAGAACATGGGAATGTTCTCTAGGATTTTCTCCTTGGTGTTCTGTGTTCTTTCTCACTGGGGTCCCTCCCAGAAGTCTTATCTGGGAGTAGTCTTCAACTGCTGCTTGTGCACCCCTAAATCCCAAAGCCAGTATCTCTCCTCTGGAAGTCTTTCCTGAATTTCTGACCACCATAGCTACTTGCCCAGTGGCCATCTCCACTTGGGTGTCCACAGGCACCTAGAGCTCAGTGTATCTAAAATGATGTTCATCTCAGCTCAACTGCGCTTCCTCTTGCTTACTCTGTAGTATAGAGTCTACGCAGAAGAATGGAACCAACAAGAATCATTTCCCAGGCTACACTCCTGGGATGGCTTCCAGTGCTCCCACCTCCTTCCTCATCCTGCAGGTTCAGGCCATCTACCAGTTCTGTGAATTTTAACCTCTTCAGTGGCTCTCACTTCTGCTACCTGTGTCTTTTAAAAAAATTTAAATTGTGTATGTTTAAGATGTTTTGATAAGCATGTACATAGTGAAATGGTTTCCACAGTCAAGCTAATTAACATAGTAACCTTTGTGTGTGTATGAGGAGAGTACCTGAAACCTGCTCTCTTAGCACAGTATTTAATACTGTACTGTTTGCAGTACTCAGTGTGATAGTATTAATGAGAGTCATCATGCTGTACATTAGATCTCTAGACTCTCCCTCCCTAACTGCAACTTTGTTCCCTTTGACCAACATCTCCCATTTCCCCGCCCCCCACCTCCCCACCTCTGGTAGCCACCATGCTACCCTCTGCTCCTGTGTATTTTTAGGTTTCACATGTAAGTGAGGTCATGCAACATTGGCCTGTGTCTGGCTTATTTTCTCCAGGTTCATCCATGTTGTCACAAATGGCAGGATCTCTTTCTTTGTTAAGACTGAATGATATTCCATTGTATGTACAGGCATACCTGATTTTATTGTGCTTCAGTTTATTTCACTTCACAGATAATGTGTTTTTCACAAATTGAAGGTTTGTAGCAGTCTTGTGTCCAGCAAGTCTGTTGGTGCTATTTTTCCAACATGCTTAGATGACATTTTAGCAGTTTTTAGCAATAAAGTATTTTTAATTAATGCATGTACATTGTTTTTCAGACATAATGCAAGTGGGCATTTAATAGGCTACAGTATAGTGTAAAAATAACTTTTTTATGCACTGGGAAACCAGAAAATTTGTGTGACCTGCTTTATTGCAATATTCACTTTATGGCAGTGGTCGGGAACCGAGCCCAAATATCCGAGTGTGCCTGCACATACCACAATTTCTTTATCCACCCGTCCGTCAGTGGACTCAGGTTGGTTCCGTATATTGGCTATTGTGAGCAACACTGCAGTGAACGTGGGTTGCTCCTGTGTCTTGATGCTCGCTGCATCCTTGCTACCACAGGCAGCCATGCTCTTGGGTTGGGCTATTGCTGTGGTCTTTTTTTCTTCTTCTCCCTCATCACTTTGCTCCCCCCTTCCCCTGATCTGGCCTCTTTTGCAGGCTTCTCTCCAAACTGCCATTCATCAACTTAAATGGAAATTTCCTCAAAGCAGCTTCTCATCCTCTGTGCCAGACAGGTTCTTGGCAGTGCCTCCCGGCCATGATAGGTACCAATGAATATTGGTTAAATGAGTAAAACACTTTGTGTTGTGACGTCAGTTTCTGCTTTAATTTCCACCTTAACACTCTCTAGATCTCCAATTCTAGTTATATTATTTTTCCTATATTTTCAAGAAAATTAGGTTGATAAACCCTTTTTTTCCTGTTATATGTTGAAACAGATACAGATGTCATTGTGGATAAGAAGAAAAAAGGGTGTCCTGCTGTAACGCTTCTTATTAAAAAACCTCAAGAAATATCTGTGGATATAATCTTGGCTTTGAAAGTACAAAGCAGCTGGCCAGCTAGTACCAGGGAAGGCATGCCCATCGATAACTGGCTTTCACGAAAAGTTAAGAGAAGTCTAAGACAACAGCCATTTTACCTGGTACCGAAGCCCGCAAAGGAAGGAAATACTTTTCAAGGTATCTTGAATGTGAAGGTTAATTTAAAGACATATAAAAGAGTTGTTAATGTTATATACATTATATATAAACATATAAATGAAGCAATAACATTAAAATATGTAAAAGATCAACGACTGCTGTTGCATTTCAAAAGTCATCAGGCTAAATAAGCTACAAGATAGGAGTTTGGTGAGAGATTGAATTGGAAAGGGCTTAGTTGTAGTGGTTTTCTCATTAGATACTCAGCTTTAAAATGTCTACTAGTCCACATTTGAATGTTACCTTTTAAATTTGTTTTTAATAAAGAAAGACAGTACTAGCCTCGGAGCCAGGCTGCTCTGGCCCTGGAGGCTGAGGCTTCTCTTACTAGCTGTGTGATCTTGGGCTAGGTACCAAGCCTCTCTAAATAGTGCTTTATTCACATTTCCTTAGTTTTTACCTAATGACCTTTCCCTGTTCCAGGATCCCATCTAGGACTCCACATTACATTTTGTCATCATTGTCTCCTTTGGCTCCTCTTTCTTTTTTTTTTGTTAATCCTCATTGGAGGATATTTTTTCTATTGATTTTTAGGGAGAGTGGGGTGGGGAGAGAGAGAGAGAGAAACAGCAAAGTTAGAGACTAAAATTGGTTTACTCCTGCACCCACCCTGACCCAACCAGGGATCGAACCTGCAACCCAGGCACATGCCCTTGTCCAGTAATCAAACCCATAACCCTTTGGTGCACAGGCCTACACTCTAACCACTGAGAACATGACCAGGCTCCTTAGGCTCTTCTTGACTGTTACAGTTTCTCGGCCTTCCCTTGTTCTTGATGATCTTGATAGTTTTCAGGAATACTAGTCAAGGTATCTAATTGAATGCTAGTCAATGGAGAAATCAGCCATTTCAGAATGTACTAGGAACCACAATCTGGGTGCTGTGTGTATGTCTGCTATGTGTATTTTGTAGAATGTCCCTCATATGGTATGTGCCTGATGTTTTTCTTAGGATTAGACTGGAGTCCTGGGTTTTGGCAGGGGTGACCAGAGAACTAACATGCCCTGTTCGTTGCATCATATTAAGGATATGTGCCATGAACCTGACTTAGTACTGCTGATGTTGACCTTGATCACCTGGCTGGGGTAGTGTTGTCAGGTTTCTCCACTGTTAATTTACATTTTCCCCCTTTTCATACTGTACTGTTTGGAAGGAGGTCACTGTACACAGCTCCCACTTAAGGAGGGGGGAGTTGTGCCACCTCTTTGAGAGCAGAGTATTTACACAGAATTTTTTGGAATTCTTCTGCATGGGAGATTTGTCTCTTCTCCCCCATTAATTAATTTACTTAATCATTTATATCAACATGGAGCCATGGACATTTGTTTTATACTTTGGCCTGTAATACAATACTACTTTATTAATGTTATTGCTTCATTTGTTCCAGATTTGTCCTTTAGCTCTTTCAGTTGGGTCCCTGTGTCCTTTGGACATGTTCTGTAATTGTGGGGGTTTTGTTTGTTTTGACCACTGACTCACTTTCTGGCTCTCAAAGGTGCTCCATGCTCATCTGGTATATTTCCTGCATCAGTCCTAGAATCAGCCATTTCTCCAAGAAGCCCTGCATGCTTTTATTGGAGAATGTTCTAGAAACCACGATCTGGGTGCTGTGTGTATGTGTGCTCTCTTACGAGGGTGTCAACCCTCTCAGCTGGAGAAACAAGGGAATATATGCATGTATACTAACCCCAGTACATACCCATATCGATAAATATTTTTATATGTACTACCTGTTCTGTATGCTAAGTTATACATGAATTTATACTGCCTCTAATTATAATCCATTACCACATGGATCATTCCTTCTCTCCTTGCTATTGTAACCTCTCATTCCGACAGTGAAAAACCTGACTCCCACATCTGCCACCGATCTGCTCAATTTTCAGTTCTAGTGTACATGTATAGCTGTTTCAAAATTGTAAAGCCTTCCCTCCATGGGAAACCATTACCAGCTAGAGTACAGTTCCTTTAGCCTTTAGCCTTACAGACCCCATTTCCAAAGTAATTTAGGTCAACACCTTTTGCCCCACCCCTTTCAGGAAGGTCGTTTTATACATTTGTAATGCAGCTAGAGTCCCTTTTCACAGTCTGCATTATTTCTGGGATCCCTTGATCTCCTAAATGATTTTTTTTAAGAGTTTACGTTTATTAAGGTTAACTCTTTGAGCTATAAAGTTCTACTGGTTTTCACAAATGCATTGTATCACGTATGTACCCTTAGTAATAGTTTCACTCCCCTAAAAAGGCCATGTGCTTCACTTATTCAACCCTTCCCATTCCAAACTTCTGGCAACCACTGATCTGTTTACATCTCTATAGTTTTGCCTTTTCCAGAATGGCATAAATGGATTTAAACAGTAGCCATGAGCACACCTAGCTCAGTACCACCTTTTCCATGTATTGATTGCCTATTTATTGTATAGCTATTACTACACTCTTTATCCTGTTCCATCCCATTAAAATCGTTGTCTACCTTGCACTGTACTATATTGTCATGCATAATGTGTCTTTATAAGTCTTGATATCTGGTAGGGCAGGTTCTCCCACTCTGTCTTTCTTTATGAGTGTTTTAGATGTTTTTGATCCTTTGCATTTTCATGAAAATTTTTGTAATATCTTGTTAAATTCTACAAAAACATCTTTTCGGATTTTGACTGAGAGTACAGTGAAACTATGGATGAATGTTGTAATACTTGATGTATTTATAATAATGAGTCTTCCAATTCATGGACAGGTGCATATCTCCGTTTATTTAGATTACCTCTAATACTTCTTAGTGAAGTTTTAGAGTTTTCTTCACAGAAATTTTGTATATCTTTTGTTAGATTTGCTCATAGACAATTGTAAGTTTTTAGTCTGAAAAATTTTAAACCAATAGGAAAGCAGATTGAAGAACTTACTGAACTCACACATACCTGTCACCTAGCTTCTTTTGTATTTTCTTCATACATTGTTGTCTTATCTATCAGTAATGATAGCTCTATTTCTGTCTTTCCAGTGCTATGCCCCTCATTACGCTTGCTAGGATAGCCAGTGCATGTTGGACAGACATACAGATTGCAAACATCCTGCCTAACTGATTTCAAGGGAAAACCCTCAGCTTTTTACCTTATTTTATCATGTTGCTGTGTCCTTTTTTAAATCTTTCTTTCATCAGATCGAGTTTCCATCCAGATTCAAATTGCTGAGAGGCTGTTGTTTCTTTCAAAATGTTGAGTCAATATTAAATTTTATGACCTGCATGTTCTGCTTTTGGTGCAATGAGCATATATTTCTCCCCTGTTGTGTTAATGTGACAGATTATATTGATTGATTTTTAAATTATAAACCAATCATGTGCTCCTGGTATAAAACCAGCTGGGTAATAAGAGAATCAGAGCTTTAAGGAGCTAGCCATAGTAAAACTTTGGTAGAAGGGGAGAAATCTATTCTTACATAAATTCTCCCAAGGAATAGAAATGCTCCCTAGTTCATTTTACATAAATACCAAATCTTGTAAGGATGGTATAAACATTTTTGAATCATTTTATTAAAATTATTATAAAAACAAAATATTAACAAACTGAATTGAGCAATATATAGAAGATAAATGTATCTTACATGGCTAACTATATTAAGCACCCCCTACCCCCAGTTTTTCCTATCTTGGTCCACTGTTTGCTTCAAATGACTTCTTTTAATATGTAATTATATCATTTATCTGTTTGCTTCCTTGGGTCTATCTCCCCCAGAAATTTTTCAGAATGATATCTTAATGAAGGAAATCACTTAAATATTGTGTTGCTTATATGTAGACTCTTTGGGTAAATTACTTTTCTTTCTATTTTTCTTTTGCTAATTAAGAAGACACATGGCGGCTATCCTTCTCTCACATTGAAAAGTACATTTTGAAAAATCATGGAGGCTCTAAAAAATGCTGTGAAAAAAACGAAAATAAATGCTGCAGGTAACTTCCTTATTTTGTTAAATGGGAGCTTATCCATGTAATGTTTATTTTTTTCTTGACTCCATAGCTCAGACTTAAAGATGATCATTGCTGGGTTGAGTCCTAGGGGCAGCACATGGCTAGATTGATGTGGAATATTGGAGGGTGAGCCTGAAACCAGGGAAACCAGATCCAAGGGACCAAGGAAAGAGTGTTGTCAGAAGGCAAGTCCAGGGACCGTAGTCCTGACCCTGGATCAGATGGATGCATAAAGTAGAACAGAACAGAGGGTGTAAACATTAGCCATGACAGCTGGTTGTGTCTTAGTATCCTGGTTGCTTCAAGGTAATAAATATTAATGTCACATAATGGGAGGGTGCCAGAAGACCACTCATTTGGATACTGCTGCTTGCTTTGAGATAGTTTGGCTGCATTGAAGGCCAGGGACTTGACTGGCTGAATTTGAAACAACAGTAAAAGATGGGTAATTATTTTTCTTGGTAGAATACATACCATAACAAATGAGATTGAAAAGCAATTGTTCATTTGAGTTTCTAAAGTTGTCCAGTATAAGGGTCACAAAAGTTAAAAGGTCAAGACAAGAATGTCCAACATGTAGGCCCAGGAGGTTCTTTAAACCTTCACGTACAGGCTTTGAAGCCAGTGTTAAGAAAAATAAATTGCTGGTAAGGCTAAATATTTTTTAAAATATTAAATTTTGTCAACTACAAAATAACTGGATGAGTAATGTAAATATTTGGAGCCTAACAAAATCATTGGATGAGTAATACAAGTATCTGCCAGTTTCATAGTTGAATTAATCCTGATAGAATAAAATATTTAAGCTAGGAATGGGGAAGAGGGAGGAAAAATATGCCTTTGAGACTTCAAAGCATATATTTGAAAAAATTGAGTGACTGTTATTATATTTATATATCTTTATTTTTTATGTCTTGATATGTATTCTAATATCTGCATTGTTTATTGTTATCTTCCTGTAAGATGCCTAAAGCTCTTTGTGGAATGAAGTAGGTTGTAAATAAGTACAAATAAACATTTGTGGGGTGTTTTTTTTTATTCTACAGGAAAGATTGTTTAAAACGAATGAAATATCTTTTAGAACGATTGAAAGAAAAGTTTGGAGACCAAAAGAAACTGGATAAATTCTGTTCTTATCAAGTGAAAACTGCCTTTTTTCACGTATGTGTCGAGAACCCATGTGACAGTCAGTGGCAGTACAAAGACCTGGAGCTCTGCTTTGATAGATTTGTGGAATACTTTCTTCAGTGCCTCAAGACAGAGCATCTTCCGCATTTTTTTATTCCTGCAGTCAATCTACTTTCTCCAGACAAAATTAACAGAACATGTAAAGAATTTCTGTCAAAAGAAATTGAGTATGAAAGAAACAATGCATTTCCAGTTTTTGGTAAATTTTGAAGAAAAAAAATTATATATATATATTTGTTTTTATTGTTGAGGGTATTACAGATGTCCCCATCATCTTCCCCTTGCCCCCCCCCCCCCCCCCCAGGCCTTCACCACACTATTGTCTGTGTCCTTGGGTTTTGCACTGATGCATGTAAGTTCTTTGGGCAATCCCTTCCCGCCACCCACCCACCCCCTTCCCTCTGGGATCTGTCAGCCTGTTCCATGCTTCCATGTCTCTGGACCTAATTGTTTGTCAGTTTAGTTTGTTCATTAGATTGTACATATAGGTGAGATCATGTGATATTTTTAAAGAGTCAGAAATTAGAGTGACTGTAATAATTGGAATGTTTGAAATTTTCACAGTAATGATTGACAACAACAAATAAACAGTTGTTCCCCTGTCTTAATAAAATGATTGATTATTTTGGGAAAGAGATTAGTCAAGGAATATAAAGCAAAAGGAGTATTTTAAATCTAAAAGCTTTACCAGATTGGAATGAGAAAGGCAAAATACATAGTTATCACCTTTGTTCATCAAGCACTTATTGAACAGCACTTTTCACCAAGCAAAGATGTGTGGAAGGTGGCAAGAGGCAATATTAGAAATGACCATTGCCTTCATAAAACTGGTGGGCTTTGTTCAACATACAAATATCTTTGGAAACCGTGTCCTATCCTAAATGTTAGGGCAACCATCATTTTTTTAAACTTTGCAACCTGCAGTCAAATATATGGGTTATATATAATACAAACTGTTCCCTATATCAATCACCTTCAATTGGAGAGTGTCTCTCCTTAAAAACAATAAAAACTCACCTTCCTGGCAAGTGATTACTGCATATGTTTCATGGAGGAAAAAACAAACAAAATATTTATAAATATGAATTTGCCTCTAAACAAGGCAAGGTATATGTACTTTTGTCACTCCTATAAAACAATAACATGAATAACACCCTGTTTTGTCTTCTCCAATGAAAAGTAAAACACTTCACTCCAAACATTTTTATCTTTTATGCTATATTTTTACTGTACCTTTTCTATGTTTAGTTATGTTTAAATATACAAATACCATTGTGTACAGTTGCCTGCAGTATTCAATACAGTAATATGCTGTACAGGTTTGTAACCCAGGAGCAACAGCTATACCACATAGCCTCGCTGTGTAGTAGGCTATCCCACCTAGGTTCCTGTAAGTGCGGTCAGTCATGTCCACACAATGACAAAATTGCCTAATGATGCATTTCTCTGAACACGCCCTTGTTAAGCAGCGCACGACAGTACTTATGCTTTGTTGGTTGTCCACATAATGAAAACTCCTTCCACTGTGTGGATAGTCTACCATTTTACTACCTCTTTTAGTAAACAAGGTTTTGATTTTTTTAAATTTGTAATTGATTTCTTAGAGAAAGGGAGAGAGAGAAACATTGATTTGTTGCTCACTTATTTACCCATTCATTGGCTGATTCTTGTATGTGCCCTTCCCAGGATTGAACCTGCAACCTTGGTGTATCAGAATGACACTCTAGCCAACAGAGCTACCTGGCCAGGGCCAAGATTTTAAATTTTTAACATAGTTGAATTTGTCAGTCTTCTTTTTTATGGTTTGTGTATTTTATGTATCTTGTTTAACAATCTACTCTGTTTGAACATGCTAAGAGAAAAATTAGACATTTGGAGGGGAGTTTTGGAGACAACGAATGATAAATAAGTAGAAAACTAGGCACACAAAAAATCCAACCTACTTCAGGAAAAAATGAATGTGTGCGAAAGAAATTAGTCAGATTCGAGAATATTGCTCAGCAGTATTCAAATATTTATGAAGTCAAGGTAACATAACCTTGGCTATTAAAATTATGATTAATTCTATGGGGAAGATAGGGCAACAGCCTGAGTGCTAGTGTGGCGATAGCGGTGGTAGAGTGGGTTGCATTGTATTTATTTCCTATTATGCATAACAAGCTATCTCAAACCCGGTGACTTAAAAACAACTCACTGATTATCATGGTTTCGGTGGGTCAGGATTCTGCACAGGGTCGCACGAGGCTCCAATCAAGGCGTCAGCTGGGGCCGTAGTCTCTGCGGAGCGAATGGGAAGGGTCCACTCGTGGCAGTATTCAGTACTTACGGTGGAAAGGCTGAGGCCTTCCGTTTCTTTCTGACTGTTGGCCAGAGGTTGCCTTCAGCTGCTAGAAACTGCCTTGGGCTTCTTGCCACCAGAGCCGCCTGACATTGGCAGCCCACACAGACGTGGCTGCTAACTTCAAAATCAGCCGGGGAGGGAGAGATTCCAGCAGGAGGGGCCCTGCAGCTTTCTTTTCCAGAATTACATACTCAGTCCTCCATCCCACCGCCTTTACCATGTTTAATTGGTCGGAAGCAAGTGGAGAGTTTCTCCTGTAGGAAAGGGCAGGGGAACCACCCAAGGATGTTGTGTCAGTTTACCCAAAACAGTCCACACAGAACCCCCCTCACTTCTGACACAGTCGCGGCTTCGGGAGATGCCCCCAAGTCACTCCCAGGTCTGATAATTCACTGGAAAGAGAACTTGCTGAAACCTTTAACTCATGGTTGTAACCATGAGTTTATTACAAGATAAAGATACAGGTTAATGAGCCAAGGGAGAAAGGGCATAGAGCAGGGTCGAGGAGGGCACCAAACGCAGGGCTTCTGTTCCTTTCTGTGGAGTCATGGATGCATTCTTCTCAGCATTGATGTGAAATAATACACATGCAATATTGCCAGCCAGGGACGCTCACCTAAGCCTCAGTACCCAGAGTCTTCATTGGAGGTCAGTGGTTGGTGGCCCAGAGATCTAACTTCAGTTCCCAAGCCCTCAAGAAGTTAAGTGGTATGACCCAAAGCCCCACCATAAATCATATTGTTAGATTTTGTGGCATGTTCCAAGGGCTCTGTGATTATATCCCAGAAGCCAACAGCAAAGGCAAGACCCATCTTTGAATTAGATTAAATTCTTTACTACCTATCTAGAGAGGAACCCCAGGAGTTGGGGGTTTTGGAACCAATCTAAGAGTGACCATCACAGGTATGTTTCTTACAGTGGAAAATTAGTAGAAATGTTAAATTTCTTATAGTGGAAAAATAGTAGAAATATCAAATTTGAAAAACCGAGACAATGCCATATAAGCATGTAATTTAGAAATAGCTAAAAGATGAAATGGTTGCATGTTAGTCATGAAAAATGAAGAAAAGAAGGCCTGGGAGCTACTTTTTAAGAATAAGCCTTATAGAACCATTTGCTTTTGTATACTACATGCACATATGACTTTTTGATAAAAATGAGAAAATTTTAAAATGCCTACATTTAAAAATATGGAACAAAATCAGATGCTTACATTTAAGTGTGAAAAAAGAAAGTTAAAATTGCCTATTCCACTACCCAGGGAGATAGCATTTCTAACCTAATTCTTCTCTGGCTGATTGTAGGATTTCTGTCTTTGGTATTCTGAAATTCATTATTACATGTATAACTGTATATCTTTTTATCCTGCATGAGATTCATTGAGCTCGATTGTGTGGATATTTTTTTTATCAATTTTCTGGAAAATTCTCAGCCATATCTCTTCAAATGTTGGCCTGGCCCTAATCTCTCTCTCTTCTCTGGGACTCTAGTTAAGTGTATGTTCGAACTTCTGAATTTTCTATTGCCTAACCCTCTTTTGTATTTTCTGTCTTTGTTGTCCTGTGCTGCATTCTGACTTATCTTCTAGTTCACTTATTTAGTGTTAAATTATGTCTAATTCTCTGGTAAATGCCTTAAAATTATTTTTATTATGCACATATATATGTACACACCAAAACAGGAGGATATTATATTCTCATATCTATTCCCTGGTTTGAACAATATCATCATTCCACTTTCCTGATTTTACCTGTGGTCCTTGAGTTTGAAATTTTTCAGTATATATTCTTTTCATTTCTAGAAGTTTTATCTGATTCTTGTTCTCATCTGCTATGTCACTTTAAAAATTTTATTTTTATTATATTTTAATTGATGTTTTAGGGGGGAGAGAGAAAGAAAAACATTGATTTGCTGTTCCATTCATTGGTTGATTCTTGTATGTGCTATGACCAGGGATTTTACCCACAACCTTGGCGTATTGTGACGACACTCTAACCAACTCAACTACCCGGTCAGGGTGCTGCTGTATCACTTTTCATAGTTTCCTATTTCTGGCAGGTATTTTGAATCCTGAAGTTTAATTACCTAGTAATCATAGCTTTATAATATGTCTGATAATTTGTGTTTGTAGTTTACCACTACTGTTTCTATTGTTTTCTGGTCTCCTTTGTGGTACATGGTTATGTTTTTCCTGAGTGCTGTTTATTATTCCTGAGATTCTCTTTGGTCTAGGATGTAGGCACCTCCCTTTAAAGAGGATTTGTTTGCATTTGCCAGGCTTCTGGGGTATATTAGCAGTCAGCGAACGAAGCTCCTCAAATCAGGGTTGCTTCTGGAGGCTCCTTGGACCACTGAGGCAATAGGAACCTGAGCTTCACATCTGTATAGATAGAACTGCCTCACCCTTCCTAGCGTTGGCATTTCATTCCATTGCAGTAATCAGACTGCTGTTATTTTCTAGATTTATGTACAGAAGGGAGAATGGCTTGATTTAATGCTGTTTCTCAGCTCTGATACCAGTTATGCTATAGAATGAGCTTTGAAAAACTCTTTTTAAATTTCCTGGTATGCAGGATTTACCTTCTTGTTGAAGGCCTCTGGTTGATTACATTTTATGTTTCTTCTGTTTTTTCTACTCAGCTTAACTACCAGAGTTAATTTTGGTAACTTAGGAAAATACAGCCAAGCTTATGAATTCGTATTGGTTGACATAATGTTAAACACTGTTCTTAAAATTTTATGCCTCTATATCACTAAGGTAGTTAGAGCGGGAAGAGCTGTTCTTCCCTCCCCACCCAGACTTACCAGAAATTTGTCTATTTGATGGGTCTTACTAAAGAACCAAGTGTTGGTTTTCAGTGAGCTCTGTATTTTCTAATTCATTAATTTATACATTTACCTTTATTTCCCTTTCTGATTTTTATTAATCTTCTTAATACTAATACCAGGAAACTATTATTGCATGAATAACATGAGATGATGAAAGCCTAATTATACACAGATACAAATATCTACATAAATAGTCAATGTTAATACAAGTAACTATCATACACAAATATAGGAAACTACACAAAACTGTAAGGGAAAGGTGGGGAGTATTATTAGTCAAGTATTATTAGTTCATGGAAATGAAATTATTCTCCTAGGATTTACCTTAGCACAGAGCTATAGGCTAAAATGTAAGAAGCAGCTGTTACATATTTTGTTTGCATGAAATCCTTTTACTGTTTCAATTCAAAGTAGGTGAAGTGTAATGACTTAAAACAGCCCCCGAATAAAATACTATTTAATAAACATAAAATTAAAGGACTACATAGCCCAGCCAGGCGTGGCTCAGCAGTTGAGCATCGACCTAGGATCCAGGAGATTGGGATTCGATTCCTGGTCAGGGCACATGCCCGGGCTGCGGGCTAGGCAGCCGATCAATGACTCTCTCATCATTGATGTTTCTATCTCTCTCCCTCTCCTTTCCTCTCTCAAATCAGTAAAGATATATTAAAAAAAAAAAAAAAAAAATTAAAGGACTATACAGAAAGACAGAGATCAGCTCATTTTTTATCACAGAAAAATTTTTATTTTGTTAACAGTATCTTTTTCACTGTCATGACAATATCCAAACAAGCTTCAAACCCTTTAAAGATTGACCTTAATACAGCAACATTACAGGAGACAAAATTTACTTTTATTTTTTTAAATAAAAAGATAGTAAAAAGTGAACAAATTTTAATGCTACATTCCTTAATATCCATTAAAAATATTTCCAACTCAAGTTTAAGTACTTTTTACTTTATTAAAGTATACAATATTGAATTCTACATTTTAAATCACTATTACTTTAAGAATCAGTCAAGTCTTTTCAAACACTGCCAGCATGTTTCCATACTTCCATATAGCTTAAGTAGTATATCTGTAAAAAATCTTGAATTCTGAAAAATAAGCAGAAAAAAACATAAACTGCTGTTCCCAAATCCTTTAAAACATTTTTAATTGTGATGAAATACATAACAAAATTTACCATCCTAACCATTTTTAAGTACACATTTCAGTAGTGTTAAAGTGTAAGTTCTATAACCAACTCCTATAACCAATCTCCAGAACTTTCTCACCTTGCAGAACTGAACCTCCATACCCATTAAACATCTCCCCATTTCCCCTCTCCCACTAGCTCCTGGCAAACACCATTCCACTTTGTCTCTATTTCTTGACTTCTCTAGGTACCTCAGGTAAGTGCAATCACACAATATTTGTCCTTAGTTCACTTAGCATGATTTCCTTTCACATAATGTCTTCAAGGGTCATCCATTTTGTAGCTCGTGTCTGAATTTCCTCTTACACACCACTTTGTTTATCCATTCCCTCACATCTGGTTGCCTCCACCTTTGGCCATTGTGAAGAAAGCTGCTATGAACATGGGTGTACAAATACTTCTTAGGGATTCTGCTTTCAATTCTTTTGGATATATACCCAGAAGTAGATTTGCTGGATCATGTTTTTAATTTTTTGAGGAACTGCCAGAGTTCGGATACTGAATGCCACATTTTACATTCCTATCAACGGTGCACAAGGGTTTCGGTTTCTCCACGTCCTCGCCAACAGTTATCTTCTGCTTATTTGATAATAGCCATCCTACTGGGTGTGAGGTGATCTCATTGTGGTTTTATTTGCATTTCCCTAGTGACTAGTGAGACTGAGCATCTTTTCATGTTTGTTGGCCATTTGTACACGTTGGGTAAAAAGTAGATTTACAGTTGTTGGTATGGAGAAATTATACAATAATTAATAAATAATAATACAAGAATAAACTGTTTCGTGTACTTGCAACTGTAAACCTACTTTTGCTCCACCCTGTATAGCTTCTTTGGAGAAATGTCTGTTCAAGACCTTGGCCCATTTTTTAATCGGGCTGTTTGTTTTTGTTAAGTTTTAGTTCTCTATATAGTGGATATTAATCCCTTACCAGAAATATGATTTGCAAAAATATTTTCTTCACAGTTTATTCATTTGGTGCCCTCTAGACATTTACAGTCTTTTCCTCCTACAAATACTGCTATAATAAACCTTTACTTGTATATGCAGATGTACTTATACAATACATTCTTCAAAGAGAAGATGCTGGATCAAAAGGTAAGTATATTTTCACTGATACATTACCAAATTGCTCTGAAGAGGTTATGACAATTTACACCTCCACCAACTGCAGTACACTCTTGATCTTTCTGTACAATTTAAAGAATTAATAGTTCTAACTCTAAATAAGATGTATTAACTGGAATTTAGATAACAGATAAAGAATAACAACTAAACATTTATTGTGTTAATAACTCTTAGAGATAATGCTGATTGCAGTAAACATACTAAGAAAGCCTCAGTAAGGAAAACAGGGATTTGAAAGACCATGTGTTACTCAAATTTTACCTCCTATAAGTCAGCTGGAACCACTTTTCAATAGGCACTAATAATAATACTTCTTAGGTTTTCCTTGGGGTCTTCCCAATTTTTTTTCCACTTCTTTTTTCAGTTTATTTGCCTTATATCTTTCAGCCATCAACACAAGCTCCTCTGGGATACTCTGAAACCATTAAAAGTGTCTTCAGGATTGAGGTTATTCCTTTAGTATAACAGCTTTTCCACAATATACTAAAATGCCTCCAGACCATTTCACTCAGACAATGTCCAGAGCTGTTTACATGACATCTTTCAAACAGAATGAAATGTGTCTCCCTGCATATTAAACTCCGAATTTATCTGCAAGCTATAGAATCAAACTGATCTTAAAAATACCCATCATTATACTGCTCCCCTATTGGTACAGCTCCCAGTTGCTTCCCAGTGCCCTTAACTTGCCTTACCTGGTGCCACTTTATGTCCTTTCTCATCTCCAGGCCTGAATGTGCTCCCCTCTGGAATGCTTATCCCATTCTTCTACAGCTCTCCTAACCCGTTTTCTTCCTCAGCAGGGTTTTCTGTGATGCACACCCCCACTAGACTAGATTCCCCAATTATATGATATTATAGCTCCTCATCTGTGCGGGGTGACAGTCCTCATAACATGTTTTTGTTTTGATTTTAGGAGGGGAGAGAGAAAGAGAATTGTTGTTCCACTTATTTATGCATTCATTGGTTGCTCTTGTATGTGCACTGAACAGTGACTGAACCTGCAACTGTGGTGTATGGGGACAACTCTCTAACCAACTGAGCTACCCTGCCAGGGCTCATAACATTTCCAATTACTTTTTAATTATCTGTCTTTCCTGGTAACCAGTAAGCTCCAGTACTTAGAAGAAATGAAATTATTTGAACATTAGAAAAGTGATACGAGGTAGCATTCTAATGAGTTTTATATTCTCACCTGATTTGCTCTTTCCAGAATGTTAATTAATTCATTGGCAACCCTCCAATCATTTCTAGTGATAAGGGTAATTGACACTCCAGTTCTCCTTAAGGGGGGAGAAAAACTCATGTAATTTGATTTATAATTTATATTCATTATTCAGTTAGCAAACTAGACTAAAAACAGCTGCAGCAAAACCTCAAGTTTTTAACAAGCCCAAATATGTATTATACATCAGGACTTAGCATCACTCAAACAGCAATATGGAATCTAAACAATGCAGTTGTTTAAACAACACAGTACTAGGTGTCTGTGATAGTGGTGCTCTCGGAAAAAAGGTCCTCTTACATACGCCAACTTAGACAAGAGTAACCACTGGGTAAATATCAGTTTTGTGACACTATAGATATAAAGTGAAGAGTGGAATTGGAAAGTTACCTGTCGCTAACCACAGAGGGTCTGGTTGAACCTGGAACAGGCCAATTGAACAGAAATAAAGTAACAAAGCAGGTTCTAGGGTGACTCAGAAAATTTACAGGCAAGAGAGAACAAAACAGTTTTCTAGGTACAAATGTCTGTGAGGGGAGTAACGAGGAGCCAGGGTTGGCTTCTCACGGGTAGACTATGCTTACTTACCCTGCTCTTCCAGTGCGTCCTACTCTGTGCACATATTCTTCGATGTTCCGGGGAAAATCATAATTATAGACATGTGTGACATCATGGACATCGAGACCTCGAGATGCTAAGTCAGTAGCAATCAGTATTCTCACTTTACCTAAAGAGTAAAGACAAAAAAATATAGACACATTCTTGCATAAACCAACCCAAGACATATCAGAAAGTATATTTTCTAATTTCTAATCAGGTGATGTATTATTGCCTTTAATATTAAAACACTTAAGGTAGTGAAAGTGGGAAAGGGATATTTATTTAGTCTTTATTTCTAATTGCAGGCAATTTACAACACAATAGATACCATGGTTCAGCAAATGGTCCCTGAATCATCTGAGCCATGTCACAAAGATACATGCATCTCAGGTAAATTAATAGAAATATCGCCCATTGCAAATTACTGCCTTGATACCCAGGTTTAAACATTAGCTCTATGAGTCTGGATAGTTTGGCGAGTCTGATTATTATTCAGAGCTCTAACAAGTATAGTTTCGGGGTCTGTAAACTGAGGACAGGACTTAGAAATGGGTGCCATGAGGAGGAGCTGTCATTCAGCCAACCACATGCATTGTACTCTTTTTGAAATGCAACAAATAGTAATTACATAAATGTACCTGTTTTAAAGTTTTCTAATGCTTTCTCTCGATCGCTCTGTTCTCTGTTGCCATGCAGAGATTCTACTGATATATGTCGGAGAATCAGGTCACTTGATAAGTGATCAGCACTGAAGCAAAAGATCAAGTTAGTGATATTAAGTGCTTATTCTAATACCACCATCAATTCTATTTTACTTCTATTAGCAAAAGTCTGACATATCCACCCCCATTTGAAATTAGTATACAAACAGAAATAATGCTAAATAAATCAATTTGACTGATGATTAAGGATGTAAAAGAATAAAATACCTACACAGCTTTTCTGCCGACAAACACTATGACTTTGTCTTTGGGAGACATGCTCTCTAAGAAGGTTTGGACATGAGATCGTTTCTCCTCTTCTGTGGTGACAATTATATTTTGTGTTACAGTACTTACAGCCTAAAAGATTCAAAGATCATAGTACATCAACATTTACAGGCAAATCCCACACCTTGGCTCAGAATACATCTTATTTCCATCATTGATTAATAAACTGCTTTAATAAACTGCTAACAGGGAAAAAAGCAGGTCCTTGAAAAACTATTTCTATTCAAGGATTTGTAGCTCAGACTTTCACTTTTTATTACTTATTCACCCAAGAGAAGTTGGAAAGTCTTTTTTTTTTAGATTTCTTTTTTTCCCTTTTTATTGAATGTATTGGAGTAATACTGGTTAACAAAATTATACAGGCTTCATGTGCATTGGAAACTCTTGAATACTTGGTAGTGTGTTGAAAGTATTTGGTTACCATTGTAGAAAAAGAAATAACTATGGGGTAAGGCTAATCTTACAAAAGCTATCATGAATTTTGAGTATAGCCCTTACAACGAAGGAAATAATTAGCTTATATACAAGAGTTTATGTGTATAACAAACACATTTTTAAAAAATTATCTTTATTGTTGAAAATATTACAGATGCCCCCCTTATCCCCCACTGACCCCCTCCACCCCATCTATGAGTATTTTGACAATTTAATGCAAAATTTCAAAATATCATTGGTATCATTTTTTGACCCAGAGATAAAATAGACTTTAATAGCATTTAATGAAAGGAAAGAACCAACCATTTATCTTGCCTTTCATGAAATCTAATGAAATGAGCCTTGGCAATGAACAGTTATTATTACTAGAGACTAAGTAAAAAGGGGCAATTTTCATTAATGATTAATTGAAAGGCCAATTACAAATATTAAGTGAAAGGCCAGAGAACTTTATAATGGAAGGGAGATATAATGGAGATTTTTAGTTATAAATTGTATAATTACTATCATCATCTTACCCACTGACCTACCTTAACTTCACAAAAAAGAGAACACCAGGCTTAAATATATGCACAGATGTAGACCTTGTTCAGAACCTGATTCTAACAGGGTTAATAAAAATGAGATATCAGGAAAATAGGAACACTGACTGGATATCCTATGGCATTAAAGGATTATTAAAATTTTAAGTGTGAGATATACTACAGTTATGTTTAAATTAGTCTTTTAGACATATATATTGAAATATTTATTGATAAAATCATATGTATCTAATATTTGCTCTAAAATTAGGGAGTGGGCAGAGGAGACTTGCCAAAACACAAAGTATATTTTGGAAGATGATTTGACTTTGGGTGGTGGGCACACAATGCAATATACAGATCACGTATTGTGGAAATGTACACTAGAAACCTATATGATCTTATTAACCAATGTCACCCCAATAAATTTAATAAAAAATAAATGTGATAGCACATTAAGCAATCAAATAAAGTTCTCCATTTGAACTGGGGGGAAAAAAGAAATATATTTTGAAATAGTAATAAAAAACAAACTTACAACTAGATCCAAAGTACCAACATATACAATCATTGGCTCTTTCAAATAAGATTGTGAAAGTCGACGGACCGCATATGGCCATGTTGCACTGGAAATAAAACAAGGTAAGCAAACATTAAAAATTTATTACAAATCAAACATCACTAAGTTTCCCTAAGAATGCTACAAACCAAATTGCTCATGAAAGACAAATTTAGTACTTTTCAATAAGACAGATTTTACAGAAAATATATGCTTCACAAAGAACTGTTCAGCTTTACTGAAGCTACTAGAGGAAACCTTTAAATATGTTTAATGAACAGGGTTATAAACCAAAGGTGAAGGAGACTTATACCTTAAATTCTAATCTTTGAAAAGGTAAAATGAATTCAAGTGTTAGATTTCTCTTGGCCTTTATAAAAAAAAAAGTAAAAACCTTGTATTTTTCATACAATGTCAGCAGGCAAAACTAAGTGTTATGCCAAAAAAGAACATTTTAAGTATAACGATGAAAGGATATACAAATTCAAATGTCTCTTAACCATATATATATATACTTTCACAGTAATTAGTGAGAAAACAAAGTGAGAACCCTGTCTGGTGTGGCTCAGTTGGTTGAGTGTAATCCTGTGCACCAAAAGGTCACCAGTTCAATTCCCAGTCAGGGCACATTCCCTGGTTGTGGGTTCCGTCCCACGGGAGTCAACTGATTGATGTTTCTCTCTCACATTGATGCTTCTCTCTCTCTCCCTCTCCCTCCCTCTCTCTAAAATCAATAAAAATATATTTTTTTAAAAAGTGAGCAAATTTAGTATAGTTCAATTATATACTACTTTTTAATGCTAATGACACAAAGAAGAAAATGGTTTATACACCACTCTGCATTTATTTAAAAAAAAAAAAAGATTTTTAAAAATAGATTTTTAGAGAGAGAGGGAGAGGGAGAGAAACATTGATCGGTTGCCTCCTGCATGTCCTGACTGGGGATCGAGTACAAAACCCAGGTATGTGCCCTGATGGGGAATCAAACCAGCAATCTTTTGGTGCCCAGGATTGATGCCCAACCACCTGAGCCACACTGGCTAGGGTAAGATCATTCTACATTTAATAACAATCATTGCTTCCTCAGTTTCACCTTGGGCAAGAAAGTACTCAGTAATCAAATGTTTACCCCTAAGGAAAGAGGATCACTTATTCAAATGTAAGACCCCAGTCTGAAACGCAGTCTCCCCTCCAGGAGTCCCCTCTATGTTTTTATAGAAACTCTACCTGTAACTTAGGAAACCCAATAGCCCTTATTATACTGATACACTGAGTTGCTATACTAAGTGATGACATATCTTTCACCTAAGGATCTCAAAATAGTCTCAAGAAATGGTCTGAAAATCCTGTGGGGAAATCAACCAAAGAATGGAATCTATTCCACTGATTTCTATGTTGTAGGCTACCAATTAGTCATATACCTACCTTGTCATAACAGTCTGCCTGTCTGGGCGTACATCCAATAAAATCTTCATTATCTGGGGTTCAAATCCCATATCCAGCATCTTGTCGGCTTCATCTAATACCTGCATTAAAAATGTTTGTGGCTAGGTTAGATATAAGAGGTAGCTAATATGTGTGTCCTCTCTCTTTATGAATACTGAGGTAATTTTTTCTCATTTCCCCTAAGCCACTATTTTAATTCCTCCAGGAGAAAATAAGCAGTCTATGGTTGCAACATAAATTGACTTGATTATTTTTAAGTTGGCTAATAGTTTCTAAATCTATTTAATGAAAAAATTATATGTCTAAAGAGCCACATGGATTTTGATTTTGTTTTGTACTTATCTACATTTTCCAACATTTATAAAAAACATTAAAATAAAATTATCTTAAAGCCCTTATTTTAACATATTAGAGGGAATGGGAAATATTCCTACAATTTAAAACCATTATAAAATGGACAGTCATTCGAAAAGACTATTTTAATGAGTTTTCTTCCAGTATCCCAGACCGCTACTCCATGATTACCAAGTAGGTTATGCTTTTCAGGTTGACAAAGTTATTCATTTGCAGATCATTCAGTCTTCCAGGAGTTGCAATTATGATATCTACACCTTTTGTCAGGTCTTGTATTTGTCCATTTCTATCTCCACCACCATATATACAAACACTTAAAAAAAAATACAGAGGTTCATGTTCAGGCAAGGAATATCCCATCACAACTCAAAATCCCAAACAGCCTAAGCATCTTGGGTATAAATAAAATAAAAGGTATACAAATCAAAAAGTATCAGATGCCTTTGGTAGTATTTGCCCCTTTCTGAGAACTATCAACACCCATCAACCCACAGTGGTGTGTCCTAAAGAGCCATGTTTGCATCACTGTTATTGATTCCACCACCCTGGCTACAGCTGCTTTGGTTCAGGGATAATGCCTGACATATGCTGAGCCAAAAAGATTCTTGAAATGTGTGAAAAATAATGGGAGAATGTATAAAGCTACAAATGATTAAGATGCTGATGCAGGAATATCCAAAGAAATAACTTACTTTTTAAGACCTTTATATGAATACTTAGAACATTCAGCTTGCACTTGAAGAGCTAATTCTCGAGTGGGTGTAAGGACTAGCATGCCTGGTCCATTCCTTTTCTCTCTAGCTCTTTGGAGAAAATATATTATTAAAGTACCTGTCTCAGATACATGGTATGTTCATTCAGTGCTTTCAAAATTTGTAGCAATGAGTGACAAAGTCACATGCATTCATCATAAAAAGTGGAGAAATATAGAAAGACAGCCAAACAAAAAAATCCAAGGACCCAGATAGAAGCCTGTTCATTTAACATGGCCAGTGCTTTCCTGTGCCACACATTCTCTCACACAGTTGTACTGAACATGATCATTTAAATAAATGGTTTCCGCCAGGCTGGGTGTGGCTCAACGGTTGAGCATTGACCTGGGATCCAGGCAATCAGGGTTCGATTCTCGGTCAGGGCACATGCCCGGGTTGCGGGCTCGATCAATGACTCTCATCATTGATGTTTCTGTCTCTCTCTCTCCCTCTCCTTTCCTCTCTCTGAAATCAATAAAGATATATTAAATAAATAAATAAATAAATAAATAAATAGTTTCCAATGCTTCACTATTAAGACTTTTGGTAGGTACTACCTATTGCTTCCCAAAAATGTTTTGTCAATTCATACTTTCACCAGCACAATGCAAGTGTATTTCCCTGAGACTAGGCATTACCTTTTGACTGATGCAATGTAGCAAAGAAACTTTAAGTGAACTTTTGGTATCCATATCTATTAAACCCTATAGAGAAGCCAGCTGTAGAAATTCTTACACTGGTTGAGAGTCAAGGTGAATAAATCCAGGCATTAAGTAGGAGAGTGTCTTCCCTGTTCCAGTTTGGGCCACTCCTATAAGATCTATTCCTTGTAGAACTATTGGCCATGCCTGTGACTGAAACAGAATGATAAACAGTAAAATAAAAAGTGTATTTCTTTGTGTCAAGTGTCCTTCTCTCCCAGTCTCAAACTTCATTCAAAAAATATTTTCTGAGTGTTAGGAACTGGTGGTGCAAGAAGTGCTGGGGGTGCTCATAAAGGACAGTTGCTCCCTGGTGATTTAACTTCTAACAGGTATTATTTAGGGGGGGAAAATGGTCAGTGAAATATTAGAATTAAAGAATTATTCAGCATACCTGAATTGGTGTTGGCTTTTGAAAACCTGCCTTTTTAATGTTTTCCATAACTTCAGGATAACTTTCAAAGGCATCCTCAAATTTGCAGGTAGGATTGGGGATAGGACGTTTCTCACCACCTTTCAAGTCATCACATACTATATTATAATTTTCCTTCCTTTAAAAAAAACACAGAACAAATATATTGGTTTTGGTCACTTTACTCCCCAAGCAAGAAATTTTCCAGCATTAGTTCAGGTCATATCTAGAAATTCAACTGCAACTCATTAAAATCAGACTGTTAGTAAAGTTACAGTAAAATGTAATAACTAAAAAATAGAGGTGAGCACATTCTTTTCTTATCAGAATAGTTGCAGAAAGAAGGAAAAAAATTACACTGTATGCATGAATGGGCCAATGAAAATTTCATGAAAAGTTAAGAATAGAGCCTGAAAATTATATGCTTCATGATTCAAATCGGATTGGCAAATATTTGAGGGCCTACAATGTTCCACACATATTTCCTTACTTATTTTTTGTTTGTTTTTTAAACTGATTTTGGGGGGAGGGTTTTTTGGGGGAGGGGTTACGGGGGGGGGGGGGGAGAGAAGCATCGATGTGAGAGAAAAAACATCGATCAGTTGCCTCTGGCACACACTCCCACCAGGGATCCAACCTGGATATGTAACCTGACTGAGAATTGAACTGTGACCTTTCAGTGCACAGGGGAACGCTCAACCAAGACACAATGGCCAGGGCTTTATTTCTTTACTTTAACCTCAACAATCCTGTGAAGTGGGAATTATTCCCATTTGGCATGTGAATATTAGTTACTTGTCCAAGATCTGAGCCCCACCCCAACCCTAGAATAACTACTGTTTCTGCTATACGATCCTAGTTTTATAAGAGATGTTAATAGAAAAAAATGTTGTCATTGGGATCTTTAATTCTGGATAATAAAGATTGAAGAGTAAGAAATTATTGTAACATTCAGATATCAGATCAATTTCTTATGATTTCTAACTGCAGAAACAATTCTCTAAAACTGCTATTCAAAACAGCAGGCATTAACCACGTGTCTTTTTAAATTTTTTAATTAAAAATTCAGTTCCTCAATTATATTAGCAATATTTTAAGTGTTCAATAGCAATATGTGGATAGTGACTATTCTATCAGACACAAATATATCCCATTTTCCATCTTTGTAGAAAGTTTCATTGGATAACAATGCTCTAAAATATATCAAATAGGATGTAACCAAGTCATTTGAATATGAAAGATGTAGACTTCAAATGCAATCATTTCAAATCTTTGCCTGAGTTAATTTAATAACATAATTATACAAATACTCATTTAAAGAAGTAATAAAGCAACCCACCTCCAAATATCTATTTGTGCTTGTGACATTGATCTTGTTGTTTCTGACTCCATGTAAAAGTTTTTCTTAATTGGGGGTAAATCTGGGACAAAGATAAAAATTCAAATTTTGATAAATAATGACAGCTTACATTTCATTGACACTTAGTCAAAGTAACAGAAATCAACCAAAATACATATCAAGTTCACCTTGCATCCACAGTTTTAGACAGCTGTTCCACACTTTGCCAGCCAGGCTTATGCTAGAATCTAGGAGATCTCCCTTTTTGGTTTGTTTTTCAATTACATTTTTCACACAAGAAAGAGATCTTTAAGCATGAAATTAAGTATAAAAGAAAAGAAACCATGCTTTATAAGACACAATGATCACAGTTGATGAATCTTCTCTCAAACACAGTAAACTGACTTTACCTTTTCTTTGAAGGTCTATCCCATTACTGTTTAGAAATAAAATATCCTTATTGTACCCTCAGAAACTACCTTATCTTCTTTGTTAAGTGCCTATCATACCTCCTCCAAATTGAAATCCTTTTTCTGGCCACCCATCCCAAATCTCCCCAACACATATATTGTGAAGGTGGCACTGGAAACTTAATGTGCAGACAGGCTGACTGCCATAGTGGAATTAATCATCATTAATATTTGTGACATATTAGTGCATTAGCTTTTTAAAATTTTAAATAAATGATGATGTATTACTGCCTCATTCCGTTAGCCAAATTTAGTGCTCAAATTTACTGAAATTTGGTGACTGATGTGGAACATTTTACTCCATATATAATTCCAAGTAAGAATTTCATTTAAAATTAAACAAATTTTAAAACAACAACATCTCTACTCAAGAACTGCACGCTTATTAGACTTTTTCCCCTTCATTTTGTCCTTGTTAGTCAGGATACTCTAAGACCATCTTTTGCTCAATCACAGCAATGTTAACAACTCATGGCCAGCATGTTTATTCCCTTCATTTTCCCCTCAGGCCTGATTTTCTATTTTATTAAACTTTTGCAGTAAGTTAGTTACCTTAAATATGACAAGGTGTAGGTAAGTTTATTTTAAATTTCCCATTTATAGCATAAATCACAACACAGACAACATAAAAAGTATCATGCCCTAGGAACTAACTGTAGCATTGCAAATTTTATCATCATTTTTAATATAGACTTCATTACTAAAAGTAACACATTTTATAGAGGACAAAAACTTAAATTAAGAGAAACACTGACACCACCTGTAAATGTTAGAATACATTAGCACTAACCTGCCCACTTTTTTTCCCCCCATTTCAAAGCATCTTCTCGAATTTGATCCCAATCAAGTAGTGGCTGATCTTCTGTAACAACACTGTTATCTGTCCTTACATCTCTTCGAAAAGAAGGTTGGAATGCAACAATATCTGTTAAAATATTTTAACCTAATTAGTTTCAAAACAAATCCTACCAGTACAAAATCCTCAAAACCATTTTACTATTTTGTGTTTTAATAACCAGACAATAATGCTTGCAATATAAAATTTAGGGTTTTAGTGCTATAGTACCATGGCAATTCTGGTCATGGTTTTTATCATCAGTAATCTACTTTAGATTTATGACATGGAAAATAATGTAACTTATCAGAGAAGTTAAATAGCATGAGAGTCTAGTATCTACTAATAAATTTCACATATCACTTAATTTTTACTATAATCCTGTGAGCAGAGGTTACACCAGGTTAACACATGAAGAAACAGTCTTAGCCCTGGCTGGTGTGGTTCAGTGGTTAGAGTGTTGGCTCACCCACTGAAGGGTCCTGGGTTCGGTACTTCGATTGCAGACTCGATCCCCGGCCCCGGTCAGGGAGTGTGCAGGAGGCAACCAATTGATGTGTGTCTCTCATGTCTATGTTTCTCTCTCTCTGTCTCCCTTCCACTCTCTCTGAAAAGGAATGGAAAAAATATCCTCGGGTAAGGATTAAAAAAAAAAAAAAGTATAAGTATGTTTAAAAGATTAGTTTGGTTTTTTTTTACTCATCTGTGGCTAAAAGTAAAACTACTAGGCTTAACTAAGGAGATTGTTTTCATTTGAGGAAAAAGCATGCTGGAATTCCACAGAAAAAAATTCTATAACAGGCTAGATTTAATGAGGGCAATCTAAAGCTTTATTATCAGGAAAAGCATCAGCTATAACATGGCTTATAACATTGAGTGAAAATTTTAAAAACTTTACAGGGCTTTAGTGGGCAAAAATTACTTACCAACTCTGGGTTGTGAACTGTAATTTTGTTGTTTTTTAACAAGATTATCTATCACTGCTTTTGCTTTTGTCTGCATTGCCTTGCTACCAAAAATTTTGATTTCTGCTTCAGGACACCCTTTTATTACCTAGATTCAAGGGAAAAAGTTGGTATGACTGAAGTCCCCTTGCCACTCACTCCACCAACAATCACTCAAATAGTATAAAAGTATAAAGTAAATAAAGTATTGCTATCAGTCAGTGTCTGAGATATTATGAAAGATTTTTATGCAGGAAAAGGTCATGAACACACATAATTTGTGTTTTAGAAAGACTGCTCTGGCCACAGCGGAGAATGGTTAGAGGAGGACCACTAGGAACAGGATGCTTCAGTTAGGGGAGAATGCCCCAATGCTGTGATTTCCCTTAAGGAATACAGGAAATAGAAAGGGCTCAGTAATGATGGGCTGGCTGTAGGGTAATGAGAAGCTAGTAATCTGAGATTTCTGGTTTGGGAGCTTGGTGAATGATGTGGCTGCTTACTGAGAGTGGAAACAGGGAAAGCTCAAGGTGTGAGGAATGGGGGTCAGAAAGAGCCCCAGATAGTCCCCAGAGGCCTCAATCTTCAGGGAGGATTATCTCTAAAGCTTTTTACCTCTGTCCTGGCCGGTATGGCTCAGTTGGCTGGGTATCATCCCATGCACTACCACCAACCAAAAAGGTTGCTGATTTGATTCCCAATCAAGGCACACGCCTGGGTTGTAGGCTCAAGCCCCAGTAGGGGTCGGGCAGGAGGCAGCCCATGGATGTTTCTCTCTTGCCCTCTCCCTTCCCCTCTCTCTAAAAATCAATTATTTATATATATACAAAGACTTTTACCTCCATGAGTCAAAAAACTGAGACCTGGAATGGCCCATAGCTTAGGTGAGTTTTTGAAAAGAATGGCAGTATGAACAGCTTTGGCATCTGATTTAAGTTACTACAGTATGTTAATAACTGAGCAGAAACTAGAAGTAAGAATGAACTATGCTCTTTCGGGATTTAAGAACACATACCACTTACCTGTATTTTAGTGTTTGTTGTACTTTGGATATCTTTTATTTTTGACCCTCCACGACCTGTTTTTAAAAATAACGGAATTTTTTTTTTAAAAGCAAGTTGATATCAGTAAGGGGGACTTACCTACTTTCCTCAAAGAACCTTTTCTAGTTCCTTCCCAGATTATCCAAACAAAGGCTCCTGGGGTCCAATCACTTTCAGTGTGGAAAAAGGAAAGCAAGTGTTTTCTATTCCAAATTTTGGTGGGTGGAAGGCTCCTTTTCTGGAGGTACATACTAAGGATTCATCAGCAGACCAAGCAAACTAATTAGATCTGAGGATGTGGAGAAATTAGAATCCTTGCACACAACAACTCAACAATAACAAAATCCAATAAAAACTAGTCAAAGGTCTTGAATAGACATTTCTCTAAAAAAGACACACAAATGTCCAACAGGCATATGTGATAAGATACTGAAATCATTAGGGAAATTCTAATTGAAAACCACAATGAGAAATCACCTCGTAAGTGTTACAGTGGCCATCATCAAAAAGGTAAGAGATTGGGGGGGGGGGGGGGAAGAAGAGATAAGTGTTTGGGAGGACGTGGAGAAAAGGGAACCCTTGTGCACTGTTGATGCGAACATAAACTGGTGCAACCACAATAGAAAACAGTACAGAGGTTCCTCAAAAAATTAAAAATAGAATTACAGTATGATCCAGCAATCCTACTTCTAGGAATTCACGCAAAAGAATTGAAGTCAGCATCTCAAAATTATATCTGCACTCCCATGCTCATTTCAGCATTATTCACAATAGCTAAGAGATGGAAACAACGTAAATGTCTGTCAACAGATGACTGGATAAAGAAAACGTGGCATGAACATAAAATGAACATTTTCAGCCCGAAGGAAAAAAAAAGAAAGAAAAATCTTGCCATTTGTGACAACAGGGATGAACCTTGAGGACATTATGCTAAATGAAATGAGCCAATGATGAAAAAAACAAATAGTGCATGACTATTTCTATGAGAGGTCTAATGTAATCAAACTGAGAAAAACAGTAAAATGGTGGTTGCCAGGGATAAAGGATGTGGGGAATGGAGAGATATTCAATGGGTAGGTTCAGCCATGCAAGATGAAAATGTTCTAGATATCTACGATGCAACTTTATTCTTATAGTTAACAATTTTGTACTGTACACTGGACAATTAAAATTGTTGCGTGTAAGTTAAAATTGTATTTATTTTTAATTGTTTTAACCCAGAGTCAACATCAAGTGGGTGCTCTTTAGCAGAGTGCTTGCATTTCACTGGTGCTAAATAAGTTATGAGAGCTTAAATGATTTTTATTGCAAACTTAGTGGCTTTCGTTTATGGAGCACCACTCTTCAGATCTTTGAGTCTTAATCTCTGGCTGGTCAAGCAATCAGTCTTAAATTGTTCTATTTAATAGCAGCCTACAAAATCTGTTCATTTTTTTCAAAACAGGTTAAAAAGGGGGTAAAACAAAATGTTAGTTCTCATACTTAATGGTCAATTGTTGGAATTCATCCTCAGGCTCAATGGCAATAAATGGGGTAAGTCTAAATTCCAATCATTCTAAGTGCTTTTCAAAAATGAATTTGTAAGACTCAAGATATACTAAGAAAAAAGATCCTGTTTTTCAGCAGATAAACCATATTTAAGTTAAACTACGTGCAAGATATGGCAACTGCTCTGAGCAGCCCTGTATCTTCCACCTTTTTTATACGGTGCTCAAACAAATTGATTTCAGCACTGCTTTGTTGTTCATTTTGGGGTAAGCTGTCAAAGGTCTGATCTTTCATCCCAAAGATTTCTAAGTCTTCTAAAAGTTTGCTCTTCCACAACACTGTCTCTGTAAACATCAAAAGGTGCATTAAATGACTTCATTCTAGTACCAAAAGCCAATGGAAATATCACGGGGGATGCCCTTGCCCAGGCTGTGCCCCTGCCCAGGCTGTGCCCCTGCCCAGGCTGTGCCCCTGCCCAGGCTCCGCCCCCGCCCAGGCTCCGCCCCCGGCCCCACCCACTTTCCTCTCCCGGCCCTGCCCCCACACACCCACCCTCACGCTCTCACCGATCACCACGCCGACCCAGTCGTTCTTCAAGCCAAAGCAGAGCGGCGGTTCCTGGGGACCATCGGCCACAGGCTGCTGGAGGCTGGAGGGGTCCCTCCAGTCGCTGCCTCTGCCGCCCCTACGGCCCGCCCGACCTCTTCGATTCGGCTCCTCCGTCGGCCTCCATTCCGGAGCCTGGGGCACTGTCGAGCTTCGCTGAGAAGCAGCGACCCAGGAGAAGGCGCTGGCGCCTGCTTCTTGCCTAGACATGGCACCGCGAAGAAGGCTCTGCGCGTCCCACGTCGTTCCCGTCCTGCTCTGAACCACCGACCGCGCCGTCGTGTCGCTAACCTACCAGAGCGTCCTCGCAGCCGCTACTTCAGAGCCCGCGCGAGGCGCGCCCCGCCCTTGCGCGGATCCTCCGTGGCCTCACACCCATTGGCGGGCGAGGCTTTGTGGGCGGGACCTTCACGGTTTGACCAATCTGCTCCTTTAATCGTGTGAACTGAACGTCTGTGCGAATCAATGCGCGGCCGTCTGTTCCTTTTCAGGCGCGGGGCTTCCTGAAGCGCTCTGGCTTTTTCTTGCTAGACTCCCCAAGCGTGTTTAGCCATGATTCTCAGGCAGCGTCACTTTAACAACGTGACCCAATGCACACATAAAACAGTGGGAACATAAGGTTGACAAATCAGCATTTACCATTGCTATGTGCGCAGTACTTTGATATAATTAAGCCTATATTAGTTTTCAAAATGTTGGTCATAATCTACAAATTTAATGACCCACAGTTTTAAAATCCCGGACCTGAGAGATGTGGCTTCAACACTTGACCTGAACATTTGGTGTAGTTTTAGAACTAATGAAATAAACTGGATAAATGCCCGAGGTACTGCCATCGTTGCAGCCTGGTTCTGTGCCAGGACAGAGTATTCCAGACAGGTGAGCCATGGGAGTGCCCTTGCTGTGATTAGGATCTTCAAATTGTCTGAACAAATCTCGGGTCAGTCATCCGTCAAACAAAGTAGATGTCTATTATGATGCTAGGAAATGTGGTCTGTGCCCAGGATTGGAGAAAAAAAGTACTACACTCGGTCCATCCGGGTTGAATGGATTAACTCACACGGAATTAACTATAACTCTTAATGTGATCATCTCTGAACAAATAGGATTACGGTGCTATTGGAGTACCCAGGAAATAGATAAAAAGATAAATGTGTTGTGTATTTAATCTCTATTCTCTAATATTTAATCCAAAATGGATAATATTAATGATCTTTACAAAGGAATTCTTTAAAAAATATTTTTATTGCTTTTTACAGCAAGAAGAAGGGAAAGGGAGAGAAACATCCATCGGCTGCCTCCTGAACACCCTCTACAGGGGACCCAGCCCAAGACCCCAGCATGTTCAGGGAATCAAACCAGCAACCAAGTGAGCCACAGGGGCCAGGGCTACAAAGGAATTTTGTTAGATTAGATTTGCAAATATTTTATTGAGTATTTTGCATCTATGTTCATGAGAAATAGTTTATGGTTTTCTTGCAATAACTTAATCTGGTTTGGTATTAGTGCAATGCTGGACTCATAGAATGAGTTAGGAAGTTTTCCCTCTGTTTCTATTTCTTGGAAGATACTGTAGAAAATTGGTGTAAGTTCTTAAGTGTTTGTCAGAATTCACCAGTGAACACATCTAGGCCTGGTACTTTCTTTTTGCAAAGTTATTAATTATTGACTCAATTTCTTTAATAAATATAGACATACTCAGTTTGTCTATTTCTTTTTGTGTTAGTTTTGGCGGATTATGTCTTTCAAGGAATTGGTCCATTTCACCTAAACTAACAAATTTGTGGGCATAGTGTTCCTTTATTATCTTTTAAAAGTCCATGGGTTCTGTAGTGATGTCCCCTCTTTCATTTCTGATATTAGTAATTTGTATCTTCCCGCTTTTTTCTTAGTTAGCTTGGCTAGAGGTTTATCGATTTCACTTTTTCCCCCCCAAAGACCCAGCTCTGGTTTCATTGATTTTTCTCTTATTGACTTCCTGTTTTCAATTTCATTGATTTCTTCTCTAAGTTTTATTATTTCTTTTCTCCTGCTTACTTTGGATTTAATTTGCTCTTCTTTTTCTAGTTTCCTAAGGTGGAAACACAGATGACTGATTTTAAATCTTTCTTCTTTTCTAATGTATTCATTCAATGCTATACATTTCCCTCTAAGCACTGTTTTTACTGCATCCCACAGATTTTTTCTTTTCTTTCTTTCTAAAATCTTCACCTGAGGTTATATTTATTGATTTGAGAGAGAGAGGAAGGGAGAGAGAGAAACATGATATGACAGAGGAACATCTATCCATCACCTCCCATACACGCCCCGACCAGGGATTGAATCTGCAACCTATGTGTGTGCCCTGACCAGGAATCCAACCCACAGCCTTTTTGGTGCAAAGGATGACGTTCCAACCAATTGAGCCATCCAGCCAGGGCACATCCCACAAATTTTAAGTTGTATTTTAATTTCCATTTAGTTCAAACTAAATTTTATAATTTGTCTTGAGATTTCTTCTTTGACCCATGCATTTTCAGAAATATGTTGTTTAACCTCCAAATATTTGGGAATTTTTCAGCTATCCTTCTGGTGATTGCTAGTTCAATTCCATTGTGTTCTGAGAACACTGTCAACCATAAAACAAAATCAACTAAGTATTCTGTCACCAAAAGGATTTATTCATGAAAAAGAAAGGATTTCAATCCAGTGCAGTCATGGTGAGCCACATGCACAAACTGAATTGGAGAAACATAAAAGAAGTACTTTATAGAATGGAAGAGGAAGTTAAGGGGAGGGGCTGTTATGACTATACAGCTATGTTGTAAACATAGATTTCTTGGCATTGAGTGTAATAGCCCCTCCCACAGGTCCTACAGATTTCTGTCCAGGTTAAGGTCTCTGTCATAAATTTTAACAATAGCCATTGTATGATCTCTATTCTTTTAAGTTTGTTAAGGTGTTTTTGTTTGTTTGTTTGTTTGTTTTTCTTCACCGGAGGATATTTTTTTCCATTGCTTTTCAGAGAGAGTGAAAGGGAGAGAGAGAGAAAAAAAATCGATGTAAGAGAGACACATCAATTGGTTGCCTCCTGCACTCTCCTGGGGCTGGGACTGAGCTTGCAACTGAGGTACGTGCCCTTGGCCGGAATAGAACTTGGCTAGGGCATTAAGGTGTTTTGTTTTGTTTTTTAAAAAACAGTTTTGACAAATGTTTTCTTTACTTTAATGAAGCTGGTAAAGACAATGTCCATGTAAAACCCATATCCCAGCCCCAGCTGGTTTGGCTCAGCGGTTAGAGCATCAGCCTGCAGACTGAGGGGTCCCAGGTTCAATTTGGGTGAAGGGCACGTACATCAGTTCCAAGCTCAATCCCAGCAGGCTCACACTGATGTTTCTCTGCCTCTCTCTCTCTCCTTTCCACTCTCTCTGAAAAGCAATGGAAAAAATACCCGCAGGTGAGGATTAAAATAAATAAGACCCATATCCCAGGCCAAGAAGTACAAATAAAAAGAGCAATGTTCTGTTGTATACACTTCTGCATGAATAACTTTATTAACTGCTATTGAAAATTAAAACCTTTCTGGGATCTCCTGACAAGATATTTCTTTACTCTTCAAAGGCTTTCTCTTCAGTGAAGCCATCTTTGGAGTTAGTCTTTACTCTCATTTTTTCTGTCATCTTGACTCCAATCTGATATTCCTCTTCTTTTGGTCCAGACCCTCAGATTTAAAAGTAGTTTCAAGTTAAGGGAAAGTCATTTTTACACAGTTCAGTTCTCTGAAAAACTTCCATCTCTCACTGAAAGTCATAGTCCAGGAGTGAAGTGATCACATGCTAGAACTTCAGGGCCAATTAAAGATTTATTATAAACACTTGCATTGGTCAACCTTATTTATCCCAAGCCTGAAAATGCAGTCCTGAAAAAGGTGGCCTCCCTGTGCACACATGTAATATTTTAAAAGGAGAGGGCAATATGAAGGGGGCTGAGGTTTGATCACCAAAAATCAGCACAATGAAAACAAACAATGAATAATAGGCACTAGAATTCAAATTACGAGGTCTTTTAAAGAGATAAGGGTGCCAGTTTTCAATTCTATTTTGAACACCACATTGCAAAAGAACTTTTTATTTTATTTTTTCATTTTGAGAGTATGTTTTTTAAAGCTGGGGACACTGCCACAAGGAAGGGTTTAGGATAGAAGAAGCAACAGGAGAAACTAGGCTAGGCTGCTTAGGCTCTCTAGAAAGTCAGAGAAAAGGGGGCATTGGAGACAGGTTCACCAGCTCGAGCTGCCACTGCCCATTGCTCCCCTGGTTACAAGTCTCATGGAGACCCTTAGAGTTTAGGAGATGTGTGCCTGTGGAGGAAGAAGAGGGGAAAAGGGAAAGGTATGGGCATGCTCCTGGGAGTACGCCCAAAAGAACTATTTTTTTTTTTTTTTTAATAAAAAAGAATTGAAGAGAAAAAAAATAAAAAGAATATCTAAACCTTTTAATGACCACCTATGTGTTCCTGATAAACTTCAATCACATCTCCTTTTTCCATTCCCAGTTTTTTTGGAGTGTGATTATCAGCAATTCTCTGACCTTCAAAAAGAAACCTGAGTGAAGTCATTGAAACTCCCAGTCCTTCACAGTATGATTCTTGGAGTTTCTTGAGATGTGCCATTATTTTCACTTTGAAGTCAGTCTCACTGCTATCCTGTCCAGTGATGTTAAGTTTAAAGTATTATTCTTCCTTCTTATCCTTCAGCTCCTCAGTTGAAGGTTTTGCCTCCTGGTCAGACAGGGTGATGGTGTCTTCATCCAGGTTCTGTGCACAGCAGGGGGCTTGGGTAGGCTGAACCTTGCTCTGGGGTTTATAAATCTGTCTCTCTTCCTCACCTGTTAAAGTATATTTTAAGGCCCAGAATGTAGTATATCTCAGTGAACACTACTAGATGAAAATGGGTGCTAGTTTTCTTTCATGGCTTTCTTCTTCCTTTCACTCAGTTTCATATGTACTTTCATGATGTGAAAGGAAATTAATTTTATTCATTGGTAGCGTTGAGAACATTACCAGGCAGGCCATCATGAGGTCACAGAACAGGCTACAGACCAAATTAAAATGCTCAAATCAAATACTTCATTGAATCAACTTAAAACATACAGTGAGAAACACATGTGTGTGGAGAGATGGGGGTAGATTAATATACTTATGATAAGTGCAAGTGGGGTGGAAGGATCATACCAGCAAATGTTCTGTTACTCAGTGAGCCTAGGTTCTGCCTCTCGGCCTCATCAGCCTTTCCATCTGCTGGTGTGATTACAAGGCCAGTGTTGAGAGTGAGCATGGGGGCTGAGCAGTCTGGCTGAAGCCAACACACACTTACTCTGTTGGAGAGACACAGGGGCAAGTCCTCCTTGCCATAGTTGTAACTTGCCTTTATCTCCTATGTTTAGGACATATGAACTCTATTTACTTTGTGTCTAACATGTCTCACAAGTGACTTGCTATCTATAGTTTCATTAACCTCATTTGTTTCTCTTGTTCTTTGCATGGAAGAATTATTAATACAATAAACACACATAGCAATGTACATCTTGAATATTATTTCCTAATCTTTTTTGTATACCATGAGTCAGTTTTTAGTAGTCCTCCTGGGTTGGAGTGCTCCTTTTTGGATATTCTTTGATTTGGAAAGATCATTCTTATCATTTAGTTGGGATGCCTTTTAATTGCACCACCTTAACATTGCTAGACATCACAGTGGCAGATTACCCCAATGCAGTGGTGGCTCCAAGTACACTACAAGGCAGGATGTCCCAGAGGTCACAGGACAGACCAAATCACACAAGTTATTGAATCAATTTCAAACATTCAGTGAGAAGCAAGTGAAAAGAGAGATGGGATAGATTAACACACAGTTTAGACTGCAGGCAGGATCAAAGGACCATACTACATGAGTCCTGTGTTATACAATGTTCATATGTCTTTTATCTGCTGCATCAGCCTTTGAAGTTTGAGGGAGGGCAGAAGGAAACACATGCTGTTCAACTGGAGAGACCCAGAAGTAAGTATACCTGGCCACAGGTTTAACTTGCTAATGTGCTGAGAAGCTGTGAATTTTATCTTATGTCTCTGGGCAGAGGACACATCAGACCAAGATGGGTGTTACCAAAGATTTAAAGCATGAAATTCCAAACATAAATATTATATCAAAGTTTTCCTGGAAATCAAAGTTAATTAACCTAGAATAATCTATGAGGAAATCCCCACAGTCCCATAACACAGAATGTAAGGACTGTCAGATGAAATGGTTTATATTGGAGAATGAAAACAAAATCCTCTCATATCTCCTTGGATGTTGCACAAGAATCTACCTTCTCAAAATCCAAAATGACTTCCCTCAGCCTTCACTTGGAAAGATGGGAGAAGAGGCTAGGATACTGGAGAATGGCCCATTAACAGCCAGTTTCCATGTCTGAAAAGGCAGTGGAGGTGGGTTTAAAGAATCATCAGTCAGCCCGGCCAGGCGTGGCTCAGCAGTTGAGCATCGACCTAGGATCCAGGAGATCGAGGCTCGATTCCCAGTGCAGGGCGTGCAGGAGGGAGCTAATCAATGGCGATTCTCTCATCATTGATATTTCTATCTCTTCCTCTCTTTGAAATCAATAAAGATATATTTTTTAAAAAACAAACAGAAAGAGTCATCATTCAGCTACACCACTGTTTTCTCTTCCCGGGTCTAAAGGACTCTGGAGATCCCCCTCTTCCAGCTAAATAAGAAAACACATGAATCCTATTAAATGCATGGTTAGGAAAAGAGGTAATTTCAAGGTGGGGAACTTTTATACTCACGCCTACTTCCTAGAGAGGGGACTATTATAAAGGTTGAGGCCTATGTAAAAAGACAATACAGAAGTTGAAGGAAACACTCTGGCAGGTCATTTTGCCAAACAAGCCACTATGATCTTATCGAAGTCTTCAAAAGATAAATTTCTGGAGGGATTCAAAGAAGACATTATAAAATATCAACATTTAGTCCCTGATTTTGAAAAGGAGGAATGGAAAAAATTTGGTTGTATCCTTCACTCAATCTTAGTAACTCTCAGTATGGCCACCTGGTGGCTCCAGATGATTTTAAGTAGATATTAGCTAAATTTATTCATAAAACTATCTATCATGAAATAGACAAATAGGTTATTATCCTAAGTCAACATTGATGGGGAAACGTTAAAAAGACAGCTGAAGTTATTTTCAGATTATGTGTCACCTACCAACAACATAATCCTAAAAAAACTGCAAAGATGGAACATGACCAGGAACCAAAGTCTCAAGGACCCTTTGACAGTGATTTGTTAAATATCTCCTTATAAGTTTACTTTCCTCATTTTAACCACTTTTTTTTCTATCTGTGACATACATTTTGATGTTATCATTTGGTACAAAAATTGGGTTGTGTTTTCATTATGCTTTGTTACATTTTTCATTGTATAGAGATTTCATCCTAAGCATTGAAGATTACAAGAAGTGAAATAATGAAGAACAAAGCTTCTCAATGAGAAATTACAAAACCAATTCACTCACATACTTTATTGTCCGAACCCAAAGCCCCTCAGACTGGTTCCTCTAGGGCTAAAAAAGAAAATGAAAGCACATGATCCATTGGAAGTCTTCTTCGTAAAAGAGTTTTAATAACTTGCATTCAGTCACATATCTAGAAATTGTTGGAACCAGCATTAGAACCATGCCCAGCCCCAACCCATCAGAGCCAAATTAGGAAGCCTTGGAGGTAACAGTGACAAAACTAATTCACCTTGCTCGGCTGGCATGGCTCAATGGTTGAGCATTGACGTATGAACCAGGAGGTCAAGGTTCAGTTCCTGGCCTGGGGCTGCTGGCTCAATCTCCAGTAGGAGGCCTGCAGGAGGCAGCCTATTAATGACTCTCTCTCATCGTGGATGTTTCTATCTTTCTCCCCCTCTCCCTTCCTCTCTCTGGGGGAAAAAACAACAACCCAGAAAAAAAAGAAAAGAAAACTGATTCATCTTGGCAGATTCTGCGAACTTCTAAGAACCTGCAATTCTGCTTTGAAGCTGGTAATGGGTCAGCAAATAAAATTCAAGGCTTGCCAATTGTAAGAAACTTAATATGGGGTCTATGCATAAAAACTAGGACCCCAACTGATTATACTTCCAAAGTAAAACTAAATCAGAAATAAACTTAGCCATCCAGATGGGAATGGCAAGGAAGCTGTTTTGATTTTGCCCTTCTCAAGTATGTCCTGACCTAATAATTAATTACTACAAACCAGCCTGTGTCTGACTCATGCTATGTGTAGGAGCCTGAAAAATTTAAAAGATAATATGAAGTGGCCTCAGGTTGAATGCATTCACAAGAGAATGGCCCAAGCAAAAAATTATCAATTTATAAAAAGATGATGCCCAATTTAAAAAATTAACCCCAGATGGTACAAGAATTTAAATGTTAAGATAGAAACTTCAGCATTCTTAGTAGAAAGTACAGTGAGTATTTTTAGACCTCAAGGCAGGAAAGGATTTCTCAAGCAAGACACTATAAAGATTGATGAATTTGACTATATTAAAATTAAAAATTTTATTCACCAAAAGACACCTTAAAGAAACTGAAAAGCCCTAGCCAGTTTGGCTCAGTGTTTAGAGTACCAGACAGTGGACTGAAGGGTTCTGGTTCGATTCCAGCCAAGGGTATGTACCTGAGTTGCAGTCTCGATTCCTGACCCTGTTTGGGTCACATGCAGGAGGCAACCAATTGATGTACACCCATGTTTCTCTCCTGTCTCTCTCTCTCCTCTTGCTCTCATTTTCTGTCTTCCCTTCCACTTACTCTGAAAAACAATGGGAAAAGTATCCTTGCATGAAGATAAAAAAAGAAACTGAAAAGACAATATAAACTAGAAGACATTCAAAATACATGCAATTGAGAAATGATTAGTAAGAGACTGAAGAATACATTAAAGAAAAAATTTTCACATATTTATATCCTCAAGACTTGTTTTTACAATGTGCATGCACTAGTATGTTGATTTTTATTTTTATTTATTTTTAAAATATGTTATTATTGATTTGAGAGATAGGAAGGGGAGAGAGCGGGGAGAGAGAGAGAGAGAGAGAAAGAGAGAGAGAGAGAGAAACATCAATTGGTTACTTCCTGCACAACCCCTACTGGGGATCCAGTCCAAAGCCCTGACATGTGCCCTGAAGGGAAATCCAACCAGTGACCTCTTGGTGCATGGAAGGATGCTCAACCACTGAGCCTCACTGGCCAGGGCTATTATGTTGATTTTTTAAAATTAAATTGAAGAAGTAAAAATACCCACTAAAGTTAGATTAAATATCTTCTCTTATACAGATTATCTGTTGGTAACTGTTGATGCCTAGATGATGTGGAAGAGGGAATTCATTAAATTAATACTATCTCCTTTATATAAATGATCAAAATTTTCCATTAAAATGATTTTAAAAACAACACATAGCTAGTTGTAAGAACAAAACAGTTTGTACAGCAGATGCTATCTATTCTAAAACAACTATCAAACACTATATTTAGAAATGCACTAGAAAAAGTATAAGAACATACCTGAAATGATATAGACCAGCTTCAGGACAATGATTTCCTGTGGGGAGGAACAGGAAAGATGTTTTAGCGATATCTATTTTAAAGAGGCGAGAAGTGAGGCAAACGTGGGGAAATGTTAGCATATTGTGGGCGTTGTTCATCGGTTTTTGTTACATAATTTTTTGAGTGCGTGAAATCTTTCATAACTTAAATATCTAACTAAGATTAAGAACATTGGGAAGAAATGTGCATCAACATGAATTGTCTTAGTATTTTGGAAATAAACTGGATTTGTCTACACTTGCTATGTTTTCTATAAGGAACACCTTTTATATTTTAAAATACGAAACACTTGCTTGAATGATTTAGAGGTAGTAACTAGCCTGAGAGTCAGAAGGTAACAGGAAGCAGAAGAGAGAAAAATGTAGATTCCACGAGCCTGCCCTCGGCCTGATGTACCTACCTACCTATCTAGCTCTGGAAGGTAACAATCTAGGCACTGAAAGTGATTCCCAGTCAACAGCGTCGCCAATTCAAACCACACTGTTACTCAGCTATGCGAGGGGCAGGAGCCTTAGAGGCCGAGTGATACCTTCCTTGGTGGAGATGACCACGGAGCACCCCCGGGACCCAGCTGGAGCCAAATAAATACTAATTCAAGGTGGAAAAGGAAGGCCTGGGGGTTGATGCAGAGCAGGAGCCTCCTGCAGGCCAGGGCGCCCAAGGTCAATTGGGCTGGGGGTGGGGGTAACACTGGAAGGGGCGGGGCTGCGGGGAACCCTAAAAGGGGGCGCTGGCTTCGCGCCTCCCTGGAGCTCAGCGAGAGCCACTCGGTCGCGCGCGGGCGGCGGGCCCAGCATGGTGGACCAGCCAGGTGCTGCGGCCCCGGGGGGCCCCTGGACGCCCGCCCCGCCCCTGGACGCGCTGCTGAGGACGCCGCTCCCACTGCCGCGGCTTCGCACCCGGCCCTGGTGGTTTCCTGTGCAGGAGCTGAGAGACCCCTTGGTGTTTTACCTGGAGGCCTGGCTGGCTGACTTGGTCTTTGGTGAGCGACCCCGGGTGTGCGGGTGGCCGGGGCCCCTGCAGCCTGAGAGAGGCCCTGCAGGGCAGCTCGCTGCAGTCTCCCCGGCTCCCGGGCCGCGGGGGGCTCCAGGATGCCCGCTGCCGCTCTTCCCTCCCCCGACGGCATGGCCTTCAAACCTGGCTCCTCCTGCCCGTCCACCACGCCGCCCCTCAGACTCTCTTTTCCTGTGTAGGCCCAGACAGAGGCGTAATTCCAGAACTAGAGTGGATGAACCAGGTCCTGCTGAGGGTGGACACAGTCAGCACCGAGAACGTCGTCGAAGTCACTATCTTCGGACAGCCCCGTGTACAAAACAGGGTAAAAAACGTGCTCCTGAGCCTGGCATCAAGGCACCGGGAACATCGTGCCCGAGGTGAGGGTCTTCGAAACCTGCATGTGGAGGGAGCCACGGGTGAACCACCTGGCCCTGCCTGGCTTCCTTCCAGCCTCTTACCTTCCCAATACTCTTTGCAGTTTCCCAAGTCCAGTATGCTGCAGGCTGCCCCTGGACATCCTTTTGTGAGGCGTCCAAGTAGGGCCTTGGGGGAGTAAGCTGAGATCTGGCGCATTCAGGACCATCACTGCCCATGCCAGCCTCAGTTTGGTTACACCACTATTTCTAGATCCCAAGTTCAGAATCTCCACCCTGAGAAATGGTGTTGCCAGCATACCCCTCCCCCCCTTATCCTGCAACCAGGGAGTGATTTGAAACAGTGAACATTTTTGCTTATCCAGAGGAGAAGATGAAACAACTTGAGGAGTTCTTGAAGGCCCGTGCATCAGGTCCCCAGACTCCCCAGCCTCCTGTTGCGTAATATTGTCAGGAGCATCATGAGAGCCAACCTGCTTCTGCTACTAAAGTTCAAAGAAGCAAGGTATCCTTAAACCTCAGCATTCTTTCTTCCTTTTACTTGATGGATAGTGGTTTGATTATTTTTGATGCAAATGTGAGTGCTGTTCTAGTAAAGAAATGAATTTTGTTTTTGTCCAATGGCATAAAGATCTTTGCTCACTTAAAATTAAGCAAATTTACAAAAGATTGACTGTTCATGCATGTCTTAATGTACGGGGTAGGTAAAAGGGCCGATAGTGGTTTTACTTTTGTTTTCCTAGCTCTTTTATGATTCTTATGAATCATAAGGTCAGAGTCAGGCCTTCATGCACCAGAGGCAGAGATGTAGGGTCAATATGCTTTGGGTTTTTTGTATCATTGTGTGTACAATCACCTTAAGAGCTTCCTAAAACGGTTTAATGCTCCTCAAGTGATTCTGATTCAGTACACTGGGACCATGAATTTGCATTACTAAGAAGCTCCTAGGTAATTCCAATCAATGATTCTCCTTTGAGGCTCTCACTTGGAAGCTGCTGGTTTGCCTCCTGAGTAGCACCAAGTGTGAGTTTTCTTGAGTGGAGCCTCCCTCTGCACAGGAAAGCTGAGGCCATCAGCATTCATTCTGCTGGTGCTGGGATTTCACAAGAGAAGAGCTGGGATCCTGGGCAGTTTGTCCCACAGAAGGTGTTCTGTCACCAGGCTAGGTGTCTCCTTTTCCCCTGAGGCCTGCCCAGGTGTCCTGAACCAGCTGATTTGTTTTTCCATTAAATAGCTATGACCAACTTGTGCAAAACAGCCCTAGCCCCTTGCCGGTTCCACTTTCAGGAAGCAGATTTCTTGTGGGGAGAGTTTGCCAAGAGCTCTGGTGGCTTCAGGCACAAAGTTCAAGTTGATTTAACTCATGCACGTTCTTCACCCCTTAGCAGTAAAGTATTTTAGCTGTTTGCAAAGGCTTTTAAATACACTCACATATCTTTTAAAATACACTTCTTTGCCCGGCCGGGTGTGGCTCAGTGGTTGAGTGTTGACCTAGGATCCAGGCAATCGGGGTTCGATTCCCGGTCAGGGTACATGCCCGGGTTTCGGGCTCGATCTGCAGTCGGGGACGTGCAGGAGGCAGTTGATCAATGACTCATCATTGATGTTTCTCCCTCTCCTTTCCTCTCTGAAATCAGGAAAGATATATATATATATATATTTAAAAATATGCTTCTTTGATTACAAGTGATAATGATCATGTTCCTACTTCGCTTCTCATTTTTGGATTATACTTTCTACTCCTTTGCTTCTCAAATATTTTTTGCATGTGAAAAATTATTGTATGTAGTTAAACCAATTGTCTTCTGTGCGATTTCCCCTCATCTTTTTAAGGTTAGTAACTTCTGCTTTCTCTTATTCTGTAGAATTTTTTGTATTAATGATTTGAGAGAGAGGAAGAGAGAGAAACATTGATGTGAGAGAATATGAGTTGCCTCCCAAATGAGTCCTGACTGGGGATTGAACCTGAAACCTGGGCATGTGCCCTGACTGATAATCAAACCTACCAACTTCTGGTGTGTACGGGACAATGCTCCAATCAGCCTCACTGGCCAGGCTATTCTGTAGAAATCTAATAAATATTCCTTCAGGCTTTCCTAGTGGGATTTCTCAAAACCATTGAACATTTTGGGCTGTTTGGAGAAAGAGGGTTATGCTTAAAATTTATTCCAATTTTCCCCAGATTATTCACAACTAAATTACTAAATGATCCTGCACTTACCTCTATTACCTCAGAATATGAATGTATTTGGAGATAGGGCCTTTAAAGAGGTAATTAAGGTAAAATGAGTTTCTATGGGTGGGCCTTTTTCCAATATGACTGATGTCTTTATAAGAGGAAATATGGACACAGATGGGTGGAGCACAGAGGAAATACTGTGTGAAGACACAGCACGAAGGCAGCCATCTACAAGCTGAGAAAGGCCTCAGAAGAAACCAAACCTGGTAACTCCTTGATCTTGGACTTCTAGCCTCTAGAACTTTGAGAAAAATAAATGTTTAAGCCACCCAGTCTGTTATTGTTTCTCTTTCCCTTCCTCTCTCTCAAATCAATAAAAACAGATCCTAGGGCGAGGATTTAAAAAACAAAAATACCCCTGATTATATAGGTGCTTCAGAAGGACTTAGGAAGACTGTAAAACAAAGTTTTCCTAGGTGTCTGGTGAAAAATTCTAGTGAAGGTAAATAGTGCAGCTGTCTATTAACTAAATTTGAGGTGTGAACAAGAAGTACAGAGGCAGATATAACAGATAGCCTGTCACATGTTCCACAGCTAAATCCTCGAGATTTTTCCAGGCTCCATAAATAACTGAAACTGTACTGTCTAAAGACACTGTCCACACTAAACTGTTTTCTGCCAACCTATTTACCCAGCCCCAAACTGCATGATTCACTATTCTCAGACTGTCTGCAGTTTTTAATTTCCATTTACAGTCCTACTTGTGTTTCTGGTGTTTCCTCATGGTTAGATCTAGGTTATATATTTTTTGGCAAAAATACTAGATAAATCATATTGTGTCCTCAGTGCATCACACCAGGAGGCACATGGTTTTTTGTTGTTTTTTGTCCCACTCTTAGTCATATTTTAAAGGGCCTTGTTTTGATCAAAAGTGTGGAGTTGAGAAATTCTGATGAGGGGGAAATCCAGTGCCAACCTGGCTTAAAATGGAGCTGAAGGAAAACCTTGAGACAGACTTGTGTGTGCTCCAATAGCGAAACTCAATTTTTCTACAGATTCTGTCAACAAGGAACTTTTTTGTGTCTCTAGTCAGCCTAATCAAAACCTATTCTGACTTCACTAGCTATCAATTATTTTACCTGCAAAAGTGTACAAAAAAGAATCAGTTTCTAGACTCCTGTAGGTTTTGCCCTTGTTCTTTGATGACCTTCCATTGACTGCCTTGGGCCTCAGTTACCAGAGTCGTTCCATCTAATTTACCACCTTTTAACTGGTAAAATACATGCTTCCATGCATATGTAATGTACATGTCATTTAAAGACTAGAAGGAACACTGTAGTGTACTTTAACAAAACCAATATTTTTGGAAGCCATCTATACCTTTTTCCTCATTTTTCTATGCATTTTAACAAGTTGTTTCATCTGGAAAAAATATAACCAAGACTGCCAATTTGAACTGTGGGAGTAGGCTTGCCCTTCTATAAAGCTACGTGGTTAAAATAGTGGGGTAGATAATGAAAAAAAATTTTTGAAAATGACACGTGTGGACAAAATAGATTGGTAACTTTGAGTTTGCATAAGTACAGAAAATAGCTTTCAAACCATTTAGTGGGAAAATAAATTGGTGTGGCCCTAGCCAGTTCTGTTCCCGGCCAGGGCACATGCCCAGGTTGTGGGCTTGATCCCCAGTAGGGGGCATGTAGGAGGCAGCCGATCAATGATTCTCTCTCACATTGATGTTTCTCTCCCTCTCCTTTCCTCTCTCTCTCAAAAAAACCCCCAAAACACAAAAAACCAAAATAAATTGGTATGGACATTTTGTAGGGCAGTTTGTCAGTATAACAATTTTAAAGGTGCTCATTCTTTAACCCAGCAATTCCACTTCTAGGAAACGCTCCCATACAAATAATGTGTGTGGCAAAAGTAGATTTACAGCTGTTCATATGGAAAATAATACAAAAATTAATGATACAAGAATAAGTTGTTTTACTTGCTCACAACTCTAAACCTACTTTTGCTACACCTGGTATTCCAACATGGACACAAAGATGCAAATAGAAATTCAATGCAGCAGTTTGTAACTGAGAAATCTGGGAAACTAATCAACCAGTTAGTAAGGGAAAAGTTAAAATGGACTCATAAGGAGGAAAATCAAGCTGCTGGAAGAAAAAAAAAGCTATGTGTAATTATGTAAAAGTACAAGTTAAACTATAAGAGTACATTTGAGAGGAAAGATAGGGAGGTGTATAAGATAGGAACTTTGATCTAGGTGAAAATTCAGGTGGCACTGGTTCATACCATTTTGAGAAGACTAATACCTTGTGTTTTTTAAATCAACACTATACATGCATAAAGAATTTTATGTGTCATCACAACTAAATGCTTTTATTTAAAATTCAACCTCCCTTTTCTTGGTTCTCTCCAACCTCCAACCAAGGATGTTTACTGTATCTTACCCCAAATCATCTCAGACATATCTATGTGTGTGTGTGCATATATAAGGTATGTTTTTGTGAAAGTTTTGAAATAGTCACAGATTCCTAAATGTTCACATTGGCTTACTACCTGCTGCTCAGTGATCTCTCTTGTAAAGGAGAGAATCTGCCATTCTGGTCATGTGGGTACTACTGAAGGGGGGGAGGAGGGGTTCAATACTAATTGTTGTTATACTCTGTAGCATCAATTGAAACTTTGAGTCTACACTAATTGAGTCTTGAATAGAAGTACCTAAGCCTTTCTTGCCTCTTCTAAAAACAGTTAATAACCTATTGTAAATTCAGCTTTGTATCTTTATTATAAAATAAATACTTATTTAAAATTGGATTGACCATCTATTAGTGGTAACCAATGAGTCTATGATAGACATACCACTCCCCTGGTCTTCAAAGTTGGATTCCCTTGAAAAAAAAATTTTTTTTAATTGATTTGAGGGAGAGAAGAAGGGAGAGGGACAGAGAGAAACATCGAGGTTAGAGAACATCAATTGGCTGCCTCCTGCACACTCCCTCTGGGAATCAAGCCTGAAACCCAGGCATGTGCCCTGACTGGGAATTGAACCAGCAGCCTTTTGGTGCATGGGCTGATGTTCAACCAACTGAGCAACACTGGCCAGGGCTCCCTTGGATTTTTAAGATGAAAGTTTCCCTAACACTAAGATTGGTGCTTATGATTGTTTTTTAATCTGAGCACCCAGCTGTTAGCAGTTTGCTTCCTTCAAGCAGGCACCTGGTGTCTAAGTCACCTGGAGTCAGAAGCCAAATCTGACAGGTGCTAATTATAGCTACAGCGGGCAATCATATGGTAATATGTAAATGTGTCACATTAACATGTTAAACACCTTGCATTTACACTATTTCAAGTATACAATTTTAAAAAGTGACAAAGGGTGCCCCTCTACAGGTTGGGGGAAGTTTCCCAGTGAGGAGCGGGAGAGGCCTGCTCCTGGGCAAAGCCAGGTGTGTGAGGTTAGGGAGCACTAGGGAAGCACCTGCCTGGTGGCCTCTGGCGGCTAGAAATCCTGCAGGTCTCACCTGCTTATAGATAGAAAGCAGCCTAGAGCAGATATTGGCTGCTGGGGGAAGGTGGCCCTCCCTCCCCTTCTATCTGCCAGTTAACAGACGGTAGGGAAATTCGATTCTTTATTAAGGAAATTCGGTTCTTTGTTAGAACTTTTTAGATTCAGGTTTGCAAACGCTTAACGTGAGGGGTGGGGAGGGGAAACCAAGAACAACCCACACCATCCTTTTCCCAGCTTCTGCTGCAAAAGCAGGACCTAGGAGAACAGGGCTCGAGACAGGGGTTTTCACTTGAACCTTGCCTGACTCACGCTCCCGGGCCCCCAATGCCTTCATAACCTGGGAACCGGGCTCTGGGTCGCCCCTTCCTGCGTAGGGTCGGGGGACCTCTGGGTCGCAGCCTCCTGGGTAGCGTCGGGGGACCGCTGGGTCGCAGCCTCCTGGGTAGCGTCGGGGGACCGCTGGGTCGCAGCCTCCTGGGTAGCGTCGGGGTACCGCTGGGTCGCAGCCTCCTGGGTAGCGTCGGGGGACCGCTGGGTCGCAGCCTCCTGGGTAGCGTCGGGGGACCGCTGGGTCGCAGCCTCCTGGGTAGCGTCGGGGGACCTCTGGGTCGCAGCCTCCTGGGTAGCGTCGGGGGACCGCTGGGCCTCGGTCTCCTCAGCAGCGTCGGGGGACCGCTGGGCCTCGGTGTCCTGGGCAGCGCTCCTCCCTGAGCCTGGAAGAGCAGTGCGAGGAGACCGCGCCTGGGGCCCATACTCTCTGCACTACAGGACTCATCCCTAAGGGATGCCGGGGTGCGGGCCCGTGACCTTCTAGACCCCTTGCAAAGAGGAAACCCACTCGGGGCGAACTAAGAGGATGAGACGGCGGCCAGGGCACATCCAGGAGGCATCAGGCACCCCACCCCCGCCCGCCAGGAACCCAGGGTGCCCCTCAGTATTTCGGGGCCCGTACTTTGCGCCCGGAGCTGGCGGTGATAGTAGGCCAAGTTCATGATCATCTTGAACACATCCTTTTGGTAAGAAGGCTGACCAAACACCAAGATCTCAGCCTGGCCTTCAGGGTCCCACTGGTTAATGCGGAGCAGGGTCTGCGACACACACTCGACGTGCGGAATGTGCTCTCCTCCGGGGCCTGCGCAGGAGGGACAGGGGCCCGAGGGGTGCGACACGGGGAGGGGAGGCAGCGGTGGGGGGTCACTGGGTGGCGGCCAGGGCCACAGAAGAGGCTTGGGGCGGGGGCGGGTGGGGAAGGAGGCCGCACTGGCCTCCCCGCCCCGGCTTCTCACCGAAGATCGCTTCCACCAGCCACGCCTCGAGGTGAACTGCCTTCGGACTCTTCAGGTACTCGGTGTGGAACCAGTAGGGTCGCTTGCTGAGGTTACCGAGCACCTGGAAGGGCGCCCCTTCCTGCTGCTCCAGCTGCACGAGCGTCGGAAACCGCTGCGGGGTGGCCATGCTGCGGGGCCCGCGGCGATGTTGGCGGAGGTCGCAGCCGGGCCTGGCTGAGCGGTGCGCTCCGCCCGCGCCGTATTTCAAGGGCCGTGGCGAGCCCCTCCCCGCCGCGCCTCCCGAGCCCCGCGGCTTTCGGAACCGCACAGGTGCGCGCTCGCGGGGGCGGGTTCCGTCCGCAGCCGCCCGTCCCGCCGCGCTCCAGAGCCAGAGGCGGAGCCCCAGAGCCGCAGGGAAGATCCAACAGCCGGACAATATCCGCCGAGAGGCGTATTTCGGGGTCTGGGTGCTTCTCAGACAAGTCTTATTTTATTTTTTAAAACATTTCTTTATTGATTTCAGAGAGAGGAAGGGAGAGGGAGAGAGAGATAGAAGCATCAATGATGAGAGAGTCATGGATCGGCTCCCTCCTGCACGCCCCGCCTGGGGAAGGAGCCCTGACCGGGAATCGAACCCTGATCGCCTGGATCCTAAGTCGAAGCTGAACCGCTGAACCACGCCCGCCTGGGCCTCAGGCAGTTCTAATGGGACGATTTTAGCATTCCTGAGGAGCTGGAATAATTTTTTTTATGGAAAACCTAATTAAAAACACCAAAAAACAAAACAAAACAAAAACCCCAGTAAAAAAGGTATTCAAGGGCTAAAGTCCCCTCCTTCCCCCTGAACCTTGACAGTGAGTTACCTGCCCAGAGGCCACCACATTTCCAGCTTCTTCCTTGACCTGTCAGAGACAGCTGAGCACAGCCAACAGCAGGTGTTCCATGTGGTTTGGACATTAGAGGGGAGTCCCTTGAAATTTTTGATGCCTTAATTCTCTAACACCATTATATTTCCATTTCTCAGCTTTTCTGTCCAGCTTAAAGCATTGCTTATTAACTGCTGCTCAGGAAGATGAAGCTATACAGCCGTGATGCCCAAACCAGTGGGCTGAGATCCCCAGAATTCAGGCTCATCCTTGCATCCCCCATGGGAGTTCTGTTGGCCAGAGAAGTGCATGAGACGTTTGTAGGTGTTTGATAGGTCCACAGTCTTGAGACCTAAGCAGAATATGCATTAAGAGCCAAAGAAGGGCAATATCAATTCAAAAGGTCACAGGATGGACTTATAAACTTCTGCAGGTAGGCAGAAGAATTAGGTGAATATGTAACTGAAACTTAAGGATCTGGGCTCCATAACTGTCTTCCCTGGAGCTTATGGAGTCACTAAACACAGCAACTATAAATTAAAATCTGAGCTCCCAACAGTGTTGCCAAGAAGAATCCAATCCAGGAAGCATCCCCATGAAAATCTCTAGTCTGAAATATGTTTCTTATACCAAAATGATATAGGGTGATATTATTTCTCCTTAGTTGACATAGGAGGATACTTGCAGTTCTGTGTATGTTGTCATGTGTGTGTGTGTGTGTGGAGATCTTTTACTTCCTTGAAGTTTCAGAATTGGGTATAGAAATACTTAAGAGAATTAAAACCATAGTATTAATAATTGTGTTAAAAAGGAACTTGTATTTAGCCTGGTTGGCTTGGCTCAGCGGTTGAACATAGACCTATGATCCAGGAGATCTCAGTTCCATTCCCTGTCAGGGCACATGCCTGGGCTGCTGGCTAGATCCCCAGTGGGGGGCTTGCAGGAGGCAGCCAATCAATGACTTTCTCATCATTGATGTTTCTATCTCTCTCTCTCCCCCTCTTCCTAACTCACTATGAAATCAATAAAGATAGATTGAAAAAAGGAATCTATATTTAAATAAAATCCTAGAATATGAAAACTAATCTACAGTGATGGAAAGCAGGGAGTGATTGCCTGGGGAAGGGAATGGAGGGAGGAAGGGATTGGAAAGAGACAGCAGGAAACTCTTAGCAATGATGGAAATGTGCATTATCTTGATTACAGCGAAGGTTCCACTGGATGTGTCTATATGTCAAAACTGGTTAAATAGTACACATTTTAATATAAGCAGTTTACTGTACTTTACTCTTCAAAGTAGTTAAAAAAGAAGGAATCCATACACACGGTATTTTATTTTTCTGTAATATTTTAGATAATGTAACACATGAGAGAAATAGTATTGTAACTCCAATTTAAAATATATAATTAATTGGTTTAGATATGTGGCTTAAGATGAAATCTTAGTTTATATGCAACATTGGATTCCTGAAGAGAAATTCCGGTTCAACACATTAATAAGTTTTATTTATTTGATTTACAGGAATTATTTAGTAACTGGGAAGTTGTTATTCGAGACTTAAAGTACCTTGCAATGCCCTTTGCCATGTATGTGGATGTTTAGTTAAGTTTGTCAGTGGAACCTTGTGTCATGTAGAAGTCATTAAATGTAATTGTTAAAACGTCCTGCCTGGCCAGAGTGGCTCAGCTGGTTGAGGTTGTCCTGTGCACTGAAAGGCTGCAGGGCACATACTTGGGTTGCGGGTTCCATCCCTGCTCGGGGCACGTATGGAAGGCAACTGATGCACATCAATGTTTCTCTCTCCCTCTCTCTTTCTCCCTCCCTTCCTCTAAGCATGTCCTCCAGTGAGGGTTAAAACACACACAACAACCTTCTAGGCTAATGAATAGGATAATAAGGTTTGAAAGTGAAACTTGGAAGCCTAAGAAAGTACTAAAGGTTTGGGTTTTCTAATTTTAGGAAAGAAAATACTAATTTCCAAACAAGCCAGAGTCATAATAGCCAGCGGAGGGATTATTAGATGTTACCAGAATGTGGCCTTGGGAAAAGCCAGCTTCATCTCCACCTATGAAGCCCTGAAACATTGAAATCATACCTTCAACGGGTGAATCTAGTACATCGCTTCAAGCACTGTTTTTTTAAAAAATAAATAAAGCAGTTTATTTAGAGCCAGAGGCCTGGGCCATACGGTTTGGTTCTAGTGGAGGGGCCGGGCGCAGATTAGCTTCGAAATCGGAGGAGATTCAAAGGTTCCAGACCCAGGGCCTTCGAGGAATGCGAACCGTGGGAGCCCTTTAGAGTCCCCGGCACGTCCCTTGAAGATGACGACATTTTAAATCTCGTTTTCCTCTTTGTTAAATGACAGGAATTACTCCCGAGTTGCAGGGGTCACCCGAGATGTGAAGCCCGGGGTCCAGCCCCCTTAGGCCGAGGGGAAGCGGCCCCCCCTTTGGAGCGTGGGAGGCTGAAGCTCCACTTGGCGGCTCCCGGGTGGCCCTCGCACCCTCACGCCTGGATTTCCGCTTGCCGGGGTGCAGGCCCAACCGCTCGCTCCCGCGGGGAGAGCAGCGCCTTCGTCCCGTGACCTCTCAGAGGCGCAGGGCCTCTGGTGCGGAGGAAAGTCAGTGCAGGTGGAAACCCTCGCAAGCCGGGCGACAGCTGGGCCCGCCGAGGCGGCCGCGGGTAGAGGTCACCCGCCAGACCCGAGCGGCAGGAGGGCGGGCGGCGGAGCCTTGGGAGCGCCCGATTGGTCCGCCAGGCCGGGGGCGGGGCCTTCCGGGGCGGGCCCTGGCTGTGGGCGGGGCCTGACCGAGGGTTCAACTTTGGCGCGCGCCGCGGCGCCCGGGACTCCCTTAAGGCCTCGCCTAACTCCGGGACTGATTTTCGTTTCGAGGAATTCACGATGGGGACGCTGCCGAAGCGGAAAGATATCCCACCGTGGGTGAAAGTTCCTGAAGACCTGAGAGATCCTGAGGTGTTCCAGGTCCAGACGGGGCTGCTGGAGGCCATGTTTGGTAAGTGAGCCCTGTCCTGACCGCGGTGCCTCCACCCGGGCGCCTCGGCCTCCAGGGCGTCGGAGCGCTCATCTTCTTCCCCAAACAGGCCCAGGAGGATCTCGAATCCCATACATCGAGCAAGTGAGCAAAGCCATGCTCGAGCTGAAGGTTCTGGAATCCTCGAACCTCACCGAGGTCGTGGTGTATGGCAATTATTTGTACAAGCTCCGAACCAAGTGGATGCTCCAGTCCATGGCCGAGAGGCACCGCCTGAGGCAGGAGCGAGGTGAGCGGTCCCGTGCGAGGAGCTGGGGAAGGGGGCGGGGGGCACAGCTTCAGTCCCTCCCCTTCAGGCCGTCTCATCCCTTCCTTCCTGTTCCCTCCGCCACCAGCGGGGCCCTTGGTTCTGGGCTGCCCCTGAGACTCCTTTGGCTGCACGGTCGGCTGGGCCTAGGGGCCCTGGAGTAAGGCAGTGATGAGAAGTGGCCCGGGTTGGTCTCAAAGGGTAGGGTTATCTGAGATCTCAACCCAGCTCCCCCCTGCCCCCCCCGCCCCCCCCCCCCCCCGCCAGTTTCTTGGAAGATGTTGGAAAGGGCCCAGTGGTCCCACGTTCTGAGGTTCCGGAGAATCCCCGGCCCAGAACGTAAGGCCAGGACCTTGAAAGAGGCTGAGCACTGGCTAGGCTCTTGCCCTCTCCTTACACACCCCTACTATTGTTTTCTGGTGCAGGGATGCTCAAACTTGAGGACGCCATGAATTCCCTCGAGCTAGGCCCTTCTATGAAATGAAGCCAGTTTGCAACCAACGTACCTGGGACCAGGATGTGGACAGTAGGCTGTGGCCAGATCTGGAGTGGGTCTGGCCTAGTTTAAATTCTGTTCTAGCGTGACAAAGGAAGACAGGTTGTTGTGGGTTTCTGCATTTGCCTCTGAGTCCTGATGTGACTTTTTCCCAAGGTTGCTAATTAAAAAATAAAATTTTAAATAAACAGTTCCTTTACATGTGGTTTAAGTACTGGAGATAACATCACAGTTAAAGGGGACCTTGTACTTAAGCCTTAACTGAGCACCCCTCCCCCGCCCCCAAAGCTAGGTGTGGAGGTCTAAGAACACACTAGGCTAGGGTAAAAAAAGGGGGGGGGATGGGGTCTAGGAGCCAAGTTTTGAGATGCATCTCCAACCAAAAACCTGTCAATCTAAGGGAGATGTGATATGGTCTGGAACTGACCTGTACTCTTAAAACTAATAGCCCTGCCCTGGCCAGTGTGGCTCAGTGGTTAGAGTGTGGGCCTGCTACTTGGTGGCGGGTTCAATTCCTGGTCAAAGGTGTGTACCAAGGTTGCAGGCTCTATCCCTTGCCTGGGTGGGGTGTGTGCAGGAGGCAACCAATCGATATGTCTCTCTCACATCAATGTTTCTCTCTCCCCCTGCCTCCCACTCTCTCTAAAAATCAATGGGGGAAAATATCCTCAGGTGAGAATTAACAATGATAATAACAGCCCTGTAATAGGTTAACATAACATGTATAAAATGAAAAGCAAATATTCTACAAAACAAATACAGAGACGCCAGTACCTACTCAGTGTAGCAGTTTTATATCCTTGTAAACTCAGTCCTATTCTCATCTTCATTCAGTAGGCTGCAGAATGTTATTTAGGTTGGAGTTTGAAGAAAATTCAGCCTTACAGATATGTTCCCCTTTTCCACATACCTAACAGACCTCTTGAAAGGGTCCCTGGGATTCTCCACCACACTTAGAGAATTGCTGTACTAGGCCCCCAAAAGGTATGTGAAATTGGGAGTAGATGAAGGTGTTACCCTAGGTGGGGATCACCCCTGATTTGTTGAGGGGTCGTCAGAATGGGGACTACAGTTTTCCTCAGTAGAGACTAACTTGGTAACTCCAAACCAAAATGAGTCCCACTTAGGGAACTTTCTGGCCCTATGGCCTTAGCCAAGTTGTTCTACCCTCTCAGACTCCAAATTGAAGATAACAGCATCTAACCCCACAGGAAGTTGTGAGGTTTAGCTGTTAATATATGTTGGGTACTTAGAACAGGCATCACACAGTAGCAAGTATTAACTATTCTTAGAGATGAACCAATAATGGGAGAGAAAACTAACAATGAGTTGTCTTCTGAAAGGGACAAATGTGGCCTGTCCATCAAGCAACTGTAGGCTAAATTCCCAGAGGGAGAATGCTGGTCCTAAGGGAAAGAACATATATAATTTTGATATTACTGACTTGCCTTCTGAAGGGGTTGAAATAATTTCACACCCAGCAACAATATATGTAAGATTGCCTGTTTCCTCACAACCTCACCCAGAGACAATTGGCAGACATTTTTTTTTCTGAGCTGTTAGGTGAAAAGTCTCCCTGTCTTCATTACTTCTTGAGTCTGCTTTATGGAGCAACAGTTATGGAACCCTCAAATTACCATCAGCTAGCACACCCTTTGAAGAGTCAGTAGGCAATGAATGATTGTGTGTAGGAATGTAAACTGGAGAGTTGTGAACTCTAATTCTGCTGTATGAATGAAACACATAAAAACTGCCCCCGTCCTTTTTTTAAAAAAAATGAATCTTTACTGATTTTAGAGAGGGGATGGGAGAGGGAGCGAGAGAGATAGAAACATCAATGATATCAGAGAGTCATTGATTGGCTGCCTCCTGCACATCCCTTACTGGGGATTGATCCTGCAACCCGGGCACGTGCCCTGACTGGGAATTGAAATGAGATCTGGGTCCTAGGTTGCTGCTCAACCACTGAGCCATACCCAGCTGGGCTGCCCTTGTCCTTTTAAATCTAGAAATTCTGTGGTGCTAAGGGCAGTGCTTCTAAATGAAGAAAACAGCTTTAGGTTAACCTGTGCCAAAGTAGCAAAATTTGGAAATTTAAGAATATGCCATAATTTCCAAGCATGCCCTGGACTAAAGATTTTTCAACCCCCCCAAAACCCAGAACAACACAAAGCTTTGAGAAAATTCATAGAAAAAGTTTTAGATGTAATTGCCCAAGTTTAAAAAAATGGTTGTCTTAGAGTGGTTGCCTTTTTTTTAAAGTTTGAAGCTCTTGACCAGTTTTCCACCAAGGGTAAGTGCAAGGATTATGGGAAGCAAAACAAGCTTTCATTGTAATGGAGATGAAAAGTCTGCCCTGAGCACCCTGGAAGCTGGCCCTTCCCAGGGGTCATGATGGGCAGCAAGGTGGCGTCTTCTAGCAGGGTGGGTTGTTCAGGTATTCAAGCCACATACTTCATTAGTAAGGTTCTCTGACAGAAGAGACAATCCTAAACCCAATGTATCAGAAGTTTTGAGCTCAGCAGGACTACCATCTCACCCTTAAATTTCACAGCATTCTAAGGGAAGTGAATTACCAGATTGGCTGATGCATCAGGGTCTACCAGACACTGCAGAAATAATAAAAACATTACCTCAGAAATATAGAAAAAAACTTGTGTCTCAAGAAGTCGAACATATCCAGCGTGGAAGTCCAGAATAATCACTGACACTGTGGCGTCTCTTCCCTCTTCTTCCATTTAAGGGACCCCATGAGACTTGCAACCAGGGGAGCAATGGACAGCAGCAGCTCGTCCTGGCCTATCCCCCTGAACCTGTCTCCAAAGCCCTCTTCTCCCCCTTTTTTCTGACTTCCCAGTGAGCCAGAGCTGCCCAGCCTAGGCGCTCCTGTTTCTTCTATGCCCTTATTTCATTGTCCCAAGTATATTTTTGCTGTGGTCAATATATTATTGCTTTCTTTTCTACATTTTGTGTCTTGATTGAAATCTTCCCCTTAAGAAGATAAGAACCAAGGTCTCCTGTCTCCCTGGTAAAAGTATGAAATGTTAGTAGCTGCATGACCTTGATTAAGTTATATATACTCTGCCATTAAAAAAAAAAATCCAACTTATACTCTGGTTTCTCTTCAGATAACATAAATCTTTCACCTTTTACTAAAGATTTCAGTGGAGAGGAACAATTCTGGTTTTAAAAAGCAAAACAAAAAAAAATTTGAGTAAATTTGGAGATACTAATTGGCTTCATTAAGCACTTTATAAATCAATCAGGCAATATACCATCTAGTGAACAAAAGGGTACTTTGAGGGGTTGTGCAAAATGGAAAATTTTTATAGGAAGAAGAATGGGATGGACAAGGGACCTAATGACAAAAGATTATTTTGGGGCAGGGACATCTTTAGGGAAAGATTAGGGAAGAGTTTTTATCATGCAAATTGCCTCCTTTTTCTTTTCTTTTTTTCTTTTTTTCCTATGGGGAAGGGAGAGGGCCCCTGTGATAGATTGCCTCTCTGGAGCTTGACCAGAAAATTCCAAACTGGTTGATTAAGGTTATATTTCCTGGAAGAGGCTGAAACTGATATTCGATCAGGTATTAAATCTAGCTTAGGCATCATGGGCTTTTAGCACAAGTGACAGACACCATTTTAGTTTAACAGTGCTTTGGTTTCTCTATCTGAAAATGGGGGTAATAACTATAGTATCTCATGAAGTTAAGAGGATTAAATGAGTTGATATATTTAAAGGCTTAGAAAACTATCAGGCAGGTATTAAGCACTCTATATATATTAACTATTTAAAATTATTTATTTATTTATTTGAGAGAAACAGAAAAAGAGAGAAGCTTTGATTTGTTTTCCACTTATTTATGCATTCATTGGTGGTCTCTTGTATGTGCCCTGACCAGGGATCAAATCCACAATCTTGGAGTCGTATCTTGACTATGCTCTTACTGGCCAGGGCAATATTAGCTATTCTTATTGTTGTTACTCTTATTGTTCTTTTTCTCAAACTGCTTATTAAACATTCTTTTTTTGTATCTAGTAGGCATGTGTAATCAGTATTTTATTGAATTCCACCTCTCCGTTCCTCTATAGTAATCTCTTCTTGTTTTGCTATTTGGGCAGCTAGCTGACCCTTTGCCTTTAGACTTTTTCAGGTCAAAAAACTCACCAGTCTCTGTGTTCCATCAGTCGTAGACAACACAGAACAAAATCTCCTGGTGGCTCTCTAGAAGACCCTTCTCTTGGCTTGGGAGGGGACTGGAGAAGTAGCCGTAGCCCTCTTCCATAGGAATGAACACAAGTTTTCTGAAGAAATCCTTACTCTCTCATAGAAACTTTAGCTTTCTTTGTATAGCCTGGAGTTGAGTGATAGGCTAATGCTGGTAGATCTGGACTTTTGTGAAGTTGCCTGCTTTGCAAATCCTCTGTAGATACTCTAACTTCCTTTTGTTGAATGTGGGAGTACTTGGCATCTATTTTTCTCAGCTTTGGGGTCTCAGACTAAACGACAAAGATTTAAGAGTTCATAAGTACCCTGATCTCACTCTCCTTTTGCCTTCCATCTCTTATTAGAGCCTCCCATTGAGTGAACCTAAACCACTTGCAGGTTATTCTTGTGTGTGATTTGAATGGATCTAGTTTTCTCTATTTGCAAATGGCTATCCACTTGTCCTAGTACATGGGTAGATAAACTCACCTTTGTCCCAGTGATCTATTTTATTATAGTCTAGATTTCTGTATGTTGTTGCATTTACTTCTGACCTGTCTGTTCTATTCCATTAGTCTGTCTATTCACGTGCTGACATGATACCACACTGTTTTAATTATGAAGTTTTGTAGTACATTTTTGTATCTGGTAGGGCTTGTCCCCACTCATAGGTCTTCCATTTCAGTGTTTTCCTAGCTATTCTTACATGTCTATTTTTCCAAATGAACTTGAGTGTCAATTTTTCTAGTTCTAGAAAAAAGTTTATTGGTATATTTTTTCTCTCACTTGAAGTAATTGTCAAGAATTTTCTTTTCTCTCCTGGATTTATGTTTCCTTATACTTTGTGCATTTAATCTTTTGCATGCATTTCCTTCCTACCTACCCTTTTTTTCCCCTTCCTGTCTTTATCCCCTCCTTCTTTGTATGTTTACATAGTCTACTTCCTTGTCTACTTTCTTGCATATTCATAGGTAGTTTTGTCAGATCTTTAATCCTATTCCCCGCCCCCCCCAACTCCGGACCTCAATAGATTGAGGCCATCATTTTCCTCAGTTGAGGATATATGGACATCATAGGTCCATACAAGGCCCTGCTTTTGTTTCATATATGTAAATATTTCCCCCCTGATCACCTGTCTTATCCTCACCTCTTTCCTATCTCCATAGGCTCCTACTCAAATATGCCTGGCATAAAACCTTGTAAAAATATTGCATGGCTTTGTGTATGTATATGATTAAAATTTACACAAATGTTACTGTGCTATAGATTTAATTATTGTGTAATTTAATTTGGGCATAGCTTTAGTTAATTGTTTTTGGTAGCTGCTTTGTGTTCTAAAGTACACATTTATCATATTTTACTGATCCTTCACCCTGGTGTTGGACATTTTGATTGCTTTTAGTTTCCTGCTTCCACAAACAGTGCTATGGTGAACATCCTTGTACATGCTCTCTTGTGGATATTTGGGGAAATTACTCAGGGAATTATCCAAGAATGTCCTTTCTTTGATGTAGGGTGTGTTCATACTTTTCATACTTAATTTCATGAAATGCGCTGGATTATACACCAGAATGGTTGCATCAGTTTTAATTTCCAACAAATGTGCATAAAGATTCTAGTTTCTTTACATTCTCACAGAAAACTTGATATATCCAGTTTTTTTGCTATTCTGGTATGAATAAAATAGTATCTTTTGTTTTTTCTTGCTTTCCTTTTTTACTCTTTTCCTTGCCCCATTTTTGAAAGCTAGTCAGTCTTAAAGGTTAGCAGGTTTTTCTTCCTGCTCAGATCTTCCTTGAATTACCTCTTCTTTTCCATGCCAACTTTCATCTTCTTAGGTCAGGCACTTAGTACTCTAAGTTTGCAATTGATATTGTGATCTAACCAGTCTCTCTACCTCAATATTTGGCTCTGTCCACATTGCCACCTAATTTGATTGTGACTCTTACCAGCTTAAGTACTTCAATAACAGAGGCATCCAGTTCCTATAGGATAAAATCTAATCTCCTTAGCATTATATTATATTGGAATTATTTGAATCCTTATTTATCTTTCATTGGCTCAAAAACACAAAGATAGAAACCCTGTGTGATAATTTTTGAGGCCAGCACATAACACAATCACTCTCAAAAGCACTCAATTTATGTCTTGAACTGAACTTTCTCTTCTTTTCTTGCCTATCTTGTGCTTCTACCACATTCTCCCTGCTGGTTTGGGTCATCTTGCTGGCAACTAAAGATGGCTCCATTTCAAGGAACCCATGGGAAACAAGTGCCTTTGCCCCTCTTTCTCTTTTAATATATTTTTATTAATTTCAGAGAGAGGAAGGGAGAGGGAGAGAGAAACATCAATGATGAGACTCATTGATCGGCTTCTTCCTGCACTCCCCCTGCTGGGGATCTTGCTTGCATTACGGGCATATGCCCTGACAGGGAATCAAACTGAGATCTCCTGGATCATAGATCAATGTTCAACTGCTGAGCCACGCCAGTCAGGCTGCCCCGCTTTCTCTGGAAGTGCAGCCTCTTCTCCCTGCAGTCACATTTTGCCCATAGGGGCTAGAGTAGCTAGCCAGACTCTTGCCTCTGGACTACTTAGGCAAGGGCCAGGTACAATCTCTCTACCCCCAAATTCTAGAGCGCATAGGTCAAGCCCTCTGAGTGGTACTTTTGAAGTTCTTTGCACTTACTTCTATCAAATACCTACCAATGATTAAGCTTCCTTTCTAAAACCTCATGGGGAAAGTGGGCTTTTATTTTATTTATTTTTTATTTCAAATATATCTTTATTGATTTCATAGAGAGGAAAGGAGAGGGATAGAGAGATAGAAACATCAATAATGTGAGAGTCATTGATTGGCTGCCTCCTGCATGCCTCCGACTGGGGATCGAGCCCGCAACCCGGGCATGTGCCCCGACCGGGAATCGAACCCCGATTGCCTGGATCCTAGGTTGACGCTCAACCGCTGAGCCATGCCCCGCCGGGCCCTTCTACACTTTTAAAAAAACAGCCTATTTTTTAGAGGAGTTTGAGGTTCACAGCAGAACTGAGCAGAAAGTACAGAGTTCCCATAAACCCCCTCACACACAGGCACACACACACACACACACACACACACACACACAGCCTCCTTAACTGTTAATATCCCTTCCCCGAGAGGTACATTTGATGAACCTATATTGACACATCATTATCACTAAGAAAGTACATAGTTTACCTTAAGGTTCACTCTTGGTGTTGTTCTCACAAATGTATAATGACATGTATCCACCTTTATAGTACTATAGTTTCATTGCCCCAAATCTCTGTGCTTTACCTATTCATCCCTCCCACTAAACTCCTGGCAACCACTGATCTGTCTACTTTCTCATAGTCTTGCTTTTTCCACAATGTCTTATAGTTGGAATCATATACTATGTAGCCTTTTCAGGTTGGCCTCTTTCACTTAGTAATAGGCACTTAAGTTTCCTCCATGTCTTTCATGGCTTGATAGCTCATTTGTATTTAGCACCGAATAGCATTCCGTTGTCTGGATGTATCACGGTTTATTTATCCATTCACCTACTGAAGAACATCTTGGTTGCCTTCAAGTTTTGGCAATTGTGAATAAATTTGCTATAAATATGGCATAAGTGTGGATGTAAGTTTTCAGCTTCTTTGGGTAAATATCAAGGAGTGTGATTGTTGGATATATGGTAAGAGTATTCTTAATTTTGTAAGAAACTGTTCAGCTGTCTTTAAAAGTGACTGTACCACTTTGCATTCCCTTCAGCAATGAATCAGAGTTCCTGTTGCTCTATATCCTTGCTAGTATTTGGTGTTGTCAGTGTTTTGAATCTTGTCCATTCTGATAGGTGGTATCTTATCATTTTAATTTGCAATTCTCTAATGACACAGGGCATCTTTTCATATGCTTATTTGTAACTTGTGTATCTTCTTTGGTGAGGTGCCTGCTTAAATCTTTTGCCCATTTTTAAAATCAGGTTGTTCAATTTCTTACTGTTGAATTTCAAGTGTTCTTTGTATATTTTGGATATCAGTCCCTTTTAAGATGTGTCTTTTGCAAGTATTTTCTTCTAGTCTCTAGCTTCTCTTCTCATTTTCTTGATAGTGCTTTCACAGAGGAGAAGTTTCAAATTTTAATGAAGTCTAGCTTATCAACTAACTCTTTTATGACTTGTGCCATTGGCATTGTATCGAAAAAGTCATCACTAATTTATACAATGGATACTCTTCAGCAATAAGAAAATAATGAAATCTTGTCATTGCAACAACATGGGTAGACCATTATGCTAAGTGAAATAAGTCAGATAGAGAAAGAAATACCATATGATCTCACTTATATGTGGAATCTAAAAACAAAACAAACAACAAAAAAATCAAGCTCATAAATACAGAGAACAGACTGGTGTGGTCAGAGGTGGGGGTAGAGGTGAGCAAAATGGGTTAAGGGGGTTAAAATGTACAAACTTCCAGTTATAAAATAAATAAGCCATGGGGATGTACTGTGCTGCATGTTGACTGTAGTTAATAATGCTGCATTGCATGTTTGATAGTTGCTAAGAAAATAAATCTTAAAAGTCCTCATCATGAGAATAAAAGAAAAAAATTTTCTAACTCTGACTGATGTTAACTAGACTTATTGTAGTGATCATTTCTACATGTATACAATATCAAATCATTATGTTGTATACCTGAAACTAATATAATATCATATGTCAATTATACCTCAGAGAAAGAGAGAGGGAGAGAGATAGAAACTGCACACCCCCTACTGAGGATCCAGCCCATAACCCGGGCATGTGCCTTAACAAGTTGAACCCATGACCTCTTGGTGCGTGGGACAACACTCAGTTCACTGAGACACACCAGCTGGGCTTGAGTTAATTTTTGTGAAAGGAATAAGGTCTGTGTCTAGATTTGTTTTTTTGTGTTTGGTTATCTAGTTCTTGCAGCACTGTTTGTTAGAAAGACTAACTTTTCTTCATTGTGTCGCCTTTGCTCCTTTGTCAAAAATCAATTGACTATATTTGTGTGGGTTTATTTCTGGAGTCTCTATTCTGTTCCATTGATCCATTTGTCTATTCTTTTGCCAATATCACACTCTTGATTACTGTTGCTTTAAGGTAAGTATTGAAGTTAGGTAGTGTCAGTACTCTGACTTTGTTTTTCTGTATCTTATTGTTTTAATATGAGTTTTTTAACATAAGAGAAGATCATCTTACACACTTGTAAGTCATTTATTTTCCCTTTCTGTAAATTGCCTAATCATGTTCTTTATCCATTTTCCTATAGGGATCTTCATCCTGTTTTTGTTCATTTGAAAGAATTCCTGACATGATTTATATATCAATATCCTGTTTTTTTTTGGTGTGCAAGTATCTTCTTCAAATCTGTCATCCATTTGATGATTTTGTGATGTCATTTTTATTGAGATATAATTGACATACAACATTACATTAGTTTCAAATGTACAAGATAATGATTTGATATTTGTATATATTGCAAAATGATCAACACAATAAGTCTAGTTAACATTCAACACCATACATAGTTACAATTTTTTTCTTGTAATGAGAACTTTTAAGATCTACTCTCTTAGCAACTTTAAAATACACCACAGTATTATTAACTATAGTCACCATGCTGTCCATTACATCCCCAGGACTTATTTTATAACTGGAAGTTTGTACCTTTTGACCACCTTCACCCATTTTGCCCACCCCCACCTTTGGCAACCTCTCATTTGTTGAAATGAAAAGTCCTTAAGTTTTAGGTATTTGGGAGACATACAAAATTTATTTATCTGAAATTCAGATAAACTGGGCATCTTCTGTTTTATCTGTCAATCCTGGCTATGAAGATTTTTGCTATTCCAGTCACTCCTATTTGCACTGGCTTCCTGAGAAGGATTGTTTCTGTTAATATGCTTTTATGTTGTAAACAGCCAACACCCTCTTTACATTTAGTTTGGGACTTATTCTAAAGTAGATTGTCAGTCTGTCAGTGAGTTCTTGGTCATCTTTGAAGAGTAGAGCTGAAAAACACAAGCACTGCCCAAGACTAATATTTGATCATGCTTGTTATACCTGGTATCCTTTTAACTTAATATATGCTCCCTCCCACCCACCCCCCTTCTGTGAAGAATGCTCACATCTTTCCAAATTTAGCAAATTTCTTGTTCCAAGAGTTAATCCCATTATTGGCCACTAGGTAGAGCAAGAATCTTATTTATGCCGATTGTAATTGTCCCTGTTCCTGGGTGTCTCATTTAAGTGGTCCAGTGGCCTTTGTCTTGGAATTTTTAGGCTTTTTTCAACCAAGTCTTCATCTTCAAATTCCCCCAAAGATCACTAAAGATTTAAAAGGAAAAGAGGAAAGGGAAGAACTTCCAAGTTTGTCTACCTATCATGTTTCAGCATAATAACTATCATTTACTTGAGGATAAGTCTCACAACTGCGTTCAGTCTAGGGGAGTTCTGTAGCTTCCTCCTGTAGTAAGTCTAAGATGGGTTAGGTTACTTTGTAGCCAGAGATCAAGAATATATTCATTTCTTTACCAAGTCCTAAACTTATCAGTTATTTCTTTTAAATAGCAGTGAGTGTAAAATTGAGGACTTTATAGGCATTTTATTCAAAAAAATTTTGCGGGGTGAAAATCCTTTTATTTGCTACTCAGGATATTATTCAATAATAATCAGATGTCACATTGGTTTGTCAGCCAGCCCTCTGCTAGTGAGGTTTTCATTGACTTGAATTGTTTAAGAATTTAGAAAGTTGGAGCCCTTGTCTCTTCTTTGAGTGGTAGATCTGTAGGAAGACTGGTTGGCTGACAGTCAAGCCTCATAGATCTGTTGGAGCCTTGGCTGGGTGGCTCTGTTGATTGGAGCATCACCCTGTACACCAAAAGGTGACAGGTTCGATTCCCAGTCAGGGCATATAACTAGGTTGCGGGTTTGACCTAGGTTGTGGGTTTGATCCCCAGTCAGGGTGGTTAGGCACATGCAGGAGGCAACCAATCGATGTTTCTCTGTTTCTCTGTTTCTCTGTTTCTCTGTTTCTCTCTCTCTCTCTCTCTCTCTCAAAAATCCATTTAAAAAAATGTATTCTCAGGTGAGGATTAAAAACAATCTCTTGGAGATGAGGAAACTGCTTCTCATTTTTATACCTGAGATAGCAATAACATTCATAACAACAACTTAGCAGTTGTTCGGGGCATTTCTATGCTGCTTTCCAAGAAACATTACAGAGTGGTCAGTGGGATGGTGATGTAGAGCGGGATGGAGATGCTGAAGAACATTTGATTTCTTCATTCCTGCTGTGCTCTGTGCCGTGGGTTGTTAAGTCATGTAAATTCTGTTTGGAAGAGCATGGCTCAAGACCTGAGTGCCATGCTCTCTTAGTTGCTATTTATCAAACCTTTTTTCTCATATACAGGAAGACTTTTCACATGGGGAATGGCCGTGAGTCTCAACCTGATTTGGCTAGTTCAAGAGCTTCTTGGTACAACAGCTGCTTAGAAACTCGGCTCTTCAGTAGGGGAGCAGTTACATTACAGTCTGCTATAGTTCCAGACTAAAGCAAAGCAAGAAGCATGCAACAACTTCCAACAACAACAAAAAACACCCTAAACTACCTGGCACTTTTATTATCCTGAGCAGCTTTATTCTCTGTAAACATACCTCTGTTGGACTTTTTCAGTTATTAAAATGTCTTCCAAGATTTTATTGCCAACTTTATGGATCCCAATTTATGAAGCAGTAAGCAAGGCTGGCAGATAGGAAGATTTATTTTCTTTTTGTATGTAAAACTAATATATTTTTATTTAAAACAAACATTTCCTGAAGCAATATGTGATTGTGTTTATTTTAACTCAGCAAGTGTGTGTTCACACTGTTCCAGGTACATGCTGGCTGGGTAAGTCAGTTGAACTACTAAAACATAAGACAGGAAACTCATGGGATTTATAGACTACTCATTACAAGGAAGCCTGTTATTCTGTTTAAGGAATTTAAAAAGATATCTTGAGACTGGAGAATCAACTAAAATTTATTGGTTTTTATTTATTTTATTTTTATTTTTTTATTTATACTTATTGTTGAAAGTATTACAGATGCCCCCCCCCCCAAACTCCTCCACCCTGCATCCACCCCACCCCCTGGCCTTCCCCATACTATTGTCTCTGTCCATGGGTTATGCATTTATGCATATAAATTCTTTGATTGATCTCTCCCACCCACTCCCCCACCCCCGCCTTCCCTCTGAGATCCATCAGTCTGTTCCATGCTTCTATGTCTCTGGATCTATTTTATTCCTCAGTTTATTTTGTTCATTACATTCCACATATGAGTGAGATCATGTGATACTTGTCTTTCTCTGTCTTATTTCACTTAGCATAATACTCTCCAATTCCCTCCATGCTGTCCCAAAGGGTAAGACACCCTTCTTTTTTACAGCTGCATAGTATTCCATGGTGTAAATGTCCCACAGCTTTTTATTAACTCATCTACTGATAGCCACTTGGGCTGTTCCCAGATCTTAGCTGTTGTAAATTATGCTGCTATGAACATAGGGGTGCTTAAGTTCTTTGTGATTGGTGTTTTGGGTTTCTTAGGATATATTCCTAAAAGCAGGATCACTGGGTCAAATGACAGTTCTATACTTAATTTTTTGAGGAAACTCCATAGATTTCCCATAGTGGCTGCACCAGTCTGCATGCCCACCAGCAGTGTACTAGGGTTCCTTTTCCTCACCAGCACTTGTCATTTGTTGATTTATTGATGGTAGCCATTCTTTCAGGTGTGAAGTGATACCTCATTGTAGTTTTAATTTGCATCTATAACGATTAGTGACTGAGCATTTTTTCATGTCTCTTGGCCATCTGTATGTTCTCTCTGGAGAAGTGTCTATTTTGGTCCTTTGCCCATTTTTAAATTGAATTGTGTATCTTCCTTTTGTTAAGTTGTATGAGTTCCATATATATATTTTACATATTAATCCTTTATCAGATGTCATTGGCAAATATGTTCTCCCATACAGTGGGCTCACTTTTCATTATGTTGCTGGTTTCTTTTGTTGTACAAAAGCTTTTTATTTTGATGTAGTCCCATTTGTTTATTTTCTCATCTGTTTCTCTTGCCCAGGAGATGTATCGGCAAACATATTGCTATGAGAGATGTCTGAGATTTTGCTGCCTATGTTTTCTTCTAGGATTTTTATGGTTTCATGTCTTACATTTAAGTCTTTTATCCATTTTGAGTTTATTTTGGTGTATGGTGTAAGTGATGGTCTAGTCTTATGTTTTTGCATGTACCTGTCCAATTTTCCCAACACCATTTATTGAAGAGACTGTCTTTACTCCATTGTATGTTCTTGCCTCCTTTGTCAAATATTTATTGAGTGTAATGACCTGGGTCAATTTCTGGGTTCTCTGTTCTGTTCCACTGATCTATATGCTGTTCCTGTGCTAGTGCCAGGCTGTTTTGATTACAGTGGCTTTGTAGTATAACTTGATAGATGGTTATCCCACCAACTTTGTTCTTCTTTCTCAAGATTGCCGTGGCTATTCGGGCTCTTTTTTGGTTCCATATAAATTTTTGAAGTGTTCTAGATCTGTGAAATATGCCACTGGTATTTTAAAAGGGATTGCATTGAATTTCTAGATTACTTTGGGTAGTATGGTCATTTTAATGATGTTAATTCTTCCAACCCATGAACATGGTATATTCTTCCACTTGTTTGTGTCTTCCTCTATCTCTTTTTGCAATGTCCTGTTGTTTTCCGAGTACAGGTCTTTTACCTTCTTGGTTTTGCCATAGGCTAATTGATATAAAAAAAGAGTTAAGTTTCTACACCATATTTCTGGCCACAAAAACATCACCTAACTTCTAAATAAAGATCCAAATATTTCTGGCCCTGGCTGGGCAGCTCAGTTGGTTAGAGCACCATCCGGATATGCCAGCTTTGCAGGTTGGATCCCTGATCAGGGCATATACAAGAAGCAACCAATGAATGCATGAATGAGTGGAACAACAAATCTCTCTCTCTCTCTCCCCCCTCCCTTTCTTACTCTCTCTCAAATCAATAAAAACATTTAAAAAAGAGAAAAAGACCCAAACCCTTCTAATATTAAACATTGAAATAAATGTAAGCTATATGTACATTCAAGAAAGATTAAGATAATTATTTTCCAACCCATTTTTTTCCTGGGTCTCAGGTGGGGGGACCCCATCCTGGCAACTCAGGGTGAAAGTCAGGACCTGGATAGGATGTCATTCCATCGCAGAGCCCACCCTCACACACACACGCTCTCTGGGACAATTTAGATGCCCCCACTTCACCTAATGTTGCATATCTTTGGCATGTAAGAGGAAACTGGAGCACCTGGAGAAAACCCATGCAGACATGGGGAAAATGTACAAACACAAAACAGACAGTGGCCTGGCTGAGAATTGAATGTTTTTACATCAATTTTATAATAAAACCAAGTTGATTGAAATGAGTTAATCAAGGTCTTCCTGTAGTTCCTTTTTAGTTTCGAAAAGCCAAGCTCATAGAAGTAAGTTGCCTAAGATCACACAACCCATAAATGACCAAATCAGGACTTTAAGATTGGTCTAGTGCTATCCCTTGTATATACTACCTCCTCAGTTTGTTCCCACTTCCCTGCTCCTACCAGCTCTGGTGCATTGCGAAGGTTGTTTGGGCACCTCCAATAGACCTCTTCTGCACATGTGTCTGGAGCTATCCAAATTCAGAGTTGCAAGTCTGTGGCTGCAGCTTTCACCACTAACTGTAGTTCAGGCTCCTGGGCCACAACACTAATGGTCATAGATAGTCGTGAAAATTAATGTAGAGTAGCAGATAAGAGACAAGGTAAGGTGAAAGCTCAAAAAAAAAAAAAAAGAAAAGAAAAGAAAGAAAAAAAGGATTGAAAAAGTCTCCCAGTGATTGAAGGAGAGGTACTTTGTCAAAGTGAGGCCTTTGCCTTGCAAGCAGAGGGGGGAAACCCAGCAATATTTATTTTTGTTTGCATGTAATAGGGAAAATAAATAATCTGCGTTGAGAGTACAAGAACAGTTGTAAAAGTAAGGTACAGGAAATTATTACAGACCCTGCAAAAAATTCCAGCACTTAACCCCACTCACTTACGGAGTCACTTACATGAAAATTCTATCAATTGCACCACCACAGCTCAACTACTGCATAGAAGCGTTTCACAACTGACTAAGGCAGATGAGAAAGTTCCCCCAAACCCGCGAGGCCGGTGTGCCTGGTGCAACCTAAAGCTCCAGGGATTGTAGCTCGCTCTTGGCTAGGCACCCACCCCTTAGAGCACCGACTCCATCCGGCTGTGAGTCCCCTGGTCTGACGGTTCCAGCGATCGCCAGGGGTTACCCGACTTCTGGGGTCGAAGAAGAGAGGAAGGCCGCGCCTCGCTGGGCACCAGAAGGTTGGGGGCTGCCGTTGGGAGGCGAGGCGCCGGGGTGTCCTCCGCTGGGGAAGCGGCCCCACCGCGGAGCCCCATCTGCCTTGCAGGTTCCAGGCATCTGCTCTGGGTTCACGGCACTCAGCGCGGAAGTTCGAGTCCACGAAACAGAGTGCCTGGGTAGGGGAATCGGGTCCCTTAGGGGTGGCTCGGGCCTTAGGGCCACAGAGCCTTGAATCTAAGTGCAGGGTTCCCTCTCCAAAAGAGTTGTTTCACAGTTCAGGAGCCTCCGTTTTCTTGCAAGAGTTAAAGCCAACAGCCCGCTGAGGGCACTCAGTGGACACTGCTCTGAGTGCCACGTCCAGGCCCCGCGCACGGCTGCAGGTTACCTCCGGGAGGGAAGGTGTCTCCGAGGCTGCGGGAGAATGCGGACGCCGAGAGAAGGGCCTTCTAGAAGACGTGGCGGCTTTGGGGATGGTGGGATCCTAGGCGGCTGCGTGGGTTCCGTTCAGCCGCCACTCTTCACCCCTCCCCCATTAACACGCGCCCCCCCCCCCCCCCCCCCCCCCCCGGCCCCAGAGGAGCCGGTCCCTGGGCTAACCCGTGCAGTCGCCAGGGGACCTCGCAAACTTGGAGCCTGGAGGGCCTGGGATGCGCTCCAGGGCCCTTAGACAGCAGAGAGGGCCACCGAAAGGCAGCGGCCGGGACGGAGATCATCCCGGAGCGGTGCGTTCAGAGGATGGGGAAAGAGCATCGGAGAGCCCGCGGGGGCGCTGGAGCTTCAGGTGCAGGCACTAGGAGCCGCCGCGCGGGGCTGGGCGCCAGGCGTCGCAAGAGGGCTGCGCTGACCCCTCTCCCCGCGGCTGCAGGCGGGTTGCCTCTCCGCTCCCGCCGGCGCAGAAGGCTTCGACGCGTCCGAATCCTGAGGTCGTTATTGCAAGACTCCCCGACCCCAGTGGTCGTTTACGTCGAGTGTGGATGTTGTTTGGTGAGTGAGCCCGGAGCTCATGCACTTGGAGGTCCTGCCAGTCGCATCTTGTCCCTACGTTACTCCTCTCGCGGGGTGGGGTGGGGGCTTAATCCACTGCCCCTCGAAAGTTTCTGGAACCCTAAACTATATATTGGTCCAGTCTGGGTGAACTCTGCCCCCTTTCCTTCAGGACCTGAACCTCGCTTCTCCCATCATGTCTGGCCCCTTCCTGCGGGCCGGCTCCTCTCTCCCTGCGGGTGGCTTAGCGCCCCCTTTCTTCCACAGGCCCGAGAGGCGAAACGTTGAGGGAATACCTGAGGTGGCTCCGGGCTTTATTCACGGTGAATGTGGTCCCAGGATGCGGCGTTCTCATCTTCATTTTTGGAGAGCCCTTTTGCCAGTACATTGCGATGTCCCTGATTATTACCATGACTTTACAGCTTCGGATCCACCGAAATCGAGGTGAGTGCCTTCGGGGGCCCTGGTGGGACGCTTCATTTGCCCAAGGGTCCAGAAGGGTGCGTTTCAATTCCCGCACCTTTCTGGCCCACTCAAGTTCCTTAGTCTGAGAAGGCCTGGTACAGTTCCGCGAACAACCACGGAGTCTAATCCCTGGGCGCGGGTCCTGGCTCCGGAGTGCAAAGAGCGAGATGCGGTGTGGGAGTCTGTGGCTAGACCCAAATGTGGAAAGTTTAGGATATCTGGGCACTTTAAGGTACTGTCTTCTGCCAAACATCTTCTGTGGGCTCTCCCTGTCACTTACATATACTAGGACTCTATAATTCAAAGTGTCATCCCCCTACCAGCAGAATCGGCATCACCTGGGAATTTGTTAAAAAATGCAAACCCTGGGGCCCATCCCAGATCCACAGAATCAGAAACTCTCTGGGCGGGGCACTGTAACCTGGGTTTTAACAAGCCCTCCAGGTGATTCTGATGCACGCCAACATTTTAAAACCACCACCTTAGGGTGTTTTCCAGAAAGCATACACCTGACCAACTGCTTTCTTTTTAGTCACAGCTAGTGCCAGAGGGCTGCAAAGTTCTACGTGGGCCATGAGGCACTCTGTTTAAGGTTGAGGCCTATCTTGAATTCCTTATTTGGACTGGACCGTGTGCTTGTGGCTGACTTCAGGTCAGGATGGCATTGCTTTTGAAGGAATGCTCACCTGGAAGTCAGGAGGCGAAGGACTCCATCTAGTTTTGTTTGTGCCATGAAAATGGGGTTGAGGAAGGGTGTGGGGCAATGGTTCTTAATTCTGTCCTGTTCAAGTTACTGCAAACTCACCTTTTGAGGGAAGTTTCAGTGGTTTTATAATAAATGATTTTTATTGGTTTTGTGTGAATCAGTTTTCCTTCAAGTTATAATGAGGGAAAGAAAAAGTATTTTCACAAAGTAGTTTCAGCTCTTCAAAGTTTTAGGGGCTTGTATAAACCCTCCCTCTTCCCGCAGCTTTAGACTCAAGCTCTCCATTTTTGCCTGGTTCCTAATAGTAAGAGTGGAGAATTTCAAAGAGAAAGTTGTGAGGAAGGCTGCCTAGCAGTCCAGTCAGATGAGGGCAAAGAATTGCCCCTTGGTTTGTGTACATAGGGCTCTCTGCTCACTTTTGCAGGAACAGTTCAGTTGTAGCTGTGAAGTTCTTAGAAGCCACTTTGCAGGGAGATGAAGAACTTAAATGGAGTCACGTATGGAGTATATCTAGTGGCTTTTCTGGGTAAACAGAACTGATGCTCCTGGATGGTAAAACCTGGGTAATTTTTGTTGAGGCGGGGAACAAAGAAATAGTTTGCAACAGAGAGGGCTTTGGGTCAAGAGTGAGGTTATCACTTCCTGTAGGAAAGGGCAGGCTGTTGGTTTGGGGCAAGGATGATGCCTGGGAAGTAGAGACTAACAATCTAGAGGCAGATCTGGATAATAGAGGCCTTCCAAGCCCTTGTGAAAGCAAGAAGGATGTAACCCAGAACCCTGGTGTAGGCACCAGCTTTAGGTAGGAGGAGGAGCATATGTGACGGGAGGCCAAAAGGGTAATGATTCAGGGAGCTTTGTGAAGAAATTCATTCTAGCCCGGCTCAGCGCTTGAGCATCAACCTAGGCTTCAGGAGATTGAGGTTCGATTCCTGGTCCAGGTACATGCCTGGGTTTCGGGCTCGATCCCCAGTGTGGGGCATGCAGGAGGCAGCTGATCAATGACTCTTTCATCATTGATGTTTCTATCTCTCTCTCTCTCCCTCCCTCTCTCTTCTTCTTTCTGAAATTAATAAAAATATATATTTAAAAAAAAATTCGTTCTACCTAAAGGGAAAAAATACGCACTCTTATTTATACCTTGTTTGAGCTCTGATTACTTAACCTATGACTTTAATGAACATTTCTCTAATAAAAACACTAAATACTTATGTACTACATTTATAACTAAAGAAATTAAAGTTTATATACTATATTTACAAGTGTAATTTACTCAAAATTTTACATGATTGGCCATACAGGTTCCCCCCACTATCCAAAAGTAGAGTGTTCCTGTGGAACCTTCCATAAGCTGAAATGGGGAGGAAGCAATTACTACATTAGGACATATCTAAGATACACAAAATAAATGGAGATAAATACAGCACAGATGCTCACAGACATAGTTCAAAGCTAAGGTGGCTTGATGCTGAGTGTTGTTCTGTGGAAGGAGCTAGTAGTGGTACCACTCTCCCTACTTGGCATGAGTGCTGCCTCTGAAATGGCTCTCCCTGCAAAACAAATGCTGAACACTGTTTTTGCTTTTCTTATGTTTTTGTAAAAGCAAAAATCCTCTTCAGATTTCTTTTTGGTTAAACAAAACGTGTACTGCCCGGCCAGGTGTGGCTCAGTGGTTGAGCATTCATCTAGGATCCAGGAGATCGCAGTTCCATTCCCGGTCAGGGCACATGCCCGGGTTGTGGGCTTGATCCCCAGTCAGGGGCGTGCAGGACGCAAACAATCAATGACGACTCTCTCATCACTGATGTTTCAGCTCTCTCTCTTCCTCTCCCTTCCTCTCTCTGAAATCAATACAGATATATATTTTTAAAAAATACTAAGTAGGTCTTTCATAAAAGTGAGGTGGCATAAAGTGAACTTTTGAAAAGCAGTAGATACCTGTATTGAATGAAATGTTAATTAAGTCACAGACCTAATATATATATATACATATATATACACACACATATATATATTATGTATGTATATATATCCTCTTAAATGCTAAAAACTTTTAAAGTAGCTAGAATATTTTCAAAATCTATTTGTTAACATTTGATGCCTTAAGCTCCAGGTCCAGTTCAGCTTTAGATGTGTGATCTCAATATTCAAAATAAACTTCTGAAATAGGTCCTCTGATTATTCCCTTGAAACTCAGACAAAGAGAAAATAAGCAACTTGCCTATAGTCACACAGCTAGTGAGTGACAGAGTTGGGATTGAAACCTAGGCTTTTATGTTATCTTTCTATGTATTATTATAGTGAATACAAAATAGATAACAGTTTCATTAAAATCAGTTAGAGAAATGCTAATATCATGACTTTAAATTAGTTTCTTCATTATATCTGTATGCATTTTAATAAAGAGTGGGATATAATTTGTTATATATATTCCTAGAAATGCAATAATATTGCCAGGAAATGTGTTTATACTTTATTTGGGTTTCAGTAATTTTTAAGACCCCAAAAGGAAAATAAAACCATCCCAGATTAGACATATTGTTGGCTGATGGATCCCGGAAGGAAATTGGACCTTGTTTCACAGTCTAGCTCTGTGAAACCTGAGCCAATCATTAGGCTGAGTGCCTTTTTATAGTAAAGTCCAGCAACCCACGCATTATTTTTTGAACCTCACATAGATTTTACTTAAAATCTTAGTTCTATAATTATATAATGCATGCACATGGTAGAAAACTCAGAAGATACAAAAGGGTATGTGAGAAAAGTAAGCTTCCCTCTCATTCCTGTCCCTCATTCATCCAGTCTGTACTCAGAGGTTCTATGTCTGTCTATTTAGGCACATACTATATGTACATATATGGATGTATTTTAATGTGTGGCAGGATATCTCATACATTGTTCTATATTTTTATTCTTTTATTTTGAGCTAATTTTAGACTTACAAAACAATTGCAAAAATAGTACATAGAGTTCCAATATGTGCTTCACCCAACTTCCACTTAGGTAAACATATTACATAACAGAACATTTTTCAAAACTGAAAAATCATTTGGATTGCAACAGTTTTTCCACTAATGTATTTTTTCTGTTTGCGAATCTAATTTAGGATTCCACATCATATTTAGTTGTCATGTCTCCTTAGTTTCTTCCCATTTTTGACAGTTCCCCAATCCTTCCTTGTCTTCCATGACCTTGACACTTTGGAAAAATATTGGTCAACTATTTTGTAGAGTGTCCCTCAGTGTGGATTTGTCTGATTTTTTTCATGATTAGATTGACGTTATGCAGTAATGGGATGTATGCCACAGAGATGATGTGATCATGCGCCCTTCTCAACATAGCATGTCAGGGGATATATGTCAGTATGTGCTACTGGTGAAGTTAGCCTTGATCACTTGGCTAAGAAATCACCCTCCTGGATTTTCCACTGTAAACTTACTATTTTTTCATCCCTAAGTATTTGGGGGAGATATGCTGAAACTATGTAAATTATCTTGTTTATGCTCAAACCATCACTTACAAATATTAGCATCTGTTGATGCTAAATCTTGTTTGAGGCAGTGGTTACTGTGGTGACGATTTTTTATTTTTCACATTCCTTCTATATTTATTAATTGGAATCTTTCTAAATGAAAGAGTTGTTGCTTTGCTTATTTCTCATTAGTTATTTATATTCAGTTACTTATATGAGTAGGGACTGTGGATTTTTAAAAAATTGGGATATAACTCAAGACTTTTATTTTTGTTGCTCAAGTTGTTTCATCTTTGCCCATTTCTTTTAAGTTTAGAGTTTACTCTCATGATGTGTCCTTTCAATATGTATCCCATCTTCCTCTCCCTCAAGAACTTTCTTATTGGCACCATAAGACCATAAGATGCTAAAACAACCAAGGAAATATTATGTTTTATATGGATATTATATATATGCTCACATATATTTATTTTAATATGTGGGAATATATTTCATTGATATATATTTTTTAAACCTAATTTTATCTTGGAGATTATTCCACATCAGTACATATAGAAATAAATTATTTAAAAATACTAACTAATATTCCAGTGTATAGATGTTATATGATAACATTAAAATAAGATGACTTATTTTACTGGTCTCAGTTGATGGGCTTTTAGGCAAATTTTTTTTAATCCTCACCAGAGGACAAGTTCTTTTTTTAAAAATTGATTTGAGAGAGAAAGAAACACCAATCAATTGCCTCCCATACATACCCCAGGAGGGGACTGAACCTGAAATCTAGGTATATACACTGACTGGAAATCGGTACATGCCCTGACTGGGAATCAAACCTGCAACCTTTTGGTGTATGGAATGACACTCCAACCAACTTGAGCCACCTGGCCAGGGCTTAGGCAACTTTTAATCTTTTTGCTATGATAAGCAACATATGTGAGGACATTTGTAGCATGAATTCCTAGCAGATTTTTCTGCTCTCCTGCTGCAGAGAATGAGAACCTCTTTGAGCCCAGTGAGGCCTCTGGCTTTCACGGTGGACTTTCAATTATGTTAATTACATTCAACCTTTCACTGAATTTTTCTAGAGCAGTGGTTCTCAAAGTGTGGTCCCTAATAAGCAGCATCAGCTTTATCTGGGAACTTGTTAGAAATGCAAATTCTCAGAATCCACCTCTGAATCAGAAATTCTGGGGGTAGGGTGCATCGGTCTGTTTTAACAGGCCTTCTAAGAGGTTCAGAGGCATTCTAAATTTGAGGATTACTGTTGTAAATTAGAGCATCAGTCAAGCTTAGTGGTAGCCACCTAATTCTATTTTCATCATATTTTCTTGATATTGTACAGCATCCAAATTGACTAGTGATGAAAGTTTAACAGTTGGATCATGACCTTGTGGCAGAGGCTGTCTGTGCTCCACCAACCAACAGTGACAGTTGGTCCTCATTAGCAGCCAGGCAGTAGTGATCCAGCTCCCAAACCCATCTTATTGCATTTTGTAGGACCACTCCTGCCATAATTTTCACAGGTTAAGTTTCCCAGGAGGCAGATTTTGAGATGGTAGTGTGCAAGGATGTTCATTAGTGAGTGTTCTTGGGATCAGTATTTGTGGGGTGGAGGACGGGGGAGAAAGAAGAAGACTGAGCAGAGGGAGAAGTGGAGCTTAGATGCAGGCCATGATGGTATTAGCCACCTCTCCCCAACCGCCCTGCCCCGGTCTCTCTGGAACAAGGAGGACACTTTGCAGTTATCCTGAGTTGTGGTGAGAATTCCAGGCCTTATACCTGCACCTGGATCAGGCTTTGGAATTGGATGCGCTGGGAAGGGGGCATGCCCTCAGTGGAGGCCAGGCCCATGTGGCTGACAGCTGAGAGCTTCCTGCCTTAAGTTTTCCCTTCAGCTGCGGTTGATTCTAGGAGGATGGTTGAGTTGACCCATTTCACAGGTCATCATACTGTTTGAAGTTTCTTCCTTCATCAGGGACAAAGACAGCCTTGATAAAATAAAATATTACTAATAGAGCCTAGAAAAGCAAGATTTATTCTGGGCAATTCATGAGAGATTAGACAAGTTTTAGCAAGGAGGAAGGTGGGTATCTTTCCCTGAGATTTCTCATAAGGTCTGGCTGCAGGATAAGGCTGGGAATTGGTGCAGAATTCTCACTGGCTACTCAAATAGATTGTAAGTCTTACCTTCTTGAGTAGATGTTTTTTGCTGAATCATGTGGTTAGATAAGTTTAATAGTTTTTACCTTTGTCTTTTCCCTTTCTAACTATGGATATGTACAGGAAACTGAAAAAGAAATTGGAATGCTTTGGAAATAGCCTAAAAATTCTGAGGCAAAAAGACTTCCAATTTATCTGTAAAGAACTAGCTGGGAATCAATTAAGATTATGCTCCATCTTAAAAAAAAAAAAAAAAGTGCTTCATCTGGTGGCTAACTTTGGGATCAGCTCTTAGAACTGGGAATTGACCAAATTTGGAAATGCCATAATTCTCTTAAAAATAATAGACAAAAAATCATAATAAGCATGTGAAGGGGCATGGAGGCCACCCATCAGATTCAATGTACAGTCTTTTTCAGGGATTGCGGGATTATTGCCAAGACTTCAAAAGAAGAATAAAAAGTAACCAGTTGTCTTTCTATGGCAAAACAAGCCCTATGGAAATTTAAAGGGAGCAAGTATTTATAATGCAGAGTAACAGAAACAATCCTTCATAGGTAGTCCTTGAAAAGAGGGAGGTCAGGGGTGGTGGAGGAGCCTGCTATCCCTAGAGAAATGCAGCTGTGAGAGCACACCTGGAGTTTGATGTCTGAGCCTGGTGGATGAGACTGCTGTCATCTGGCAGTGTTTCCAGAGCTCAGAAGACAGACGCCTAGGTGGGTGGAGGGGGATCATGATGAAAGTTGTTGATCCTTCTTTGTACTGAAGTTATCAGGAAGAATGAAAACAACTGAGGCAAACATTCAACTCCAAAAATTAGAGAAGACTAAATAATCTTAAGGAAACCAAAAGCAAGGAATAAAATGGTTAAAGCAGAAACCAACGGAAAACAAAACACAAACAAAATAGGGAAACAAAACCAAAAACTGGCTCTTTAAGATTAGTAGGACGTGAGTCTGTACTGATATAGAAAGCTCAGCATAAGTGATTCCATTCTGGGCCTGTCTTGTTTTTAACAATTGTAATAAACATACCATACTAACAGATGTTAATATTAGGGGAAACTGGGTATAGGGTAAATGGGTATTCTCTGTACATTTTTTTCCCCCTGTAAATCTAAATCTATTCTAAAAGTTAAGTTTATTTAAAAAGAAAGATTAGTAGGAAGAATTTTGATAAGTCTTACCAAGAAACAAAGAGAGTAGATACAGATGCAACCTAGAACAAAGATAGGTGAATAAAGATGGGCACCACAGGGATTAAAAAGCAGCTAGAGCCCCTTCCACTGCAGCATGGGACTCTGTGCTACCCCATGGCTGCTGTGGGTCTCAGCAGGGACCACAAGGTGACCAGGACCGTGGTCAAGCTGAGGCACAGCTGCTGCTGCAGCTCTTCTTCAGGTATGCCAAGTTCCTGCAGGACATGACCTCTGGGAGGTGTATGGCTGTGCATGAGCCATGTGCCATGGAGCTGCTCAAGGTCTCCAGGGGCAAGTGGGCTCTCAAGTTCATCAATAAAGGGTAGAACCAGGCATATCCTCTGTTTGGCTCAAATAAATTCTAATTAAAATTCTTAAAAAGGGGGGTTGGGAATTGGAACACACATTTGTACCAAGAGTAAGAGAGAATAGGTGAGTGCAGTCCTGGCTTCCAGCACGAAAGTAGCTGTCAAGGACAGAAAACAAACAAACAAAAAGCAACAATTAGACCATACAAAAATCTTAACAGCAGTGGCAGCCAGATCTCACTGAAATCTTCAAAGGACTGAGAGAGAATTATAGTCAACTGAGGATTGGGTATCTAGCAAAACTGTACCTTGAGAACATAGGTATAAACAAAACAAACAAAAAAATTAAGTATCCTAAATATTTATCTGAGAGTTTCCCAACCAGCCTATTGTTGGGTGCAGCAGTTGCATTATATAATCTGTGAACTATAATGGTTGTAAATTATTTTAAAAAAAGACTTTATTTAGAAGCCCCAGAAAAAATCATTTGTTAATATTATCTCTAATATTAGATTTATATTATAAATTATATTAAAATCTAACATAATTAGATTTTCTTATAATTTTATAAAATACAAGAAATAAAATTTTCAACAATCTCTAAAAAAAAAAAAAAGAACATAGGTGAAATGAAGGTATTTTTGGAGGGGAAAACTGAGAGTTTACCATCTAATAGATCTCATGCATGGAACTTTTAAAGGATACACTTTAGGAGGAATAAAAATGATCCCACACCAGAGCTTCCAGGGAAAATGGCAAATGGAACAAATGTATCTAATTTCACTCCATTTCAAAACCCCATTAGATTCCAGTAAAGAGATAAAAGACATTAAGCCCAAGAAATAGGGAAGACAGGCTGCAGGAGAAAACTACAACATTTTGAAAGCTGGAAGACGGATGGACCTGTAGTAACTGATTTAGGATTTGCCTTTCTGGAGTAGCTAAGCCAGTACAACTGTGCTATAGAATTCTCAAAATGCTCAGGACCTGGAGGTTACTGGTGGCGGGGGGATGGTGGTATTTAGGCTAAGGAGGGTTGGGTAAAAGATGGTTGAGAGTTCTTATCTCTGGATCTCTGCTCCTACTTTATTCCACTGGGCAACTGCTGACAGTAGACTAAGTTTATTCTCTGGGGAGAATAAAATAAGTGGAGAATTACAGTTGGGATATTATACTGTTTTATAAACAAAAGGGTTAAGTGACCAAATACCTACTGATTTTTGAAAGTTGAGATATTGCCCGGCTGGTAAGGCTCAGTGGTTGAGCGTGACCCCATACACCGAGAGGTGGTCAGTTTGATTCCTGGTCAGGGCACAAGCCCGGGTTGCAGACTTGATCCCCAGTAGGAGGCATGAGGAGGCAGTCAGTCGATGTTTCTCACTCATTGATGTTCCTATCTCTCTATCCCTCTCCCTTCCTCTCTCTCTAAAATCAATAAAAACATTTTAATTTTTTTTTTTAAAGTTGAGATATTTAGCCTTCTTCCCCTAATTTTTTCCGGAACGTTGGAGCTAAGCCTTCGCTATCTGGGCAGGAAACTTCAGGATTCTTCCCAGGGAATCTCTCAGCTCAGAATACTGACACCAGAGTTCCTCAACTAAGGGACCACTCTGTGGTAGAGCTCCAAGTTGCCAAGCTCTCACCATGGGTTAAAAGCTTCCAATCAGCTCTTTAGTCCTGAGAGGGATCAGAATCTGCCACCCCAGAATATGCCACTTTCGCATGTGGATTATTTTGAGCTGAAGATAAGTGGGGCCCTGCATATTCAGGAGAGTTTTTACCTCCCCCTTAACTGCTTAAAAGAATTTTGATATGGGGCCTATACCAGGAAAAGAGCTATCACCAGAGATGACTTTTTATATCAGAAAAACTTACCTGCATGGTATGGCAAACATTTGTTTACAAAATATTTGCTTTTCTCTTCCTGTGAACTATCTTCCTCCCCCTTGAAGCCCCAGATTTCTACCGCTTCTCCTTAGGTCAGGATGGCATGCATATAAACCTCAGTTATCTGTCTGCCAGGAAGTCTCATGTTTTTATGAGTCTCCCACATGTATGAAATTTGTTTTTCTCCTGTTAATCTGTTGTTGGAATGGGGAGAATTACACTCCTCTACCCTCTTCAGTTCTTATGACTGGACTAATAATAAAATAATAAACACAAAACTAGATTAACAGGAGAAAAAACAATTTTACATGTACACAGGGGATATTCATACTATGATGCTGTTTTGTTTTCATTTTGAGGAGGCAGCAAAAGTTATACTCAGAGACTGATTCCGTTTTCACCAATTTATTTAGCACAGGTTCACTGTGGGAATTATAATAACTTCATAAGCCAGTAGTATACAGGATAATATCTCTTAATAAACCAAATAAAGAAATAACATATTCCAAACAAGTCACAGATTAATCACACTACTGTCCTAGGCAAGGGAAGATGAGAGGAGGAAAGTCCAAATTTAATGTGAGGTTTAACGTTTTATATGAGTAGGCAACTCTTGACCAATAAGAGTTGATTTCCAGCTGCCAGCTGTTAATACACACAGATTCAAGGAAAGGTCCCATTACTGAAAATCTATGTCTGTGAGCAAAGGGCAGGGAAAGACTGAAAAAAGAGTCTGCCCACTCCAGTCTGATAATTAATAGAGTTTGTTAAGGGAAACTTATATGTGAGGTTTGATTTGGGTGGCCGCAAAACATCCAAATGGGTCCCTGTGACATTTAACAAGTGACAAAGAATCATATAGGGCAAAAAGGGGATAGTCAAGAGTACTAGTAAGTTATATTACCAGGAACAGGAAATTATTTACATACTTGACCAGGTCAGGACAAAGGCCTGTTCCAGGACCCAGCACATAGTATGGGGGGTGGGGGGAGATACTGATTTATGTCAGAACAAACATCGATGATGATGTTGGAAGCAATCTCCCCCTTCTGGCCCAGCTCCAGCACATAGTCCAGACAATGGTCAGGTCATGGAACAGTCTCTATTTCACACCAGCTCAAAAGAAAATGCCCCCTGTTGCTAGAACATGTTGCTAGGTAACGAAGACTCTTTCATGGAGTACTGCTGTTTCTCACCACTATCTACAAGGAGTACCTCACCAAAACAGGAGCATGTCCCTAGGGTCTTTGGAGAGAGATTTTAGGTTAGGGAAGAATGGCCATTACCAAACTGAAACTCTCAAATAGTCCTTACAGACTCTCAGTATTTGTTCTAAATGTCCCCTAGCCATAGATGCTTTTCCACATGCTCTTATTATTTTAAATATGTCTTTATTGATTTCAGAGAGAGGAAGGGAGAGGGAAAGAGAAGATAGAAGTATCAGTGATGAGAGAGTCATTAATAGGCTACCTCCTCCACACCCCCTGTTGTGGATCGAGCCCACACCAGGGTATGTGCCCTGACCAGAAATTGAACCGTGATCTCCTGAATCACAGGTCAATACTCAACCACTGAGCCACGCCGGCCGAGCTCCACATGCTCTTATTGATAAGCCGCAACAGGGCTCCTTAGCAGCTGGCCTGCTGACTGTTTATCAAGGACAACAGATGTAGGACGATGACATCCTGGCACAGCTTTCTGCATTCTTATATTAAAGCAATGTGGAATGATGACATCCCAACACAACTTCATGCTTATGTCAAAGCAACTTTATGTCTTTGTCATAATCAAGTGGATTAAAACAACTTCACTGAAGTCATAAACAAGTGGATTTGAAATCATTTTAAACCAATACACACAGATGACTAGCTCATAAAATGAGTCTCAAAGAAAAGATTGAACTAGGCACCTATTTTATACTTTTTAGACAATACATTTGTAAGAAATTGACAGGACAAAGAAAGTGCTCATTAGAAAAGGAATCTAAGCAAGGTTTGGGTATTAGGAATCTAAACAAAGTTTGGGTTTGGGTAGTAAGTTAGTAAAGGACTTACAAGGCTTGTTTATATAAACTTTGACTCTGGATTCTTTTAACCCTTGTGATGAGGTTGTCTCTCAGCCCTCAGCAGCAGGGAGGGCACCTATCATGGAGATTTATCTCCTGCTTTTAGCGGAACACAGAGGTCAGAGTTTTCTTCTTGCAAGTGCAGTTTCTTAAGTAACTGTAATTCAAAATAATCAATATGCCATTGTGGGATATCTTGGGGCAGCCTGACTTGGGCTCCAACACTGTTCTTTGTCACTTTAATTATTAGATCAGTCAAAGAACCAGGAAGGGATGTTATCCAGCCCTACAGTCCCCCATTCTTAATCATGACCTAAGTGATATATTAATGTATGAATTTGAAGATGATTGTAATTCATAAAAGGAAACAAATGGATATGTTTAACTTTTAATAATTGGTAGGAGGGTAAACATCTGGGTATTACTCTATTAAGTATAGATATGACTATCAAGTATAAATATGCACACTTTATATAAGTAGAGAAGGGTGGACTTAGTAAACTGTGAATAGGCTAAAGGAATGCAGAAAAAGTAGGAATTATACCAAGGACAGGAAGGATGAGAAACAATGATCACACACAAAACAAAATGGAAAGAGGGTCTAACAGTCCCTCACAATAATAATGGATTGGACAAATGTCCTAAGAAAAGAGCTACTATGCAAATTGGATCCCTTATTTTCAGGGAGAGGAGTCTTTAGTTGACAATTATAATTTAAATAAAATGGAAACTAGACAAGATTTCAATTATGTTAATAGAGCAGGTTAATACATAGAATGACAAAAACAATATAATGATAAACATTTATCAAGCAAATATTATGTCATTAAGAGAGAAACAAGCCTAAAATCCCAAGGCTGTAACAAGTAAGTAATGACTGTAAACTGGGACCGAGGCAGCTCCAGCTGGAAGCTGCTTTCCCCCCCTCCCCCTGTACTCCTCCCAGGATCAAGGCAGAGGTTGGCAAGGGGTGAGGGTGAGGTGAGTCTGAGAGAGAAGGTGGCCTTGCAGCTATAGATAGAAATGGAACACTGTCTCTTCTAGTGACAGTGGGGACAGGACCCTGTGGTCTATTGACAAAGATGACGACAGAGCAGAAAAAACATGTCCTGCAGCGGGGTTGGGCAGGGGCAGTCTCTGAGGCCCCAAAGCATCTGAGAGCTGCCTTGGATCGAGATTACCCCAAATCAGAATTCCGGAGTCTAACTGATCATGGCCATGGTGAATGATGTTACAGCAGTCTGCCCCATTATTTGCTGTTTAAGCTGCCCACTGTCAACCATGGCCTGAAAATATACTTATTTTTATTTATTTTTTGTTAATCTTCACCTGAAGATATTTTTTTCCATTGATTTTTAGAGAGTGGCAGAGAGGGTAGAGGAGAGAAAGAAACATCAACATCAATGTGAGAGAGGCACATCGATTGGTTGCCTCCTGCACACGCCCGGACCGGGGCCAGGGATCAAACCTTCAACCCACAAATGTGTCCACAAATGTGCCCTTGACTGGGAATGGAGCCTCAAGGGCTGATGCTCTAAACACTAAGCCACACAGGCCAGGGGGAGGCCTGAAAATATTAAAAGGAAAATTCCAGAAACAATTCATAAGTTTTAAATTGCATGCTGTTCTTAGTGTGATAAAATCTCTTACTGTCCGGCTCAGTCCCGCTCAGGACATGAATCAGCCCTGTCTTGCATCTCCAGGAACTATATGTTCCTTGCCTTTAGTCACTTAGTAGCTGACTCAGTTATCAGATTGACTGTTGTGGTATTGCAGTGCTAGTAGTCAAGTAACCCTTATTTTACTTAGTAATGACCTCAAAGTCCAAGAGTAAGGATGCTGGCAATTTGGATATGCCAAAGAGAAGCCATAAAGCACTTCCTTTAAGTGAAAATGTAGGTATGTATAGGAAAAACATAGTATGTATAGGGTTTGCTATTATCTACTGGGAGTGTTGGAATGTATCCCCGTGAATAAGGGGGGACTGTTGCATAAAGCTTTCCACATTTATGCCTGGGTGAGTCTCAAGGCATTACCCTCACAGGTTGCAGCCCATTGCTGAGGCCCATGGGGAATCCTGGCCTCTCTTCTGAGTTTCCCCCATGTCACATGACCTAGAGTCAGTTGAACTTCCCTGAAGCCTCCTGTTTACCCACTCTGTGCCTTTGGGCTGGTGACTAACCCCAGAAATACCCCCAAGGGCTGCCTGGGTGGGTCCCACGAACCTACTACCAGAGGCTTTTTTTAAGCCCAGCAACAAGTCGTTTCTTTAGTTCTTTAGGCTGAAAAGAATCTGGGGTCCCATGTTATTGCTGAGGGAAATGGAGGAAAAACATTTCAGTAAATTGTCCTGGTTATTAATATAAAACTTAAACAGGGACTTTTTTTTTAAAATATATCTATTGATTTCAGAGAGAGGGAATGAGAGGGAGAGAGACAGAAACATCAATGATGAGAGAGTCATTGATCGGGCTGCAGCCCGGGCATGTGCCCTGACCGGGAATCGAACCCTGATCGCCTGGATCCTAGGTCGATGCTTAACCGCTGAGCCATGCCCAGCTGGGCAAACAGGGACTTTTCTTGATACTGTACAGCATATACAGGGATTCATATACTGTCAAGTGGCCATGTGGTAGATGTGGGTTTTTTCGTTAATGCCATTATTTGCATTAAGTAGCGCTAACAGGTTGATAAATATGACAATCACCGTGATAGTCAATAATCCAGTGTTTAACTATGTGCCTAAGGCCTCAGGCGTGAAAGAAAATTAAAAGATCCCTAATGCCAGAAAGTAGTTTCTAGCCTAATGTGATAGGTAGGACACAATTATTTGATGTTCCCATTTTGCCCTTTCCTTACCTGTAAAAAAGTATAACATCCATCTTCATAAGATCATTATGATTTTAAATTATAAAGGTCAAGTCAAGTGTATGTAAAGCACTTAACAGAACCTGTCACGCACCAAATGCTCAATAAATGGTATTTTAAAATTCAAAAGAGTGGGGCAGTTTTGACCTATTTAGGTCTTGGGAGCTGAACCAGAAAGAATTGTCAATGAACTAGAATATGCAACCTCCGTTGGGCTGAGGTAGAATCCTTTTACTTTTATTTATGGTAATGCTCTGAAAAAGTAAACTAATAAAATTAAAGTTCCTCCCCACACCTACCTAGTACAAAACACTGTGAAAAGCAGAACCAATCTTTCAGTTGTTAGCCTTTTCCCATCTTGGAACAAGCAAAGACCCCTTTTTCTTAATAATCAATACTAATCCATACATATGTCTTTAAAAATTTATTTATTATGACTCACATTTGAATCTTTAAACAAGCGTCTGTGCAGGAAGGCAGTAGAGCACTGACAGCTGTTTCCCCTCAGTCACAGGAGCAAAGGCAGGATTCAGACTGGGCCTTTGCTCACAAAGGTCCTAATCACAAAAAAATCTCATCATGTTGGGAACAGATTCCTCGACAGCCCTATGACCTATTTCCAGTAACTACATGGCTTCATCTGGTCTGTTCATCACTGTGGCAGAGAGGGAAGCAGCGCCGGAACGGGCATCCTTTTAAGATACTTCACGGTTCCCAGGCCTCCCGAGCATCGCGGCGCCTGGAAGGAAAGCATGAACTTGAGCATCGGCTCAGGAGAACATACAAGGAACAGAGTGAAAATGACTCCGCAGAAAACACTGCTGGTCTCCCCCTGCGGTCTCCTCGGAACAGGCCACCTACATTAGGATCACCCAGAGCACCCAGCGGGGAGGGAGAGAGGGAGAAAGAAAGAACGATATGAGACACATCAGTCGGTTGCCTCATGTGGGTCGGGGATCGAGCCTGCAACCGAAACACACGCCCTTGGCTGACATCAAACCCGGGGGTGGGGGTGGAGGGGACCCTGGAACCCGCAGGCCGACGCCCTCGCCACCGAGGCCGAGCCGGGCAGGGCTCTGCGCGCTCCAAACGCCTCGGGTAGTCACCGACTGCCCCGTGGCACGAAGCCCTGTACGTATGCCGTCGCTAGCCCTATTTTACAGATGAGGAGACCGAGGCGTTGGCTAACATCTTCACCGCTGGGCGGGGAGGAGGGCTGGGGACGGCTCCTGCTGCGCCATCTGCATTTCCACCCAGCTCCTTCTTCTAAGTCTGGGAATCCTTGAGCCCGGGACCTCTGAGGCTGGAGTTTGAGCTCAGAAAACGCGGGACAGAGCGAGTCCCCCTAACCTCTGAAAAGGCTGATTGGGGGGGCGGGCCGGGGGCCGGGGGTTCCTGGCCCCCTTTCTCTCCCGGGTTTCCCGGCGGCCGCCCCGTGCCGCGCTGCGTGCCGCGGTGTCCCGGGCTCCGAGCGCCCCGGGAGCCAGCGCCCGTGCGGGAGGCGCCGTCCCCGCCGCGCGGGGGGCGGGGAGTGGACGCGCCCTGAGCGCCGCCGGGGCTGCGGCGAGGGGCCCCTCACCTCCATAGCGTTTCCTCCGGGACTTCTCAATCAGGCTTTGGATCATCTTTTTGGCACGCTTCGGATACCAGTGTCTCCCCGTGATGTTAATCTCAACCCTGCCCTCGGGGTCCGGCTCTCCCATCTGGACCTGGACTTTGAACTCGCGCTCGAACGTGGAGAGGAAGGCTCTGTTCGGACCTGTGCGGAAGAGAGGGTACCGGGGCTGGGGGGATGGGGCGAGGCGGGCGGCGCGGGGAGGGGCGGCGCGGAGGTCCCGGCTTGCAGCTCGCCGGGCGCCGCCGCGGGTCCGCAGCGGGGCCTCCGGGCGGGCCCGGGCCGCGGAGGGGCCGAGCGGCGGGGTCCGCGCACTCACCGAATATCTTCTCCAGCAGGCACGCTTCCACGTGCAGCACCGACGGCTTCAGAAAGCACTTCAGCTTAGACCTGTACGGCAGCTGCGGGAAAGGAGCCGCTTCCTGGAACGGAAACTCTTCCTGCTGGATCCTGGGCCACACGATCTGCTCGGGGTCGTCGTTGGGCCGCGCGCCATCGGCCGCGCTCGGCACGAACTCTGAGGGCAGAGAGAAGCCCATGAGGGAGGGAGGCAGGGCGGCGGACCGACTGCTCGCGGCCCGCGGCGCCAGGTTAGTTTATTTCGTATGTTCCGCCCCCTCCAGGGGCGCCCGCTCATTGGTCCCGCCGCGCCCGCGCTAGCCAATGGGGCCTCGGCAGTGTCCAGGGCCCACCTCCGGCCGCGCGCCGGGCTCTCACCTCGGGATGCAGGAGCGCGGCTGGGACGCAGGCCTTTGTGAGTTACGCGTCCCCCAATAATCAATGTCCCCGCGCCGTGGGCTGATGAACGACACACTGCTCACCAACACCAGCTGCAGTGCCGAGGTGCTTCTCTCCCAGCACGGGACGCACTAGTATGAAGATTATGTCTACAGTGCCGACCTGCTAATAGAGTAACATTCGTTGTGGTCCAAGTACTTTCTAACAACGCTGTGAGGAAGAAGCCGATGATTTACATTTTTATAGGACCGCGACAAAAGTCCAGAAAGTAGGCTGGTGAGTTCCTGCTCGACTGTGGTGCTAGAAGAATTCCATCATTTCTTATGATTGACACGTCTGATGTCACCGGACCTTTGCTGCTCGCAAAATATCAGACAACCGGGCTGCCGCTTAGTGTTAAAAAACCCCAGCTCCCCCCCCCCAAAAAAGAAAGAAAATAAAGAGAAAGGGATTTGCAGTGACCCTAAACCCCTTGCTGATATTATGAAATCCAAAAGCCTAACGCCTACTTCAATGACCATGGCTTTATAATGCACAATGTGAGCCTTTTTTACTTATTCTTTCACAAATGTAGAGTGAACTTTTCCAGAGACTGTATGACCTGTGTTATCATGTGATATCATAGCAGGTCAAATCCAAAGCAGCTATGAAAATCCAGCTGTCTTCTATTAAGCTGGACATTAAAGAGATTTGCAGAAAAATGTAAAATGATGCCACTGTCCTCAATAAAACATTTTTGATTTGGAAAATATAGGTTTTTAGTTTTTCCCCCATAAAAATGTTTATGTTAACATGTAATATGTGTACTTATTCCTTTAAAGGAATAAATATTTTAAAACTTTTTACTCTTGGTTTCTAATACAGTAAGTACCAATAGATAATATAACTGATACACAGAAAAGCTCTTTGGGCGTCTCAGTAATTTTTAAGAATATAAAGGAGTTCTGAAATCAGAGTTTGACAACCACTACTCTAGCAGAAAAAAATTAGACTTGGTGTCAGGAGGCTTGGAGTCCAGCTCTGACTTCTTCACTTACTATTGCTTCACTTATGCTCTTAGGCAATTCACTTTCCTCTCCTAATATGAATTTAGGAGACAGTATTTGATTGCAAAGGAATGTCATAGTTTAATGAATCAAAACAGAGAATAGAAATTATTAAGCAGTAGAGAAATGTCAGGAATTAATTCTGTTACATACAGTATTTGACCCAAAGCCTGCATGGGCAGGGGAAGTTTATCTGTCACTGAAGAACCCAGATTATACTGTGCCACTGCCAGGAATTTAGATGTTTGACTACCTTAAACTGTATCGTAAGTTAAAAATAAAAAGCCCATGCCTTATTCTTAGGAGAGGCATGCTGAACTATTTAGGCATGATGTGTCATGTTGGCAACTTATTTCAAGTGGTTTTGTGAAAAATATTAATTTGTAAATAGATACATAGTTATAAAGCGAAAAAAACAAACAGGTAATAAAATTGTTGAGTCAAGATGGAACTTGTGGGTGTTCACTGTACCATTCTTTTTATTCTGTAAGTTTTTGTTTTCATCATCAAAAACTAGAAAATAATAGTTTTATTGCCTTTAAAGTCAATAGGCACACTCATTTTCACATAAACTATTAAAATAGGAGGGTTAGTAATTAACAAAAAATATAAGGACATAGTAAAGAACTTAAAAGGATATAAAACATATGGGGATTTTCTTCTCACTCTGGAATCTCTCTTTTTTCCCTGGAGGCAACCAGTTAGGTTTAGTTTATCTTTTCAGAAAGATTCTATAAGCATATATGTTGGTATAAAGTAGATTTGTATTATATGTGCATTTAAACTTACCAGAATTCAACCAAAGAAGTAAAAGAGTAAAGGAGAGGAAGGAGGGAAGTAAATAGTTAGAAGAAACAATAAATTGTACAAGTGTGAAATGGGAAAGGACTCTGTTGTTCCCTTGGTTTTTGAGGGCCGCTCAGTGTGTGAGCAACTCACCATGGTGAGTGTGATTGTAATGGTTCATATGTCCATTCACCTTCTTACTTAACCACAAACTATCAAGGGTTCGCTTTAGGTGCTGACTTTAGATCCTTATGCCCCACAAAAAGCTGCCACTCTATCCTTTATACAACGGCAGCATATTATATGCGCTGTTGAACTGCTCGAATGGTTGGAAAGCTCTTCTCTGTTTTGAGCCAGAATCGACCTCTTGACACTGACCACTTAACTTCTTATATAATGATGTTACCTGAGAGCTGATGATGAGACCTCGGTCTTGTCTTCTTGGGGGAAAGAGACAAAGTGTAGAAAAGAAAGCAAGAATTTATTGGCTGCAGCAAAAATATACTTAGGACAATGAAACAAGGAAGAGCATAGAAGAAGCCAACAGGAGAGCCTAGGCTGGGCTGCTTTGGCTCCGAGAGGCCAGAGAGAGAAGAGACAGGTTTAGGGGGTAATTCCCAGATGAGCTGCTGCTGTCCATTGCTCCCCTGGTTGCAAGTCTCCTGGGGTCCCCTCGGAGGGGAGAATTTAACGGTGCTGGCATGCTGCCCTGAGTAAGGGGGAGGAGAGTGCTCCCTAGATGGCTCATTTTCAGGGGTTTTAAAGGCTGGGCATTTAGGGAGGGTCTTAGGGGAGGATCAGTAGAATATTCATCAGCTTTATGCCACTTTACTAAAATGAGGTTTATTCTCTTAATTTCATTTGTCCTTGGGTGTGGTGGGCAAGTGGCAGTAATTGGATTTCTGTCATCTTGTCTCCATGAGTAGGGTGATTTAAGCTATCTACCCTCTGGCTGGAGAAGAGAAATGCAAACCATTTACCCTTAAGTGTCCTTGGTTTAGGGAAGATAGGACTTACTAGGTGGCTACAAACTGCTGTTAACAATCTGTCTCAGTTTCCCTATTCCTCTTGTCCTGGAATTTTCCTAGCTTTTACTGTGCTGTAACAATGGGAGTCCTTAGGTCTTATATCTCTTTTCTCATTTTTACTAGAGTCTGTTGACTGGAAAAACAGAATCAACTAGGTATTCTATCACCAAAAGGATTTATTTGGGAAAAAGAAAAGATGGCAATGCAGTGCATGAAGGCATGGCGAACTACCCCCGCAGCAGAATGGGACGGAGGTGGAGGAAGTACCTTATAGACGGCAGAGGAAGAGGGGGAGGGGCTCTTACAGCCCTAGAGCTCTGCCAGAAAGAGCTTTTCCTGCAGGGCTGTCCCCATGACACAGGGTGTAAGAACTCCCACAGACCCTCGGGTTAAGGCCTTTGACATAAATTTTATCAAGTCCCTTTTACTGCTGAACTACTTCTAGTTCCTTTAATCATTTCTTTTATAAAACTGTAATTAAAATAATTACACATATTTATAGTTGAAAAAAGATACTCTGAGTAACTAAGCTTATTTTAATTAAAAAAACAAAACCTGAAATATTCTAGCTAAAGTGTTGTGTGTTAGTTTAATGTGATCTCAAAGCCACGTGTTTATGACTTCAGTGAAGTTGTTTTTTTAAAAAAGGTACCTAGATCAATTGTTATAGCACAGTAAAAGCTAGGAAAATTCCAGGACAAGAGGAAAAGGGAAACTGAGACAGATTGTTAACAGCAGTTTGTAGCCACCTAGTAAGTCCTATCTTCCCTAAACCAAGGACACTTAAGGGTAAATGGTTTGCATTTCTCTTCTCCAGCCAGAGGGTAGATAGCTTAAATCACCCTACTCATGGAGACAGATAACAGAAATTCAATTAGTGCCACTTGCCAGCCACACCCAAGGACAAATGAAATTAAGAGAATAAACCTCATTTTGGTAAAGTGGCATAAAACTGATGAATATTCTACTGATCCTCCCCTAAGCCTCCCCCCCCCAAATGCCCAGCCTTTAAAACCCCTGAAAATGAGCCATCTAGGGAGCGCTCGTCCCCCCTACTCAGGGCAGCATGCCAGCACCGTTAAATTCTCCCCTCCGAGGGGACCCCAGGAGACTTGCAACCAGGGGAGCAATGGACAGCAGCAGCTCATCTGGGAATTACCCCCTAAACCTGTCTCCAAGGTCCTCTTCTCTCTCTGGCCTCTCGGAGCCAAAGCAGCCCAGCCTAGGCTCTCCTGTTGGCTTCTTCTATGCTCTTCCTTGTTTCATTGTCCTAAGTATATTTTTGCTGCAGCCAATAAATTCTTGCTTTCTTTTCTACACTTTGTCTCTTTCCCCCAAGAAGACAAGAACTGTGGTCTCCTTATCACAATTATTTCTTTGAGCCTCATTTTATGATATGATCATCTGTGTGTGTTGGTCTAAAATGATTTCAAATCCACTTGTTTATGACTTAAGTGAAGTTTTTTAAATCCACTTATTTATGACAAAGAAAAAAGTTGCTTTGATGTAAGTATGAAGTAAATCATGCCAGGATATCATCATTCTACATCTGTTGTCCTTGATAAACAGCCAGCAGCCCAGCTGCTGAGGGGAGCATGTAGAGATTCAAGTATGGCAAAGGGACATATAGACACAAATACTGAGATTTGCGAAGACTGAGAATTTCAGTTTGGGTGAGGCCATTCTTTCCTAACCTAAAACGTCTCCATCCAAAGACCCTTGGAACATTTACTCCAGTCTTGGTCAGGCACTCCTAGGCAGTGTGAGTAGCCTCAGGAAAGAAGAGCTCAGCCCACCTCCCAGCACTGGAGTCTTCTTTCCCTAGCAACATGCTCTAGCCACAGGGGACTTTCACTTTTGCCCTTGCAACTGGAAATCACCTCTCTCCCAAGTGCCTACTTTTATAAAAAGGTACATCTCTGTTAAAATTTGGACTTTATTATTCTCATCTCCCCTTGCCTGGAACAATAGTGTGATCAATCTGTCATTCGTTTAGAGTATGTTATTTCTTTAATTGGTTTATTAAGAGATATTACCCTATATGCTATATGAAAATTATTATAATTCCCACAGAATTATTATAATTCCCTGTGCTAAATAAATTGCTGGCAAAGACAGAAATCGGTTTCTGAGTATAACTTTTGCTGCCTCCCACAAAACAAAGACTAAACAATTGGCATAGTTGGCAACCCAACCCCAAAGTAATAATTAAAATTGGTCAGGGCTCTGGCCAGGTTCTCAACTGGTTAGAGTGTTGTCCTGACATGCCAAAGTTGCAAGTTTGATCCCTGGTCAGGGCATATACAAGAATCAACCAATGAAAGCATAAATAAGTGGAACAACAAATCAATGTTTCTCTTTTTCTCAAGTCAATAAATAAAATTTTAAAAATTGGTTGGTGCTGTGCAATATATCATACTCCACACCAAATATGAAATTCAGGTTGATAAATTATGTTAAAATTATAATTGACCAAAATCTAGTAAAGCCCAGTACTGGATTGACAAACTTTAAATTTATTATACTATTTACCACCTATGGCATCCTACTGAAATTATAGCCTATGAATAGACAAAATGATAGTTTGTATGCTAATGATGGCTGCAGTAATTACCTTAGTACTGCTTTACCATATTATAAACAATTTATAATACTCTATTAAGCATCTCTATAATGAACATTTTAAACACTATTGTAAAAGGCAAGAGGACAATAGCCAACATGCCTTGCTCACTAACCATATCAAAATTATTCAAGAGGTGGTTTAGGAGTAGAATGGATGATATATTAACTTCTGAGGATTCCTGGAGACCTACGAAGACTTAATCTGGACAAAACTTAAAGTTAAGGAAGCTCCAGATGTTAGACTGATCACCCAACCTAGTGAATTATATAGCCTATATATACATAAAAAAAGAGCAAATAAAGAAGAAATTCCAGCTCTCTTATTAATGGGAGCATTACGTAACATAGACGCCCATGGGCAGAAAGGAAAAGTGCTAGCACAAAAAAGTAATCTCCAGTGTAAGAACAAACAAGGATGCCTTAACAGCCCAGTGATAGCCCATAACCTTCTAACACAAGACATCCAGGTCTTTCAGGAACACACAACACACACACAAACCATTATTTCCTATATTGACATCATTATTTATGATGATAACTTGTAAGAACAGATGAGAGTCAGGATAGACTTAATTTCTTACACTCAGAGGATGGACAGTCAACCCAGGGAAAGCTCAAGTACCTCAAACTACAGTAAAATCTAGGCATAATTACCAGGAAAATAACCAGGCCCAGTCATAAACAAGATAGATTGTGCCCTGGCTGGGTGGCTCAGCGGGTTCCATACACCGAAAGGTTGCAAGTTCGATTCCTGGTCAGGGCACATACCTAGGTTGCAAATTTGAAGTTTGATCCCCAATCGGGCCTGTATGAGAGGCAACTGATTAATGTTTCTCTCTCTCTCTCTCTCAAAAATCAATACAATCAAACTCACTAATCATGAGAGATGCAAATTAAAATGGCAGTGAGGTATCACCTCACACCTGCCAGAATGGCTATCATCAACAAATCAGCAAATAAGTGCTGGTGAGGGTGTGGAGAAAAGGGGACCCTAGTACACTGCTGGTGGGAACGCAGACTGGTGCAGCCACTATGGAAAACAGTATGGAGGTTCCTCAAAAAATTAAATATGGAACTGCCACTTGACCCATTGATCCCACTTCTAGGAATATATCCTAAGAAACCCGAAATACTAATCAGAAACAACTTATGCACCCCTGTGTTCATAGCAGCACAATTTACAATAGCTAAGATCTGGAAACAGCCCAAGTGCCCATCAGTAGATGAGTGGGTAAAAAAGCTGTGAGACATTTACACCATGGAATACTATGCAGCTGTAAAAGAGAAGGAAATCTTATCCTTTGGGACAGCTTAGAGGGACCTGGAGGGTATTATGCTAAGTGAAATAAGCCAGTCAGAGAAAGATGAGTACCACATGATCTCACTTATATGTGGAATCTAAAGGACAAAATAAACTGAGGAACAAAATAGATCCAGAGACATAGAAGCATGGAACAGACTGAGGCATCTCAGAGGGAAGGTGGGGGGTGAGGTGGGGTGGGAAGGAATTAACTAAAAAATTTATATGCATATGCCCGGCTGGGCGTGGCTCAGCGGTTGGGCATCGACCTAGGATGCAAGAGATCGGGGTTCGACTCCCCGTCAGGACACATGCCCGGGTTGCGAGCTATGCAGCCAATCAATGACTCTTTCATCATTGATGTTTCTATCTCTCTCTCTCCCTCTCCTTTCCTCTCTCTGAAATCAATAAAGATATGTTAAAAAATAAATAAATAAAATTTATTTAAAAAAAAAGAATTTATATGCATAGATGGATAACCTATGGACACAGACAATAGTGTGGTGAAGGCCTGGGTGTGTGTGTGTGGAGTATAAGAGGTCAATGGGGAAAAAAGGGGGACCTCTGTAATACTTTCAGTAATTAAGATAAATTTTAAAAAGTCAATAAAACATTTTCTCAATGAAGATTAAAAACAAAACTACAAAAAAAGCAAGATAGATTGCCCACCAACTCGTGCCACAAAATAATTGTTTGGATATTCGAAACAGTGTATAATCCATATGGGGATAATATTAAAACCTATCTATGAAATAACTAGGAAGAGTAGGGAATTTAGATGGACAGAAACTCAAGAGGCAGCCTTTACTTATTTGAAAAAAGCTGTCAGAACTTTTAACACATTGGTACCAGCTAATGTGGACTATTAAATACAAACTAGAGCTCTTACGCTCACAAGGGTTTGCAGCATGGTCACTGTGGACTAAAACACCACAGGACCCTAAATCTTACCAAATCGGATTTTGGACTAAGAAGTTCCATGGTTGGAGGTGATATACCAACCAATTGAAAGGCTCACCTGAACATTCTATGAGTCTTTACAAAATACAAGAGTCACTTAACAAAATAAGCCAATTATACTGAACCTCCTACGGCATGCTTTGGAGTAGGAAAAACAGACCCCTGATAAGGGGAACTCCCTCTGACCATGAATTCCTAATATGGAAATGGTGTCTGCCATCCAGAAGGTGAACGATCAGCATGCATTTCACAGCCAGACAGAGTGGGGATTCAGGCCGCTGTAGGCAGTAGCACATGTGCCCAGGAATGTACCTGGGGCTTGCAAATAGGTATCTTCTTGTCTTTATGTCCCACTGTGCCAGCTCTCAAAGGAATTTGTCATGAGGGGTCCCAGTCCATAAGGGCTCTTGTCATCTCAACCTTGTTGCTTTACTGCCTGTAGCAATGAAGGGCCTTTACAGACTGACACTACTCTGGAGGTGAACTTTCTAGATCTTGTGAGGGCTGCATCCTTTGCACTCTCTTGTGGAAGCTTCTTGCTTCCTTGGTTATGCCATAAAAGGCTTGTACTAAAAGCCCATGATACCAAACTCAGATTTAATATAGAACCTAATTGCAATGTCAGCCTCTCAGGAGTGGAATTTTAAACCAAGCAGTCAGGAATTTCTTGATCCAAGCTAGTGAGGTCATCAGCCTGATAGGACCCCCTGCCTTCCCATAGGGGAAGGTGTCCTAGTTTGAAATAGTCCACTGTTCACTTCTTAGTCCCACCTTTCTGCCTATAAAAACCTCCCACTTTGTACAAGCTCTAGAAATTAGACGGCCCTTCTAGTTGCTAGATGGGATGGTGCCTGAGATTCATGAATTACTGAATAAAGACAACCAGATCAAATGTACTTGGTTGAATTTAGTTTGATTTTTTTTTTTAACACTAAAAGGTATAATTTACCAAATTGCTCTAAGTCATAGATAGCTTAAGAGAAAAAATTCCTTAAATCTGGAAGATAAACACTAAAAAATCAGCAATGTTCTAAACAAGTCATAAAAATTATCCTTATCAGTTCATTTAGTTCCATATAATCAATTCTTGTTTATCTTGATCTTTTGTTACCAGTTTTATAAAGCCATCAGTCTTTTTGTTAGAGGTCTGCAAATTTTCACCCAGTTTAATGGTAAGATCTAAAAGTTTATCAGAAACCTATATTTCAGAGGAAATCATTTTAGAGGTTTTGGGATGGTAAAAAGAATTCAGTTGCCACCTAAATGTCATTATAGGTTAATTTACTTCTCTAACTACATTATATTTCTTTACTAAATCCTTTTACACAGTCTCCTTTTGACTTAGGGGAGGACACCTGGGAAAATTCCGATCAGGCTCTGATAGTCTCGAGTTTAGTCAGACTGGTGGCCTCCCATCTTATCCTGCCTTTTCATCTATTCACTAAACTCAGGACGGTGATCCATCCACAAAAACTTCTGAGGATCCTCCCTGGGTTTCAGACATTCTTTCACTGAGGCCCTGAGTTTGGCTTCATTTTATTTTATTTTTTCAGGTCGCTTTATTTTAAAAGGTAAGTTTAATAGTCTCTTCAGAGTGGAAAGGCAATACAGACAAAGGGTTACTAGAATGAGTACACAAAGGAGGCTAGCCATTGTATTCCTTTCCATCCACTTTTTAAGTTGGTCTTTCTATAGGTACCAATGAAACGGCTGTTTAAGATGAGAGCTCTCTAAAAATTGTCCAATTTAGAAGTTTTTCCATTTCAAAGGATCCATAGTCCAGCTATTGATGACCTATTAATCTCAACAGCAACCCAAACAAATAAGACTTTTGTGGCTTAGCCAAGGAAGCAGGACATATTGACAAGAGAGTGCAAAGGATGCAGCCCTCACAAGACCTAGAAAGTTCACCTCCAGAGTAGTTTCAGACAGTGAAAGCCCTTCATTGCTACAGAAAGTAAAGCAACAAAGTTGACGTGACAAAGACCCCTTATAGACTGGGAGCCCTCATGACAAATTGGGACATAAAGACAGAGATGCGAATTGCAAGCTCCAGGTAAAATCCTGTGCTTCTGACCTACTGACAACAGCTGACCTTCTTGCAAGTCCCAGGTACATTCCTTTGCACATGTCTTGCTGGATACAGCAGTCCAGATCCCCAGTCTGTCTGGCTGGGTGCCAGGTACATGCTGAAAGGTGTACTGTCTGGAGGAAGGAGATGAGAGAAGATAATCTGTTTTGTGTGTTTTTAAAAATTTTTTAAATTACAGTTTACATTCAGTATTATTTTATATTAGTTTCAGGTGTACATCATAGTGGTTAGACAATCATATACTTTACAAAGTGTTCCCCTGATACTTCCAGTACTCACCTGGCACCATACATACTTACTACAATATTATTCACTATATTCCCTATGCTGTACTTTACACCCCCTTGACTATTTTGTAACTACCAATTTGTACTTCTTAATCCCTTCACCTTTTTCACTCAGTCCCTCAGACCACCCCCACTTCCCTCTGGCAACCATCAGCCTGTTCCCTGTTATCTAGGACTCTCTTTCAATTAATTGTTTATTTTGTTCTTTAGATTTCACATATAAGTGAAATCACATGGTATTTATCTTTCTTGACTGACTTTTTTTTTAATTTAGCAAAATACCCTCTAGATCCATCCATACTGTTGCAAATGGTAAGATTTCATTCTTTTTCTCTAGCCAACTAATATTCCATTGTACATATTTACCTCTACTTTTTTATCCACTTGTTCATTGATGGGCACTTAGCTGCTTCTCTATCTTGGCTATTATAAATAACACTGCAATGAACATAGGGGGGCATAGATTCTTGCAAATTAGTGTTTTGGGTTTCTTGGATTATATACCCAGAACTGGAATCACTGGGTCATAAGGCAGTTCCATTTTTAATTTTTTGAGGTAACTCCGTCCTGCTTTGCACAGTGGCTGCACCAGTCTGCATCCCCATCAACAGTGCAGGAGGGTTCCCTTTTCTCCACACCCTCGACAGCACTTGTTATTTGTAGTTTTATCGATGGCAGTCATTTTGACAGCTGTGAGGTGATATCTCATTGTGGTTTTAATTTCTATGATGATTAGTGATGTCGAGCACCTTTTTATATGTCTATAGGCCATCTGAATGTCCTCAAAGAGGGTATTATTATAGGTCAAAACCAAGCTTTCAAAACATAGAACAAGACAAATGATAGACAGATGACAAAGAAAAACAGTGACCCTCTCTGGGAAGAGAAAAGACCTATAGCAAAGTTGCTATGCGCAAGGATCTTAACAGTGACTCAGCCCAATTAACCTTTTTATTGGCTTAACCAAGGCAAGCAGTTTATTTCCAGTTAGAAATGGCCATTCCAAAACACAGGGAATCATTTGTTTCCCCCCCTTTTTGAGCAGAATACGATGGCTTATCAAGCCACAAGTTCCCCCATTTCTTCTTAGATTCCCTGACTTGGATCGCGGCCACTTGGCTGCATGCCAGGTGTGTGGACATTCTCTGGCTGGCGGGAAATGGGAAATGAGGGGCCCTGTTTTCACCATCTCTGAGAGGAAAAGAAGTCACAAAACCCAGGAGTATTCATACCAAACAACCAAGAGTCACGAAACCCAAGGAACTAATTCCACAGATATTTTCTTCTGCTAAGGTAAATTTAGAAAGAGAGAAAAGTGACTTTTGCCATGTCTAACGTCCACTGAACCCTGCAGACAGGCCTGGGAGGCTGACAGGGCAGGAATGCTTGCTTCTTGCCCGCTGTTCCTCCCACACCACAGGATTTCTCAGCTACAGCATTGGGGGTAGGAGGCGGGGTGGGGTGGGCTCAGGGTTTCCTGCCAGTAAATGTTATGCTGCTAATAAACCAACTGTTGGGGGGCGGATTTTTTCTTGTCTAGGTCCTTTTGGCTGGTCTAATAATCAAATTGACATGAGACAGAATAGCAGAAGAAAAAGGAATTAAAGTTTAATGGCAGCCGCACCTCCTATATACATGGGGGAGACTCAGGAAAACTGAGTAACTCGCCCAAATGGCAGGAGCCATCACCTTAAGCTAGGTGGAGTCAGTTGTGGGAGATTACCAGGAAAAGCCCAGTAAACTATGATAAGGTTGTTATGCCTATATATATATAAGTCTGTACCTTCTCCATTGATAGCGAAAGTAGGCCTCTTACTGTGAGGGAAGCATCCTTTCAAATGGAGATTTCCCTTATGAAGGTAAATGTGCTTTTACAAAGGGTAACTTCTACTTGGTTTCAGAATTCTCCACTGTCTGTTGTTTCTTAAAGGAAACCAGCCTAGCCCGGTCTGGTGTGGCTCCGTGGTTGAGCATCAACCTAGGATCCAGAAGATCAAAGTTCGATTCCCAGTCAGGGTACATGCCCAGGTTATGGGCTCGATCCCCAGTTAGGGGCCTGCAGGAGGCAGCCGATCAATGATGACTCTCATCGTTGATGTTTCTATCTCTCTCTCTCTCCCTCTCCCTTCCTCTCTCTAAAATCAATAAAGATATATTATAAAAAAAAGAGTAACCAGCCTAAAATGATGTCCCCAAAGAGGCATATTTTGGGGTGGTAAACTCAGCTCCCCGTCGGTGACAATAGAAGGAAAAAGATGTTATTTGAGGTGAATATAAGATAAAGGAGCTATTACAATAACTGGATAATAAATAAATACATAAATAAATAAAATAACTGGATAAATATTTCATATTGAACCTGCTAAAATTAATCTAATAAATGTAAGTCATACATTAGAAAACTTAAGACAAGTAAACATCTGGAAGATGAGACTAACAAAGTAAAAATAACTTTTTTTGCAGGAACTGAATAATGAATAAAAACATGTTTTCCCCAAAGTTGCGATGTTATGGCAATCAAACATGTGCTTGATAGTGCTAGTGGTCCAAAGATGGTGTGCCCAATGCTTGGAAGGCTAAAACTCACAATGTCAGAATTTGGAGGAAAGAGAGATATATTGATTGAGAAGGTGCCAACTGAGAAGATGGGAGACCTAATCCTTAAATCCATCTTCCCAAAGAATAGAGTTTAGCATTGTTTTATGTCAAGGGAAGGGGAAACAGGAAGGCCTGTTTTTGTAGAATTTCTCTTATGATTAGCATGTCTATTGGCAACACTAAGCAGAAGCTATCAACCTGAAGGCCTTGAAGAAGATGGAGCCACAGAGAGGGGGGCATTTCACTCTGTTACAATAATGCTATGCCAGCTTTTACCCACGAGGGCTTTATACACATGGCTTTTACATGGAAACTTAATTGTCAGAGAAGTGTAACTTAGTGGTTTAAGAAACTTAAGTTTTGCCCAGCTGGTGTGGCTAAGTGGTTGAGCATCCACCTATGATCCAGGAGATCGAAGTTCGGTTCCTCATCAGGACACATGCCCAGGTTTTGGGCTCAATCCCCAGCAGGGGGCGTGCAGGAGGCAGCCGATCAATGACTCTCATCATTGATGTTTCTATCTCTCTCTCTCTCCCTCTCCCTTCCTCTCTCTGAAATCAATAAAGATATATTAAAAAAAAAGAAACTTAATTTTTGATCTTTTGGTGATTGGATATGGCATTATGTTAAAGAGTTCTTTTCTAATATTGATAATATTAGGGATATGGTTGCCTAAACTGGTCATTAAACTATGTTGTAAAAGAATGTGTGTCAACCCCCGCCCCCCACACAAAATATGAGTGTTTGTGATTAGACTGTAACTGATGTAGACTCACAGGGTGGACTGATGTTTTTGTGAACTTAGATTTGTACTGGGCAGTACTACTGGACAGGATTAATTAGTGTGTGAGTGAGGGGGTGGAAATTGCAGGATGGATTGTTTTATGTTGGTTTAATATGATTTCAAATCTACTTGTTTACGATATAAGTGAAGCTGTTTTAATTGGCTTGTTTATGACAAAGAAAAAAGTTTCTTCTATACAAGTACAAAGTAAGCTGTGTCAGGAGGTCATAATTCTACATCTGTTGTTGATAAGCAGTCAGTGGCCCAGCTGCTGAACAGTCCTGCTGGCGGCTTATGGATAAGAAGGAACGTGGAGAAGTAAATATGGAAAGGGGACATTTAGAGGACAAATAGTGACAGTTCATGAGTAGTATTTGAGAGTTTCTGTTAAGGGTGATGTGAGCTTGGCCAACCTAAAAACTCCCTAAAGACCCTTGGGGCATCAGCTCCTGTCTTGCAGTGGCGAGGAACCACACAGCTGCAGTGAACGAGACCAGGCTGCCTACCAACACTGGAGTCTTCCCTCCCTAGCAACATGCTCTAGCAACAGGGGACTTTTGTACTAGCAGCTGGAAATCAGCTCTCACCTCTTCATTCTTGCCCACCAAACTTGGGCTTGGTGGCAACCAGACCTGGAGTGGTCTTGCACTCAGGTCAGCCCTGGTGAAGGGGTGCAGATGCCTGGGTCCTGGTAGCATTAGTGAGATGCTCACTTCTGAAATTTCCCCTTTCTCGTTGGTTGACTCAGTTTGAGTTATGGGTCTGCAGAAAGCTTTCTATCTGGTGAGATTTCATCTAGATCTTGAACATTTCTTATTATGTTCATCCCTAAGGATATTTTACAGATAAGGAAACTGAGCTCCAAAAGGGAAGAAACAATGGAAACAGAAGATAGTTAGCAATATAGAAATATAAAGAGAAAATTAACCCAGATAGCCTGACTTCCACTCTATTGTCAGTTGATTCGGGACGTTTTAAACCAAGAAATACACAGAAACACAGGTTTTGACATCTCAAAATGGGTCAAACACCTTTAAAATATAAGCCACTTAAACTCTAATATATTTGCATTATTCTGAAGTCACTTAAAATATTGACATGAAATGTTGGCTGTTGTGTGATAGGCAGTTAGACAGACATGAGCAGAGCAAGGATGATGGGCTAAGTACAGAAGGTCATCAGGGTGCAAAGCCCTGGATGCCTAGCAAAGGACAATTGTAGGGTGGGACCCCACCCCAGGGTCCCCTAGCCTATCACTGGTAGTGTGGGTTGGAACCCCTGACCTTTCCTCCCTAGAGATAACATCTAGGCCTTGGTTGTGTTTCAGCTCCAGGCCCAGAAAAGCAACAAAACCACCCACGGCTGACCTCAGGACCAGCTGCATTGAATGATGGCCCCCACCCTGGTGCTGACCAATCAATCAGTGGAGACCACAGCCCCTGAAAAGACACACCTAGAAAACTGCTAAATATTCTATTAAGATTTTCCCGAACCTACCCTAAAATCTCCTCCCTTAAAACCCTTAGGACAGAGAGGACCCAGTGCGCTCTCCCTCTTGGGAGCATGCCTGTGTCTCCCCTTTCTCCTTCCCTCTCTCCCCTCCTCAGGCACATTAGCATTAGCTTCCTGAGGCCCTTTCTTACCTTTATAACTTGTTTCCTAAGCCCATTTCTCCTAGGAATTGCTTATAGGAATGTGGAAGTAAGAATGAAATAAAAAATGCTTCTTCTTCTTTCTTCTTCTGTGATTTACCACATAAATGTTCTCTTGCAGTTTGGGTCTTGGTTCTGCATTTTTTCCCGGCCAGAACCCAAGTACTGAGGTTGCTGAACCCAGGTCCGGTGTGACTCCACCGGGCTAACACCCAGTGCCCTTCCTGCCACCTACAACAGCTGGACCAGCAGTTTCTTTAAGGGAACAATATGCAGTAAAGGCATAGTTTGGAGATAGCAAGGAAAAAAAGAGATAAAGAATACTGTAATAGGAAAGGAAGAAAAGGAGCATATGAACAGGGCAGAAAAGTTAACTCTTACCATTGTATTTACTATGTACCAGGCACTGTTTTAAGCCCTTAAATTAATCTAATCCTCACCACCACTCTGTGACGTGGGTGTACTGTGGTAACTCCTGTTTTACACATAAGGTAAGAGGTCTAGAGAGGTTAAACAACTGGCTGAAGGTTACACAGTAAGTGTCTAAACCTTGGCTTGAACATTAGCAATCTGCCTCCAGAGTTGTGCTTCTAACCACCATGCTATATTTCCTCTGAAAGAGACTTGAACCCATTGGATTTGATGCTATTGAATGGGGGTAAATGAGAAGTTTCAAGTGTCATCATTCCATTTCTATGCAGAGGATGAAGGCATGGGCTAGGAGGTTGCATAGGATGAAAATGCCGTGAGTACAGTTAAAAGGGAGATAAAACATATTGGACAAAGGGTTAATATTAAGAATAAACATTGAAAAATATATATAGGAAAAAGAGAAATAACCTTATAGAAAAGTGGGCAAATGTGTATACAGGCAATGCACAGATGTGGAAGTAAGAATTAAATAAAAAATGACCAAATAAAAAGATGCTTAACTGCACTACCGGCTGCTTGCATGCAAAGCAAAACTACAGAGAGATACCATTTCCCCCTCTCTGGCCAAAGCTGAAGATTGAAAATATCAACTTTGAGGTCAAGTGGATATTATTGGTAGGAATATAAATCAGCATAGCTACTTGAGACATTTTGACAGTATTAATTCAAGTTAAAATATTAAAATTAAAAAATATTTAAAATTATTGATTGCAATTAAAAACATTGCCTTAGACATTCAAATTTCACTTTTTCGTATCTACAGATAAACAAGTGTTCAAAAGGAGATATGTGAAATATTTAATTGGAAACTTTTTTGCATAATTTAAAATTAGAAAAAATTTAAATTTCAACA